>NC_081410.1:438919442-439519442 GCF_030272615.1 Cryptomeria japonica
ATTAAATTCTTGCAAAGACAAAAAATTCCCTTTATCTCCAATAATATGATGTGAATAACTACTGCTAATTACCCATTCATCCTTCTATTCAATTTTAGCAGCAAGTGCCTTCTCTTTAGGTACATTCTCTTCCAGGGTCAGATCATCTTCCTTTATAGATAGGAACACCCATTCCTTCCCATTGTCAGAACCACTAGCAGAGTCTTCTATCGGTTCATCATCAGAATCAGTAATTCCTTCCCCATCCGCTATGTAGCATGATTTATCTCTCTTTTTCTTATACTTATACTTGTTCTGATATCCAGGGTTAGGCTTAAATGATCTTCTAACTCTTTCTTCAAATCTTGAATTCCTTTCAGGACATCTAGATGCAAAATGACCAATCTTATTACATGCAAAACATTTAAAAGGTTCTTTTCCTTCATACTTACTTCCCACCAGTCCTTTAGGTACTCTTATATAAAAAAGTGCTTCAAGTTTCTCAAACTCATCATCTTCTCTCTTAATATCTTCCAATTCCTTTGCATACAAATCTTTCCAATCTTGTTTACTGGTTGCAGATGTAGATGCATGAAAAGTAGGTTCAGTCTTCACAACTCCAAAAGGTCCAAATTCTTCAAGCTCATAAGCAGATAGTTTCCCAACCAAGGTATCTTTGTTGAAAGATGTATTAGCCATTATTCTCAACTCATTAATAGAAGTAGCCTTCATTTTGTAAGTTGGTGGTAGGGATCTCAGAACTTTAGAAACAATTTTATCTTTGCTTAGAGTTCCACCACAACATTGAATTCCCATAACAATCTCATTTATCCTTTCCATGAATGTAGTAATCCTTTTATCTTCTTCCATCTTCAGGTTTTCATATCTCACCCGAGAACCATCAAGTTTACCAATCATCACTATAGGGTCACTTTCATCAAGAGTCTCCAATTTATCCCATATAGCCTTTCTAGATTATTTGTTGGTTAATCCCATTATTTGTTGATTAGAAAGAGCACACAAGAGAGATTCTCTTGCTCTACAATCATTCTCAAGCTCCTTATCCAGGTTTTCTGGAGGAGGATTTCCAGATCCTGGATTATAAGGTGTGACACCATTGTGTATGATCTCCCAAATCTCCTTGCCAAGACATCTCAGATGAGTCTCCATCCAAATATTCCATACTGTGTAATTTGTTCCATCAAGCCTGGGAATATCTCTTCGAAAGGTAGCTCCAAAAGACCTGGATGAACTTGAACTGTTCACCACCATAGGATCTTCCTCAAGCGGTTAAGCTTTCTACAGAGAGGACCAAAGCTCTAATACCGATTATTGGATAGTTCAAATAACCGGAAGACAACTGAGAGGGGGGGGGGGTGAATTGGTTTTCATAGATTACCGGAACCATTCAAAATTAAAACTTTAATACTGGAATGCTATACATTAAGATTGGAATAGCAGTTAAAATAATTAAGCATAAATAATAATCATAGAATAAATATAATCCACATGACACCAAGATTCATACGTGGAAAACCTGGTAAAGGGAAAAACCACAGGGGGAAGCCTACCCATAGTCAAATTAAAACTTCCGCAGTAAGTATGCGAATTACAATTGATGAGCCTCTACTTGCAGGAAGACCAACAGCCTAGAGCACACTGCTCATTACAAAAGGAGCCTCATTGACTACATAGAAATCCAAACAATTGTAATACCCTGCCAGGAACCCTAAAGGAAAAAAACACAACTAGGCAACTAAAGGGTGAATTTTTTTTTTTAAAGATTAAGTGCATTAGATATAACAATAGCTCATTTAATAACAAAACAGAAGACTAACACATGATTTGCTAAGGGTTACCAATGAAGATTAAGTTCATAGATTATATTAACACCATGGTTAATCCAATCGTCCATTTAATTAGATAAATTAAATACTTAAGATTAAAACTACACATACATCTAAATTCCATAATGAAAGAACGAAAGTATTCCAATGCATTTATTTATCCATATTTCATTTATACATAATGTCAAAGCAACTGAATTAACATACATTCCACTGACATAATATTTGATGAATAATGATGAAAGTAAGTACCAAACCGGTACTGAGAGGGGGGGGTGAATCAGTACAGACAAAAACTTTCCCTCAACTAGTTTGACTATAAAGACAACACTTAACTGGTGGATAGTAACACCGGTCTAAATCAGGGCATTACCGGTTACACATAGTGAGAGCATGAATAGCATAAACCGGTAAACACTTAGATCTCTACACAATCTACTATCTCATTTCCACTTCACCCTTATGCGTAAATAGGTAATATATCATCAGAAATATAATGACTACCAGTTCAACATGCTTTACCACTTAACAGAAAATATTTAAGCATCACATGAAAAGCATCACACATGACACATAGATTTTTCATGTGGAAACCCAACTAGGAATAACCACGGTAGGGATGAATACCCACAAGCTATTCTCTGAACTCTTTTGAAGTCCACTCTGTTAGGAGCCTAGTCCATTTAAAGACTTTTACAATAGGTTCTGCTAGGAACCAATCTTGCTAGGGATCACCTGGTCAAGGGATGGCTAAATACCCGGTTAAAGGTTAGAACCTTGTTAAAGGTTACCTCATAAGAGGATTTGAAGAACTCATTGAATTGAGTCACCCTGTTAAAGGATTTAGACAAAAGCTTGTTAAAGCTACCCGGTTAAGGGATTTTCCAACTGCTGAAATGGTTAGAAGTCAACAAGTAATACACTGATCTGATAACAACACTCAATGCCAAGGCAGATCCACTTCAACTCCTTTTCTTCTGCAATCACACTCTGCATGTATCAATACACTTCTCTAGTCTGGCAAGGATCAAGTATCTCTTCACTTGGATACACACATAGCATTTTCAAACAACCTCAAAATCAAAAACATCATCGACCTTATAGGAAACAGATAGGTCAGTAACATAAACCCTAAACTCTAAACATTTAGGTTTAACAATTCAGTCGGTTTAATCCTGACCGTTAATCATACTGCATTGAATACAACAGTCTTGAACATATCTCAAGACTTTCTCCAACATTCATTTTTTGCCGCTTCAGGAAGTTGATAACCCATCACGTGCTCTCCACCATTTACAGAGACTTCACACATTGTTGAGGTAGATAGGATCAATCTCCATGCAATATCCTCAAGGAAATCCTTCACGCACACAAGGCTGACATGGAAACACTACCTAGTCTTCATTATAATGCTAACTCATCACAAGATGTCATTGGTTGAATCACACAAGCTATGCATCAACCGGAAACCCTAAAGCTGAGACTACCAACCGGTAGTCATGCCAAATGAAACCCCGATACAGAACTTCCATATACCGGTTCTCATTCCAACATACCGGTTCACCTTGAACAAACATACCGCTTAACTTTTTCACATATACTATTTTACATCATCATACCGGTTCTATTACCAATTAGCTTACTACAATGTATTGGTTCATACTTTAGCATATTGACATCAATGACAACATACAATATCATCATGTCATCATGCTCTGCACATATGCCAACAATCTCCCCCTTTGGCATTGATGGCAATATACAAAGATATCTATCTGCTTCACATCTTCTTCTCCCCAATACTGCAAATATCTTCTCTACTTCACATCTTCTCCCCCTTTGACAACAATGCCAAAGTGGAGGTACAAACAACTATGTCCCACTATGCTGCTCTCCCTAAGGAGTAGCATCCTTCAACACACCAATCCTGAAAAAGATTTATCAATGCAATACCTGACTGATGTGGAGCACACACCTTTAGTTCACCTCTTGAAGAGGCAACATCCCTAATTCACCTCTCAAATAGGTAAAGGTAGACTTCGGTAGAGGCTTGGTGAATATGTCTGCTAACTGCTCCTTACTGAAAACATGTTCTAGTACAACCTCTTTGTTATGAACCTTCTCCCTCAAGAAATGATACTTGAGCTTGAAGTGCTTGGTTCTAGCATGTAAAACTGGATTCTTGGAAATGTTAATTGCACTTGTGTTGTCACAAAATATACTTACCGGTTCAGATACAGGAACTTTGAAGCCACTTAATACATGCTTCATCCAAATTGTCTGGGTGTAGTTCATAAATGCTGCAACATATTTCGCTTCTAGTGTAGACTGAGAGATACAACTTTGCTTCTTACTCATCCATGAGACCAGTCTACCACCAAGAAAAAATGCACCACCGGTTGTGCTTTTCCAGTCATCCACATTACCAGCCTAATCAACATTTGTAAACACTTTCAGGTTGAAATCATTACTATATGGATACCATAATCCATAGTCAATAGTTCCCTTCAGATATCTAAGAATCTGCTTGACTGCTACCAAGTGGGATTCTCTTGGACTTTCAGAATCGTGCAGTAATGCCTACTGCATGTGCAATGTCTGTTCTGTTATGTACTACATAGTGTAACTTAACAATCATTGATCGGTATTCCTTCTTATTCACCAACGCTGAGTCATCCTCCTTTGATAGTTTACATCCGATCACCATCAGTTTACCAACCAGTTTGCTGTCTTCCATGCCAAAGGTCTTCAACACCTCTTTGACATACTTGGACTGAGTGATAAAGATACCATCTTTCATCTGTTGAATCTGGAGTCCAATGAAGAACTTAATCTCCCCTATAAGTTACATCTCAAATTCCTTCTTCATCTCATCTGCAAAATCATGACTCATCTTGTCATCTCCACCAAAAATTATGTCATCAACAAATGCCTCATAGATCAGAATCTGATCTCCTTCTGACTTCATATAGATATTGCTATCTTCACTTGTTCTTTCAAATCCAATCTTCACAAGATGGGAGTGCAATCAATCATACCATGCTCTAGGTGCCTGCTTCAATCCATACAAGGCTTTATGTAGCCTACACACCATGTCACTGTCTCTAATAGGGCAAACCCATGTGGTTGCTCTATATACACCTCCTCTTCAAGTATTCCATTTAGAAATGCAGATTTTACATCCATTTGATATACTTTGAATCCCTTGAAGGCTACATATGCAAGAAGCATATGAACTCCTTCCAATCTAGCTACTGGAGCAAAGGTTTCTCCATAATCTTCTCCTTCTTCTTGAGCATATCCCTTACACACCAGTCGGGCTTTGTTTCTTACCACTGTGCCATCTTCATTCAGCTTATTTTTGAAAACCCATTTAGTGCCAATGAAATTTTTATGCTCAGGTCTGGGTACCAAAGACCATGTAGCATTCTTTTCTATTTGGTCAAGTTCCTCTTCCATTGCCTTGATCCAATCTTCATCGTTATATGCATCCTTGTCTCCTATGATTTTCTTTGGATCATGCTTTAGCTTTACATACCTAGGAATGATCTTAGTTGTTTCTTCTTGCTTTTCTTCTTCATCCTCATCTTCATCAGCATCAACATCTACCCGTGTAGGAGCACTGTTACTGGTGCTAGGCTGTTTTGCAACCGGTTCCCAGAAGGTTACAACTAGTTCATCTACCACTCGCTCACTGCCGGTTTCCTCATATTTCTCAGAGGTTTCATCAACTCTGACATTAATACTTTCAACAATTTTTTGAGTCCTACTATTGAAACACTTAAGAGCTTTACTCTTGGTGGAATATCCTAGGAATATTCCCTCATCACATTTTGCATCAAACTTGCTTTGATGTTCACTCCTCTTGATATAACATTTTCTACCAAACACTCTAAAGAAGCTTACCACTGGTGTCTTACTGGTCCAATACTCATAAGGAGTTTTATCCTTTCCTTTCTTGATGAGTACCCAGTTAATTATGTAGACTGTAGTGCTCATTGCTTCTCTCAAGAAGGTGTGAGCAACCTTCCCTTGAATCAACATCATTCTGGCTACTTCAACTATAGTCTAGTTGTTCCTCTTTGCTAGGCCATTCTGTTGTGGAGTCCGGGGGGCAAACAATTGCCTCTTGATGCCGTTCTCTTCACAGTACTTGTTGAATTCACCAGAAGTGAATTCTCCTCGTTGATCAATTTTTAGGCACTTAATCCTCTTACCACTTTCCTTTTTGACTAGTGCTCTGAAAGATTTGAACTTTCCAAAAGCTTCAGATTTATCTTTCAAGAATGTGACCCACATCATTCTTGAGCAGTCATCAGTGAGAATCATAAAGTTCCTATCTCCCTGCACACTCCTAGTTTTCATAGGACCACACAAATCAGTATGCACAAGATCAAACAAATTCTCTGCAGTGAAAGGTTTACCTTTGAAGGTTGAGAAAGACATTTTCCCTAGTTGACACTCTCTGCACAAAGGATTCTCCAGTTTATTTAGCACAGGAAATCCTCTGACTACCTTGATCTTACTGGCCTTCACAATATTATCAAAGTTTACATGGAAGAGTCTCCTATGCCATATCCAACTATCATCAAACTTAGCCATTAAACATGTACTGATATTTGCATTAAGCTGAAATAAGTTACCTCTGGTCTAAATATCGGTGGCCATAAGTTCACCACTCTTTCCTTTTGTTTTGCACACTCCATCTCTTAATTCCAGAGTGAGTCCATTATCATTCAGTTGGGCAACACTCAAAAGGTTATGTCTGAGACCTTCTACACAATACACATTATGAGCACTGCTTTTTCCATTCAGAGAGATGGACCATTTGCCTTTTACCATACATGGTGCATCATTACCAAATCGGACCACACCACCATCATACTCTTCCAGAGACATAAACTTACTCCGGTCACCAGTCATGTGGTGAGAACAACCACTATCAATAATCCACTCATTGGAATTATCAAAGTGGGAGACAAGAGCCTTCTTGTCTGACACATCTTCCTTAACTGCTACAAACACAATGTCTTCACTTTCTTTGTCTTCTGATTCCTCATCAGTGACACCTTCATCAACTTCTACAAAATAGTTTCTCTTGTTTCCTCCTTTAAAATTCTTGAACTTCTCTAGTTTGTCCTTATTATCACCATTAGGATAGTTTACAGCAATGTGTCCTATCCTATTGCAAGAAAAGCATTTCAAAGGGAGCTTACCTCTATATTTACCAGTTCCCTTAGGAAGTCTCTTGGCAAGAAGAGCTTCAAATTCCATCAAGATCTCTTCATCATCCATTTCTCTGCTTTGTCTTGGTTCACAACTGGTACTAGCTTCTTTACCCTTTCTAGATGGTGCTGTAGATGCTCTAAAGGCTGATTCAGTCTTTTGAATACTGCCATCATAATTATTTAGCTCTTAAGCTGTCAACTTAGCAATGACGGAGTCTAGGGATACCTTTGTCTTGTCTATAGACCTCAACTCCTGAATAGCAGCAACCCTTATTGCATAGACCGGTAATAAGGATCTCAAGACTTTTCTAACAATAATGGAATCATCTATTTTACCACCTGCACTCTTGATGTCTCCAACAACAGTTTTGATTCTTATTCCATATTGTTGAATGGTCTCTCCTTCAACATCTGCATGTCTTCAAACTTTCCCCTAAGGCTCTCTTCCTTAGCTTGTTTCACATGCTCATCATTGCCATAGATATTCTCCAGAGCACCCCATACTTCTTTGGGATTGTCTTTATCCTAAACATCAATAAACTCAATGTCAGATAGACTGCTGATTAGGGCTTCCATGACTTGCCCATTCTCCTGAATCTCTCTTTTTTGGTCATTGGTGAGAGTACCAGTAGGAATAACATAAGCATTCTCAACATAGATCCAACGTTGAGCACCCATGCTTCTGATGTAGATCTTCATTCTGTCCTTCCATATCTTAAAGTTATCTCTATTGAACTTTGGACCTTCCCTCTTCATCATTAGAGTAGGATCTTTTCCTCAAGCGGTTAAGATTACAACATAGAGGACCTGGAAGACGCTCTGATACCAATTGATGAATAATGATGAACAATAAGTACCAAATGAGTACTAAGAGGGGGGGGGGTGAATCAGTACAGACAAAAACTTTCCCTCAACTAGTTTGACTACAAAGACTACACTTAACTAGTAGACAGTAACACCGATCTAAATCAGGGCACTACTGGTTACACACAATGAGAGCATGAATAGCATACACTGGTAAACAATTAGATCCCTACACAATCTAATATCTCATTTCCACTTCACCCTTATGCATAAACAGGTGATATATCATTAGAAATATAATGACTTCCAGTTCAACATGCTTTATCACCTAACAAAAAATATTTAAGCATCACACATGACACACAGATTTTTCACGTGGAAACCCAACTGGGAAAAACCATAGTGGGGATGAATACCCACAAGCTGTTCTCTAAACTCTTTTGAAGTCCACTCTGTTAGGAGCCTAGTTCGGTTAAAGACTTTTACAATAGGATCTGCTAGGAACTGATCCTGCTAGGGATCACCCGATCAAGGGATGGCTAAATACCCGGTTAATGGTTAGAACCCTGTTAAAGGTTACCTCGCAAGAGGATTTGAAGAACTCATTGAATCGAGTCACCCTGTTAAAGGATTACACAAAAGCCTGTTAAAGCTACCTGGTTAAGGGATTTTCCAACTGTTGAAATGGTTAGAAGTCAACAAGTAATACACTGATTTGATAACAACACTCAATGCCAAGGCAGATCCACTTTAGCTCCTTTTCTTCTGCAATCACACTCTACAGGTATCAATACACTTCTCTAGTCTGGCAAGGATCAAGTATCTCTTCACTTGGATACACACATAGCATTTTTCAACAACCTCAAAATTAAAAACATCATCGACCTTATAGGAAACACATAGGTCGGTAACATAAACCCTAAACCCTAAACATTTAGGTTTAACAATTCAATTGGTTCAATCCTGACCATTAATCATACTGCATTGAATACAACAGTCTTGAACATATCTCAAGATGTTTTCCAACATTCATTCTTTGCCGCTTTAGGAAGTTGATAACCCATCACGCGCTCTCCACCATTTACAGAGACTTTGCACATTCTCGAGGTAGATAGGATCAGTCTCCATGCAAGATCCTCAAGAAAATCCTTCACGCGCACAAGGATGACATGGCAACACTATTTGGTCTTCATTACAATGCTAACTCATCACAAGATGTCATCAATTGAATCACACAAGCTATGCATCAACCGAAAACCCTGAAGCTAAGACTACGACCCGGTAGTCATGCCAAATGAAACCCCAATATAGAACTTCCATATACCGGTTCTCATTCCAACATACTGGTTCACCTTGAACAAACATATCACTTCACTTTTTCACATATACCGGTTTACATCATCATACCGGTTCTATTGCCAATTAGCTTACTACAATATACCATTTCATACTTCAGCATATTGACATCAATGCCAACATACAATAGCATCATGTCATCATGCTCTGCACATATGCTAACAATATTACAATATCCATAAATACATGGCTTCCAAAAATACCATAGAATCCAAAAGTTACAATATCAAGGTTACATAAAAGTTTGATACAATGACCACAAGGTCTCAAGTAAACAATGATCCCGGACATATGATGGTACATGGACCACGAACCAAGAAATGCCAATGAAGCCTTTCCTCACCTGAAGATACCATCCAGAACATCCGATGGGAAGTGGCACTATCACCCGACCATATGATCTCGAAATGGAACCACCCCACCGTGCTAGGAGATAGTAGAAAACCCTCATGCAAGCAAAATAAGATAAGTACGAAAGAACTACATGACTCCACAAACATCCATGTGACTCAACTCACAAACACTAGTGACTCTAAGGAGAGAGTGTCATCGCATAGCTTATGGTGGTTACCATGGTAGGCCTCCATAGGTCTCGGCCCCCATCTTGGGTTATCTTGGTAACCTCTCCCAAACCTTCAACTCCATCTAAGTCTCATGCGGACCCTACCAATCCTTTCGTGAAGACAAGGTGGTAAGTTTGCCATTCCAGGACTTCTCGCAACATTATGAGCCTTGTACTAGCACTCACCTAAGCACGAGGTACATTATCTTAATTAATATTATGAACTACCCACCCCCTAATCAATTATTAGGTTATCACTTTTTAACTGACTTTCGACAGGTTATCCTACCATCCACTTCGGGCGCGGCCCCTTCTTGAAAGCCACTCTCTCTCTCATAGGACACTAATAGGAAAGGTCTCTCTACGAAAACTCTATGGCGAAATAGACAACCATAACTAACCCTGACAAACCACAGGTGAAAGATACACAATCACTAACCCAGGATTGACCATTTGGAATAAAACACACAATGGCTCACATCAACAGGGTTATACAACAACACCTGACCAAGGGGGTACAACAACATATGACATAATGACAACTCAACTAGAATTACAATGAAATTAAGCTTGACTGCTAATACCATTTACACAAGATCCTAATATAGGCAATCTTTTCTTTAAACAACCAAAAGCATAAATAACTTGCAATTAAAGAGTTTTCTAGAAAATAGAAAATACAACTATATTAATACAAGGAAATCAACATTGTCATTTGTCCAATAAAGTTAAATAAAATCACATAAAAATTAACCCCCTAATTATATGTTCATGATTAATTTACAAATAAACCCGATTAGATTATATCAATAATCTAAATTAAAATCCAAATTAAAAATTATATATAATATTATAATATAATTACATAGAAATCCAGACTATAATCTAGAGATATGTTGAACTGCAAAAGATAACATCTCCTATGCCTGAGTATAGTTCTGGTTAAACTCAATACTAGAGGACTAAATCCTAATACATAAACCGAATTTGATCTCCTATGATCGACCAAATCCTCTACCTGAATGATATTACATTATTCACACATTACATCCCTTGACCATGACCTCTTACATATCCATGATGATCTACAATGAGATCTTACATCTATATATACAAATCCTCTACCTTAAAAAATTAGGCCGGTCACCAAATAATAAACCAATTACATAATTACAAACCATGTCATCCTTAGACCAAACAAATAATATCCAAGACATAAGAAATCTCGGAAACACATCGAGAGGTCCAATCCATACGTTATTTTAAAGCCAATCTATAACCTAGATCAACTGGGACCCAGTATAGGTCCACATACTACAATAATGATCTTCATTCGCCAAGTCTTGAACATGATCACCAACAACATCCTAAAAATCCACCAAAAGATGCACCAACACCACTTATGCAATTCATCAAATATCTTCATCAAAAGCTCTATTAGTGAAACCCTCGTCGGAACCAAAAACCAAGCTTCTAAGTGAATAGGATAGCATTCGATCACTAGACCAAAAACAACGTAGTGAATATGAGCATGGGTATCATGTTTAAGCCAATTCCATAACCAAATCATACCGGAGCCTACCAGATCATGTCGGATCCTAATCAACCAGAAACCACTCCACCTACCGGGACTAGAAGGGTATTGGTAAAGCATCCAAACAACTAGTGTTGGCATCAATGACAAAACATCAATGCAAGACATAATAAATTACACCAAATAGCCAACAAAATAAATTAGGGAGAAAGGGTAGTAGTTAAAGGTGGAGTCCAAAGACATCATTGAGAAAAAACAAGAACGCAAAAACTCTTTGATCATTCAAGTTTCTTCATTTATTTATGCTAATTTAATATGCTAAAAATTATCAATTGTCAAAATCAAGGAGGAAAAAGAGAAGATGGTAGAATGTAAGAAAACAATAGAAACAATTGAGATGAATTTATAAGAGAAGGAAAATATAGAAATGTTGAATAAATATCCATAATTTGAAAGGAAATAAAAAGAACCAAGGTAGCCTAATGTCAAAAGGAATCATTTTAGGTATATGAGGATATTCCATAAGAAAACCATATTAATGAGCATATTTTTGTGGAGGATTTAGATGAATCATTTCCTAATAATGAACTTCATCTTGAGAATATTTTTTGAAACCTTAAAAGATTGTCCACGTTAGAAGTAGGAGGTACAAATTGGAAGGGAGATCCTTTCTCTCAATTCCAAAATATCTCATGCATGATATTGTGGGATCGTAGTGTCTTAGAAAAAACCAGCATGCAAAATATAAGGAGACATTCACCTTCCTCTATACATTCAAAGGTTAATCTGGTGATTGAGTTTCAGAATAACATGGTAAATAAATATACATTTGAAGGAGTTATTTTGATTTTAAAGGCTGGCCATGTTAAGGACATCTCAACAATGTCTCTTATTGAAAAGGTGGATGAGCATGTTGATTGTAGCCCAAAGATAGCATAGTGGAAGCATGGTGTTGTCTCCACAAATTTAATTACAAAAAACGAGGATGATTTTTTAGTTGACTCCCTAAGATATAAAAAATATTCTTAATTTTTTGAATTTTTGTCTATTCCTATTGCAAAAAAAAAAAATTGAAGCATGCTAAAAGGTGAAATAGAGTAAGAGAAATAATTTTTAAAATAGAACATGTAGACACATTGATTACAATTCAAGATTGTTGTTGCAATATGGATCTGAGTGATTTTATGGAGGTAAAATAAGATAGAGGATTTGATGTCATTATGGAGTTCTTCAACTCTTACATGGGAATGAAGAATCATCAAGGTTATTTTGTGAATTTTAATAAAGTTATAGGAATCCAATGTTTGAAATTTGCATTATGCATATGCAGATGCATAAGAGAGAGTGCACAATTTTTAAGAAAAGTAATTTTTATTAATTATGTAAACTGATAATGTCCCACATAATCTATGTAAATGACTAAGTTTATCTAATTTAAGATGAGTGTAAACTATACATATGAAGATCAACTAAAAGAATGGAGAAACATATAAGAGGAGGTAATGCCCATCATTGTCTTAAGGGCTAAAGTAGGGTTGACCTTTTAATCTTCAGTTTGATCTTCAGTGTGTTTAGCTCCTCTTGCTTCTGAGTTCCAAATGCACCTACAGGTAATTGAATTTTTTTTTAGAGCTCAGGGCATGAAATCTAGTTACATGCTTTATCAACAAATATATAATTTGCAACCTAAATTAGAGGGTAAACTCACAATAGTGGGTTACACTTTTTTGGATGAAAGAATTTCACTCTTTTGTCCAAAATTGATTTTTACCCACGTTTTGTCGAAAGTCACTTTCGATCGAAAGCCAAAATTAGTTTCAATTGAAATTATTTTATAACAAACTTTCGATCGAATATAAGTTTCGGTTGAAAGTGTTTTTTTAATTTTTAATTTATTAATATTTAAAGGGATTCGATTGAACCCCTTTATTTAGGGTTTTTTAAAATAAAAAACCCCAAAAAACCTAACTATCATTTTCGACAGTTAGGAATGAAATTTTTGTTGTGGAGCTCGACAGCGATGCCACCGAACCCCACCAGCAAACCTCCGAACCAAGTTGGGGGTTTTTATTATTTTTTATGTAAATTTTTGTTCTCTATCAGATTTTAATGAAATTTTTAGATGTATATAAATATATATACAAGTATATATGTATATATATACATGTATATATACATACATATATATATGTACGTATATATATGTATGTATATATATGTATGTATATATGTATGTATGTGTATATATATATATGCAATTATGTGTGTATATACATATATATACATATATATGTATGTAGTTATACAGACACACACACACACACATATATGTATATATATATGTATATGTATATATGTATATATATGTATGTAGTTATGTGTGAATATATTGTTAGACAATTGAAATAACCAGAAGACAAATGAGAGGGGGGGTGAATCAGTTGTCATAGATTACCAGAATCATTAGCCATTTAAACTTTAATACCAGAACCCAAAACATTAATACCAAAATAGAAGTTAAACCAGTTAAACATAAACAATAATCACAGAAAAAATATCATCCACATGACACCAAGATTTGTATGTGGAAAACCTGGTAAAGGGAAAAACCACGGTGGGAAGCCTACCCACTGTCAGATAATACTTCTGTAGTAAGTATGTGAATTAAAATTGAGGGGCCTACACTTGCAGGAAGGCCAATAGCCTAGAGTGCACTTCTCATCACAAAAGGAGCCTCATTGACTACATAGAGATCCAGACTACAATCCGGAGAAGTGTTGGAATGCAAAAGATAGCATCTCCTATGCCTGAGTATAGTTCCGGTTAAGCTCAATACCGAAGGACTAAATCCTCTTACATAAACCCAATTCAATCTCCAATGATCGACCAACTCCTCTGCCTAAATTATATTACATTATTCGCATGTTACATTCCTTGACCATGGCCTCTAACATAACCATGATGATCTACAATGAGATCTTATGTCTATATATACAAACCCTTGACCATAAATAATCAGGTTGGCCACCAGAAAATAAACCAATTACATAATTACAAACCATGTTGACCTTAGACCAAACAAACAATATCCAACACATAAGACATCACATAAATACATTGAGAGGTCCAATCCACATGTTAGATTAAAGTCGGTCCATAATCTAGATCAACCAGGACCCAATATAGGTCCACACACTACAACAATGATCTCCATCCACGAAGTCTCGAACATGATCACCAATCTAACTCCACCAAAAGCTGCATCAACACCACTTATGCAATTCATTAGAGATCTTCACCAAAAGCAATGCTGGTGAAACCCTCGCTGGAACTAGAAACTAAGTTTCTAGGCAAGCAGGATAGCATCTGATCACTAGACCAAAACCAACTAACCAAATATGAGCATGAGTATCATGAACAATCCAATTTCATCACCAAACTATACCGGAGCCTACTGGATCATGCTAGATCCAAGTCAACCAGAAACCACTCAACCTATCAGGACTAGAAGGGTGTTGGTAAAGCATCCAAACAACTAGTGTTGGCATCAATGACAAAGCATCAATGCAACTCATAATCAATTCCACCAAATGGAAAACAATATCCCCCTTTAGCATTGATGGCAACACTAGATGTGAAAAACATATAAGTACCAAGAAATGCCAAACAAGTCTCCCCCAAATAGAAGATAGCCAACAATCTCCCACATACAGCTTTGAATGACAATATCTCTCCTTTTACTTTTTTTATTCATATTTCTCCTCCTTTGACTTTTTCTTTTCTTTGTCTTCTCTCCCCCTTTCTTTTTCTTTTTCACATCAATATCACTCCCCCTTTGACATCAATGCCAAAGATTTGACAAAAATATCAAAGCAAAAACATAAACCACTGAATCACAAAGATGAATACTCCCCCTGAGTAGTATTATCCCACATCAGTGCTAGAATGAATAGTATCTCTGATAGTGAATTCCAGATTGATGCCAAACTGCATCAATCAAGTCTCTACCAAAGGGGCAAAAACTCCCAATCTGTCTCTCAGGTACTCAAATGATTCCTTGGGCAAAGGTTTAGTGAAAATATCTACAATCTGCTCTCTAGTGTTCACATAAACCAATCTAACTTCATTTTCTTCCACCCTTTCCTTCAAAAATTTATACTTGATAGATATGTGCTTTGTTTTAGAATGAAATACTAGATTCTTTGATATATCAATAGCAGTAGAGTTATCACAGTGAATAACTACCGGTGCATCACGATCCACCTTTATATCTTTCCACATTTGCTTCATCCATAAAACATTGTGTATGGTTAGTAGTAGTAGCAACATACTCAGCTTCAATAGTAGATAAAGAAGTACATGATTGTTTCTTGCTGATCCATGAAACCAAATTTTTTCCAAGAAAGAAAGCTCCACCAAAAGCGCTTTTACGGTCATCAGCATCGCCAACCCAATCAACATTTGTATATGCACATAAGTTAAAAGTTATCATCCTTAGGGTACCACAAACCATATTCTGATGTACCTTGTAAGTATCTAAAAATCCTTTTCCTCGCCATCTCATGATTTTCTATAGGATCACTCTGAAATATTGAAACAATACAAACATCATTCATTATGTTAGGCCTAGTCTGAGTCAAATAAAGAAGACCTCCAATCATAGATTTGTATCTTGTAGGATTTACCGGTGCAGAAACATCTTTTCTTGTCAATTTCTCACTTGTAACCATAGGAGTACTTACCGGTTTAGAATCTCCCATACCAAATTTCTTCAACAATTCCTTAGCATATTTAGTTTGACAGATGAAAATACCTTTGACAGTTTGAGTAATCTATAAACCTAAGAAAAATTACATCTCACCAATCATAGACATCTCAAATTCTTTCTCCATATTCTTAGAAAATTCTATGCATAACTTACCTTCACCTCCAAAAATAATGTCATCAATAAATAATTCAATAATCAGTATTCATCAGTGATTTTATAATATAAATTACTATTAGCACCGCCCTTAGTAAAACCAAGCTTCAAAATATATTTATCCAATCTTGCATACCAAGCTCTAGGTGCTTGTTTCAATCCATATAAAGCTTTCCTTAACCTTCAAACCATATTTGTATCATCTAATATGGAAAAACCATCAGGTTTCTCAATATAAACTTCCTCATCAAGATCCCCATTTAAAAATGCACATTTAACATCCATCTGATAAACCTTGTAGTTTTTATAAGTAGCATAGGCAAGAAATAATCTTACAGCTTCAATCCTAGCTATAGGTGCAAAAGTCTCCGCATAATCAATTCCTTCCTTCTGAGAATATCCTTTACAAACCAATCTAGCCTTATTTCTTATAGCTTGACCATCCTCATTCAATTTATTCCTAAAAACCCATTTAGTTCCAATAACATTTTTTATTTTTAGGCTGGGGAACCAAGGTCCATGTGTTATTTTTCTCAATCTGATCTAATTCTTCTTCCATAGCTTTCAACCAATATTCATCTTTCCATGCATCAATTACTGATACCGGTTCAACTTGTGAAATTAAACATACCTTATTAGTTGCCAGTCTTCTTCTTGTCATCACTCCAATGCTGTTATCCCTAATGATCTGATCTTTTAAATGATTCAATCTTACATACCTAGGAGTCTTCTGACTTTCTTTTTGTCTTCCCTATTCTTCAACTACTGTAGAATTCTCTCATACTTTTGGAGTAACTGGTTCAACTCTCTATTTCGATAATGGTGCTACCGATTCAGATATAATCATTTCTACTGTCGGTTCCTTCTCATAAACTCGGATTTGACTTCTGTTCAACTCATCTACTTTGACATTAGCACTCTCCACAATTCTCTACAATCTCTTATTATAACATCTATATGCTTTTCTTTCATTAGAATAACCAAGAAATATGCCTTCATCACATCTAGGATCAAATTTCCCAATGATATCATCTCTCCTGATATAACATTTACTACCAAAAATTCTGAAGAGCTTAACTATAGGTGTATTTCCAAACCATAATTCATGAGGTGTCTTACCGGTTTCTCCTTTGATATGTACTCTGTTGAATGTATAAATCGTTGTGCTCACTACTTCTCTCTAGTAGATATGAGGTAGACTAGCTTCCATCGTCATTTTTCTAGCAGCATCCAAGATAGTTTTGTTCTTCCTTTCCACAAGTCCATTCTGTCGAGGTGTTCGGGGAGCAAAAAATTGTCTTCTTATACCATGCTTCTTAAAAAATTTATTAAACTCATCGGATGTGAATTCTCCACCATGATTTGATCTCAAACATTTAATCTTCAATCTTGTCTCAGTTTCCACTTTAGCCTTAAAGAATTTAAACTTTTCAAATGCTTTAGATTTTTCTTTTAGAAAAGTAACCTACATCATTCTAGAATAATCATCAATGATTAGCATGAAATATCTATCACCATGAAAACTTTTAACTCTAGCAGGGCCACACAAATCAATATGAATAAGAGCAAGAACAACATTTGATTTATCTTGTATGCTTCTAAAAGAGGTTCTGACATGTTTACCCATTTATCATTCTTTACATACCGGATTATAGGGCTTTATAATCTTAGATATATGCCTAACTGCCTTAGTTGAACTAATCTTCACAATGCAATCAAAATTCACATGACATAACCTTTTATGCCAGAGTCCACTCTCATCAATATGTGTAATCAAACATGTCTTCTCATCGGAGTTCAAATGAAATATATTACCTTTTTTCCATGTACCATTTGCAATCTCCAATCCAGATTTGTTAATGATTTTGCATTTTCCATCCTTGAACTATAATTGAAATCCCTTATCTACCAATTGTCCTACACTCAAAATATTATGCCTCAAGCCTTCAACATAATAAAAATTATCAGTATTGTTCTTACCATCCAATGATATAGTTCCTTTTCCTTTGATCATACATTCTTTTTCATCTCCAAATCTAACTAGACCGCCATCAAATTCTTGCAAAGATAAAAAATTCCCTTTATCTCGAATCATATGATGTGAACAACCACTACCAATTATCCAGTCATCTTTGTCTTCAATTTTAGCATCAAGTGCCTTATCTTTAGGTACATTATCTTCTAGTGTTGGATCATCTTATTTGATAGCTAGGAACACCCATTCCTTCCCATTGTCGAAACCACTAGTAGAGTCTTCTACCGGTTCATCATCAGAATCAGTAATGCCTTCCTCATCCACTATGTAGCATGATTTCTCTTTGTCTTTCATGTATTGTACTTGTTCTAATATCCATGGTTAGGCTTAAATGATCTTCTAACTCTTTCTTCAAATCTTGAATTCCTTTCAGGACATTTAGATGCAAAATGACCAATCTTATTATATGCAAAATATTTAAAAGATGCTTTTCCTTCATACTTACTTCCTACCGGTCCTTTAGGTACTCTTCTAGAAAACAGTGCTTCAAGTTTCTCAAACTCATCATCTTCTCTCTTCATATCTTCTAATTCCTTTGCATACAAAGCTTTCTAGTCTTGCTTACTGGTTGTAGATTTAGATGCATGAAAAGTAGGTTTAGTCTTCACAGCTCCAGAAGGTCCAAATTCTTCAAGCTCAAAAGTAGATAGTTCCCAACCAAAGTATCTTCGTTGACAGATGTATTAGCCATTGTTCTCAACTCATTAATAGCAGTAGCCTTCATTTTGTAAGCTGGTGGTAGGGCTCTCAGAACTTTAGAAACAATCATCTTCACTCAGAGTTCCACCATAACATTGAATTCCCATAACAATCTCATTTATCCTTTCCATGAATGCAGTAATCCTTTCATCTTCTTCCATCTTCAGGTTTTCATATCTTAGCCAGTAACCATCGAGCTGAGTAATCTTCACTATAGGGTCACCTTCATTAAGAGTCTCCACTTTATCCCATATAACCTTTCTGGATGATTTGTTGGTTAATCCCATTATTTATTGATCACAAAGTGCACACAAGAGGGCTTCTCTTTCTCTATAATCATTCTCAAGCTCATTGTCCAGGTTTTCTGAAGGAGGATTGCCAGATCCCAGATTATAGGGTGCAACACCATTCTGTGTGATCTTCCAAATCTCCTTGCCAAGACATCTTAGATGAGTTTCCATCCAAATCTTCCATATTGTAGAATTTGTTCCATCAAGCCTCAGAATATGCCTTCTAAAGATAGCTCCAGAAGAACTGGATGAACTTGAACTCTTAGTCATCATAGGATCTCCCTCAAGTGGTTAAGCTTTCTGTAGAGAAGACCAAAGCTCTGATACCAATTGTTAGATAGTTTAAATAACCGAAAGACAACTAAGAGTGGGGGGGGTGAATCATAACAGTTAAACCAATTAAACATAAACAATAATCATAGAATAAATACCATCCACATGACACCAATATTTGTACGTGGAAAACCTGGTGAAGGAAAAAACCACAGTGGGAAGCCTACCCACAGTCAGATAATACTTCTGCAGTAAGTATGTGAATTACAATTGAGGGTCCTACACGTGCAGGAAGGCCAATAGCCTAGAGCGCACTCCTCATCACAAAAGGAGCCTCATTGACTACATAGAGATCCAAACTACAATCCAGAGAAGTGTTGAACTGCAAAAGATAACATCTCCTATGCCTGAATACAATTCTGATTAAGCTAAATACCGAAGGACTAAATCCTCTTACATAAACCCATTTCGATCTCCAATGATTGACCAACTCATTTTTTTGAATGATATTACATTATTCACACATTACATTCCTTGACCATGACCTCTAACATAACCATGATAAACAATTAGGTCATCCACCAGACAATAAACCAATTACATAATTATAAACCATGTTGGCCTTAGACCAAATAAACAATATCCAACACATAAGACATCTCAGAAATACATTGAGAGGTCCAATCCACATGTTACATTAAAGCCGGTCCATAACCTAGATCAACTGAGACCCAATATAGGTCCATGCGCTACAACAATGATCTCCATCTGCCAAGTCTCGAACATGATCACCAACAACATCCTGAAACTCCACCAGAAGTTGCACCAACACTACTTATGCAATTCATTAGAGATCTTCACCAAAAGCTCTACTGGTGAAACCCTCGTCGAAACTAGAAACTAAGCTTCTAGGCAAGCAGGATAGCATCCGATCACCAGATCAAAACCACTTGACCAAATATGAGCATGAGTATCATGAACAAGCCAATTCCATCACCAAACTATATCGGAGCCTATCGGATCATGCTGGATCCAAGTCAACCAGAAACCACTCAACCTAGCGGGACTAGAAGGGTGCCGGTAAAGCATCCAAACAACTAGTGTTGGCATCAATGATAAAATATTAATGCAACACAATCAATTCCACCAAATACCCAACATATATTTATATATATACATATCTACATATATACATATTTATATATGTATAAATTGTGTGTGTATGTGCATATATACATGTACATATATATGTATAGGTACATGTGTATATATATGTACGTACACATATATACATATGTACATATATGTACATACATACATACATGCATACATACATATATACATATACATATATAAATATATGTACACATATGTACATGTACATACATGCATACATACATACATACATACATACATACATACATACATAGACAGACAGACACACATCCACACACACATATGTGTTAATGTTTTATGTTTCATGTTAGAAAAAAATGTATTTACATGTATATATTATATGTTGATGTTTTATGATTGATTTAAAAATGCTATATATTGTTTAGAAAAAGTTGAAATTATTAGTTATTTTAAATTAAACATAAAATATTAATTTAATCTCTTTAAACTAAATCAAATGAGACATAAAGCATTAAACATAAAATATATATTTATATAAGAGACTTAAACTTTCTAAATTAACTAGAACCTTCAATAATTATTTTGTAATTATCAAAACATGAAATATAGAGAACTTACCAATGAAAGAACTACCAATTAACTAGACAAATCTTTGTTAAAATGTGACCTCTTTAAAGTTGCTCCTTAAAAACTTATTTCTTGATCCTTTTTTTAAATTTCTCAACTCACAAGTCTCTCTCTCTCTATCTCTCTCTCTCTACCTGTCTCTCTCTAGATCTCTCTTTGGACCTCCCCTTAAGACTCTCTCTCTCTCTCATGTACATACATTTAATACTCATGTCAAGCATGTTTAAATTACAAGATTGATGAATGTTTAAGTTTAATGCATACACATGTAAATTAACATATTGATGCATGTATGCTATGTTCTCATGTACACTCAATGCATTCTTGATTTTTTAAAACTTACTAGATCTTATATTTAGAATAAAATAAAATAGGTCATTTTAATCCATACAAATTTAAATATTCGATCTTAGAATTAGTTTGAATACATATCCAATAATTTTGTCTAAGGGAATGTTCATGTGACATTAAATTATCCTTTTCGTGTACCAAACATATATATTATCATCAAATTGATCATGGTAGACAATACAATCCCCCCTCAGGTACTGTTTTCACAAACAAACATTAAGATCAAAAGATTGAGAGAATCCATAAAATGTAGTAGTAACACATCTGTTTATGAAAACACTTGTCATAGAATTCTTGATAGCCTTGTTAAAATCAAGGATGACATTCAGGGCACTAGTACCTTTTTAATTGATGCTATATAGGATGTTCTTGCTAAGAAGCGACAAGAGGCTTGTCATGGTTTGACCCTTATTGAGGTTCAAATTTTAGTGCCTAAGGAAAATTTGAAAGAGCATTATTTCCCATGGGGAAAAATATGGTGAAGGGATATCAAGTCACTAGATGTGAGGATGAGGACAAGTCTATTGTGATATACCCACATTTCCTTGTTGCACACGGTCATTATCCAAATAACGATCAAATTCCACTCTATTTTGCACAATAGTTGTATGTTGAGGTTCACTTGAATCAAAAGGTGAACTATACTAATTTTCCACCATATCTAGGTCAGAGTCATGGTAGACTTGCTAATAGGGACCCTTATTGTCGAGTCAGTCGACAAATTCCAGCACCTAGGGCCATTGTTGGTCAAAGGGTATCGACTATTGCACCTTCATTAGAACTTGAGGCAGATGAGGTTGTTTATATTACCCATCTCTGGGAGGCCATTCATAGAGTTGGTGATATTGCAGTTGCGACTGCTTCAATATCCAGTGATCAAGTTGGCCAGTATTTGATGAGTCATCAATGCTCTAGATCTTCATACAGTGAAACACACCCTGGTAGTAGCTTAGATGATCCTTATACTACAACGAGCATCGCTTCACCCACTAACCTAGAGGGTCTGACAGGAGACATGGCACATGTTACTCTGATGAGTTTAGCTAAGGATCTTTTGGATGCATATGCATTTATTGCATCTGAGCATCATATCCCTACAGTATAAATAAGTTTGAACTAAATTCAAATTTGATTCCATGTAAATATATGTATAAATTTTGTAGATGGAGATGCCTCTTGTTACTCCTGCCTTGAGGTCTGATCATGTATGTTGGCAAGACTCACTTGATGATGCAATCACCAATGGACATGTGAGTTTTAAATTTTTACATGTACATATATGCACGTACATTAAATTTTAAATGATTATAATTTATGCATATAATGTATATCTTATTTAACATGTGTATATATTTATTGCTTTATTTGTAGGGATCAAATCATCCTTTGGAGCAGGATAGTCATTCAGAGGACCACTTCACTAGGAGTCGTCATGATGACCAGGGTGCTAGACCATCTAGCTAGACATTTGATGATCTAGATTGTATACACATTGTTGACATTTTGTTTGATATCATATATATCTATACATTTGATGATAGATAAACTTTATATGTATTTGACATGTGTTGTTTGATGTTACATACATTTGACATGATCTAGTTTATATATATATATCTAACATGTGTGTTTGATGATCTCAATATATGCATTAAATGATTACCTTCTTTATATGTTTGACATGTTGTTCATGTGTTATATTCATGTACATTTGATGATCTGATTTATATACATTTGAAAGATGATCTAATTTGTATGTTTTACATGATCTAGTTTATATACATTTGACATGTTTGATGATCTAGATATATGCATTAAATTATGATATGATTTATATGTTTGACACATGTTTTTAAGGTACATTAAATACATGTACATTTGATGATCTAATTTATATATGTTTGACATGTTTTGATGATCTATAAACATTCAAGATGATCTAATTTGTATGTTTCATGTTAAAACTACATACAAATTGAAACATGATCAATCAAATATGTAATTTATACATATATACATGTGTATGTGTACATGCATGCATTTACAAATTTATATCTTCTAACCACATCACCTCTATACATGTTTATATATTTACATAGATTATATAATGTTATATGTTCTAGATTAAATGATGATTAAATTTCAGAAAACTTTAGTTTTAACAATATGATTATAGAAATTTAAATCACCCCCTTAAAATCTATTTCCTAATTAAACATCCCCTTAAGCCATTTAAAAATCATGTCTAGGTAATGACATTCCCAAGATTATATAATAAAATGAAATCTAATTCAATGAACATCATATTAAATTAAATTGTACATAATGAAAATAAATCATTAAACTTCATTTTTTATATGATAGTACATGCATAAGAATTTAAATCATCCCCTTAAGCCATATCTTAGTAATTACATGTCCTAGATCTAAACTTGATAAAATTAAATGAAATGTAATTCAATCAACAACATATTAAATTAAATTGCATGCAATGAAAATACATCATCCCCTAAAGCTATATCCTAGTAATTACATCCCCTTAAGACATCTAAAAATCATTTATCTAGTTAATGACATCCTCTTACTGAAGACTTAAACCATTTAAAGTTCAACAAAGAAAATTTCATAAAACCTTAAATAATATCCTGTGCACACATGCAGTGAATAAGAGTTTAATTTAGACCCTCAAGAACCATGTCCTAACTATGTATCCCCTTAAGACATAAATATAAATGTGAAATCAATTGTTTAGTATGTATTCCCTCTCTCTCTCTCTAGGCCACATCAAGTGGTTCAGCCCGCTCTTGGATAACTTGTAATATTCTTTCATGATCATTAGTATGTAGTCTCCACTTACGAATGCCACATCCTACATGTTTGCAACAATGCAACAAACTGAGAGGAGGGGGGTGAATCGATTTGCACCAAAAATTCAACAACTTAAACCACTAAATAGATCTGATGATTTAAAATTAAAGCATGAAACAATGCCACATCAATAACACATATAACATCAAGAATTTTTGATGTGGAAAACCTGGTTAAGGGAAAAACCATGGTAGGAACCTACCCACAATGAGATAATACCCTATTAGGAGTAATGTGAATATTACAATGAAAATGCACATGCATTCAGGCACACTACCTAGAGCTCATTGCTCAAAATAAGAAACCTAGAAAGGCTACAACCTTAAGGGAAGGCTCACTACCTTACAAGAAGTCTCATTGACTTACAGAAACATTCAGACTACAATCCAGGTCATATAAACTATGAAAATAGCATCTCCATATGCTTGAGTATAGTTTAGGTTAAGCACACAATTTTCTCTGCAACACTTCTCTTCTCCTTCACCCTTTCGAAAGATAAAATCACTTGTTCTCACATCCAATTCAATCACTCACTCACATATACAATGCAGACACTCAAAAAAATACATTTTACATGATTATTACATATATTTATACAAACCCTTCAACCTATATTTCAAGGTTGGCTAAACCCTTAATATAAATTATAAAATAATATCCTCATACGCTACAATAATACATGCAGAACAAAACAATATCGATTAAGACATAGTCTGAACCCAAATCAATACCGCAATAATACAACACTCGAACAATAATGCCTCAATCATCCACAACATGCTACAACCACCAAGAATATCACATAACACGAAGAACATCACTAGACAAGGAAAATCTTCAATAACGGGCACAATAATCAATGCAGACCACCAATAGGCATATAACATGATCAAAGGAAATTCACAAGCAACGTGAATTACCTCACAATAACCATGATGACTTGGATCATCATAATAATAATCATCTCTCTACTGAAGCTCAAGAATATCAACATAACTAACTGTCAAAATGAAAGATTCACTTGTGGATATCCAAATCATGAACCAAGTTAACTGAAGACACACATCAATGTCCATAACACATTCCACACATCCATAACCAACGATATAGCAATTTCAAAGCACATACTAGAATATCAGATAACACAAACAACTGCATAACATCCTTAATACCAGATTTCATAACTCGATCAAATCATCATGCAGACCTGTGCAAATGGGAATCAACCATCTATAGACAACATACCATAAAACCTTTAAACAACATTATCTCATCTGCAATACATAGGCTAAACCAGCTAATCCAATCAAATTGCAACACTAGAAAACATAAAAAAATTGTCCAACAATCTCCTCATCAACAATCTCCACATATGTCACATATGTTGACATCAATGGCAACACATCAATGGAAACATATCAACCAATATCCAATAATGTCCCCCTTTGGCATTGATGGCAACATATGAATGTGAAAAACAATCAATGCAAAGAAAGAAATCAACTCATAGCAATTTTCTTCAAAATCACAAGGACCAACTCCCCCTTTGACAAACAACTCAAATATCAAAATGATTAAAGGTTTTTCACATTCTTCTCTCCCCCTTTGACATCAATGAAAAAGGATCAAGAATCAGGCTTCTCTCCCCAAAAATCTGAACATCTGAACCACCGACATTGACACTGACTATTCCTCCTGAGTAGCAGCTGCACCCATAAATCCAGAGCATAAAGATATCTTTGTGAAGTTCACCGCACTGATGCAAATCCATGCACCTTAGTTCTCATCAGGAGGGGAAATTACCCCTAACTTCTCTCTGAGATACTTAAAAGTATCCTTAGGAAAAGGCTTTGTAAAAATATTTGCAATCCGTTCCTTTGTAGATACATACTTCAATCTGACTTATTTTTCATTCACCTTCTCTCTCAAGAAAATGAACTTGATTGATATATGCTTTGTCTTGGAATGCAACACCGAATTATTTGAAATATTTATAACACTTGAGTTGTCACAATATATAGCAATAAGCTCATCATAAATAAGTCATATATCCTTCAACATTTGTTTCATCCAAATTACCTAGGTACAATTGGTAGTAGAAACAATGTATTCAGCTTCCGCAATAGATAAAGAAATAACATTCTACTTCTTACTTGCCCAAGAAACCAACTTCTTTCCCAAAAAGAATGCACCACTTGTAGTGCTCTTTTGGTTATCAACATTACCTACCCAATAAACATCTATAAAAACACTCAAAGAAAAGTCATCATTCTTAGAATACCACAAACCAAAATCAACCGTTCCTTTCAAATATTTGAATATCCTTTTCATAGCAGTAACATGTGATTCCTTAGGATCACCTTGAAATCTAGCAACATGACATACAATGTTCATTATATCAGGTCTAGTCTGAGTCAAACATAACAAAACACAAATAATAGATCTATATATGATTTGATTAGCTTTCAGAGAGTCATCATCCTTTGTCAGCTTACATCCAGTCACCATAGGTGTACCAACAGGTTTAGAATCTTCAAAACCAAATTTCTTCAACAGTTCCTTCATATACTTAGAATGAGATATGAAAATACTTTTATCCAATTGAGTAATTTGCAATCCCAGAAAGAATTTCATTTCACCAATCATAGATATTTCAAATTCATTTTGCATCTCTTCAGCAAATTTCTTACATAGACTATCATTTCCTCCAAAGATAATGTCATCAACAAAAACTTCAGCAATCAAGATATTATTCTGATCAATCTTAAAATAAAGATTACTGTCAATAGTACCTTTATTGAATCCAAGCTTCATCAAATACTTATCCAATCTGGCATAATAGGCTCTAGGGGCTTGCTTCAATCCATACAATTATTTCTTCATGGCAAACTATGTTCTTTTCATCTATCATCTGAAATCCATTTGGTTGCTCAATGTAGACTCCTTCTTCCAATTCACTATTAAGAAAGGTTGATTTGACGTCCATTTGATAAACCTTGAAATCCTTGTGAGCAACATAGGCAAGCAATAATCTAACAATTTGAATTCTAGCCACCGGAGAAAAAGTCTCCTCATAGTTAATTCCTTCCATATGTGAATAACCTTTACAAACAAGTCTAGTTTTAGTTTGGACAACTTCACCTTGTTCATTCAACTTATTCTGGAATACCCATTTAGTTCTAATTACATTTTTATTCTTAGGTCTAGGAACAAGAATCCATGTATTATTTTTCTCAATCTGATTCAATTCTTCTTCCATAGCTTTAATCCAATTCTCATCTTTACAAGCTTCATCAACATTGTTAGGCTCAATCTTAGAAATCAAACAAATTTCTTTAGCAAGTCTTGTTCTAGTCATCACACCTTTATTATTATCACCAATAATTTGATTTTCTAAATGATTCAACCTTACATACTTGGGAGTTTTAGGATTTTCTTGAATTTCAAGTTCTTGAACTCTTTCTTTGGCATTAACATTTGCAATTTCTCCTTGATTCTCTGTCTTTTTCGGATCAACTTGAACTTAATTCTGCACTGGCTTCCCTTTATTTGAACTAGCATTTTGATCATCAAAATCATATTCGTAAGATCTAATATGTCTTATATTACCTTCATCAACCTTCACATCAGAACTTTCAACCATTTTTCTCAATCTTTTATTATAACACTGATAGGCCTTACTTTTAGAAGAATAACTGAGAAAGATTCCTTCATCACGTCTAGCATCAAACTTTCCAAGATCTTCATCTCTTTTTATATATCATTTGCTACAAAAAATTCTGAAATATCTAACAATAGGAGAATGACCAAACCATAACTCATAAGGAGTCTTACTAGTATCACCTTTGACATTTACTCGATTAAGAGTGTATATAGCAGTACTCACAACTTCTCTCCAAAATATATGTGAAATGTTTCCTTCAATCATCATGGTTCTAGCAACTTCTTGAACTATTCTATTCTTCCTCTCCACAACACCATTTTGTTGTGGTGTCCTAGGAGCAGATAACTATCTCTTAACTCCATTCTCTTCACACTATGCATTAAACTCACCAGAAGTGAATTCTCCACCTCTATCAGATCTCAGACACTTCAACTTCATTCTAGTCTTAGTTTTAACCCTAGCTTTGAAAATATTAAACTTCTCCAATGCTTCAGACTTCTCCCTTAAGAAAGTAACCCACATCATTCTTCAATAGTCATCAATCAACAACATGAAATACCTGTCACCCTGCAAGCTTCTTACTCTAGAAGGACCACATAGATCAGTATGCACAAGAATCAACAATCCATTAGAGATATACAATTTTCTCTTATAAGTAACCCTTGTCTACTTCCCTAATTGACATATCTTACATACTAGATTAGAAGGCTTTATTAACTTTGGTAGATCTCTTACTACCTAGGTAGAACTTATCTTAACCATGCAATTAGAATTTAGATGACACATCCTTTTATGCCATAATTAACTTTCCTCAATCTGAGCAATCAAACTAATTTTACCACCAGCATTCAAGTGAAAGATATTACCTTTACTCTTTGTACCTGATGCAATCTTAGTTCTAGATCTACTCAAGATCTCACATTTGTCATTCTTGAATTGCAAGTTATATCCTTTATCAACCATTTGGTCAACACTCAAAAGAATATACTTTAAACCTTCAACATACAACACATCATCAGTATTATGCTTACCAAAATGAGAAATAGAACCTCTACCATAGATTGCACAAGCTTTGTTATCTCCAAATCTTACTATACCACCATCATACCTTTCCAAGTTCATAAATTTACTCTTATCACCTGTCATATGATAAGAACAACCACTGTCAATTATCCATTCATCTTTCTCCTCACTTTAGCAACTAAAGCTTTCTCTTCACTAGTGCAACTTGTAGAATCTATAGTTACAGGATCATCTTCCTTGATAGCAATGAACACAAATTTATCTCCTATATTACCCTTATTAGACTCATCATCTATCACACCTTCATCAATAACATAATAACACTTCTTCTGATATTTAGGCTTATATGACTTCTTAGGATTTCTATCTCTTTTTGGACACCTCGATGAAAAAAGTCCTATCTTATTACATGAAAAAAATTTAAGAGGTAACTTCCCTTCATACTTACCAGCATCTTTAGGCAATCTTCTAGCAATAAGTGCTTCAAGATCCTCAAGATCTCTTTCTTCATCTTTCTTCATCTTTCATCTCTTTCTCATATCTAGATACTCTTGTAGAACTTTCTCCTAGATCATATCTCTAATTTCTGGAAATAGTAGCTTTGAATGTAGATTCAGTCTTAGGAACTTATACAGGATGTGTCCTTCCTGAAACTAGACACAATCATCTATCTTTGTCTTATATAGGATGTATCCTTCCTGAAACCAAATGTTTTGATTTATCATTTGTCTTATACAGGATGTGTCCTTCCCGAAACTAGACA
The DNA here is from genome assembly GCF_030272615.1 of Cryptomeria japonica. Classification (NCBI taxonomy): domain Eukaryota; kingdom Viridiplantae; phylum Streptophyta; class Pinopsida; order Cupressales; family Cupressaceae; genus Cryptomeria; species Cryptomeria japonica. Next base: position 438,949,404 of record NC_081410.1, read on the forward strand.
TGATCATCTATCTTTGTCTTATACATGATGTATCCTTCCTAAAACCAAACTTTTTGATCATCTTTGCCTTATATAGGACATCTCCTTCTTGAAACTAGACTTGATCTTTATCGAATCAATCCAAACAATTTGATCAATTTGATCAATCTGATCAAACCAATCATTTTGGTCAGCTAACCATTCTTCCATCTCTGATATAACATTCTTCTTATTTCGAGAGATCATTCATGCCTTTAATGCACAAACAATCTCTCGAGGGGGCATTACACCCTACTGTCGCTAGGCCACAGCGAGGTAGGAATTTTTTTTCATTTTCTTTGAAACATTGTCATTCCAACATTGTCTCAAAGAGGGGCAAATTTAGACACCTAAAATTTTTTTATTGATCATGCACTAATTATTCCTTTTATTAATTAAATAATTCTTTAATTATTTAATTAAACCAATTAAATTCTTGCAAATGAATTCTAATCATCATTTCAACATTACTAATTATTCTATTTATATCGCCTTAATCAATTAATCATTTAACCCTTTCTATATAATTATTAAAAATTTATTATTTAACTAATTGTGATTTAATCCTTTAATTAAACAAAATTTATTATTTAATTAAATTCAATTTCAAATAATTAAATAATTTCTTCAAATTATTTCATTAACTAATTCATTCTTCTAATTCAAAATTCAAAATCCAAAAATCACCAAATTCTAATTTCATCGAATTTCAATAAATTACACGTGCATTTCACTTTTCAAAAATCCAAATTCAAATAAAATGCAAATCAAATGCAATTGCATGTCAAAATCCTACAACACATGTTGAAAATATAACTCCCACTGACTTTTAGCCTGGAATTCAGTCTAGTGGACAATCAAATATGTCAACTCCTTTGTTAACTCAGTTAACTCATCAATCACATTTTTCAACTCTCAATCAACTCTTTGGAAGAGAGTAATAAATTCAATTAACAAACCAATCAACTCAATTCACTAGCCAATCTATTTAGTCATCTGATCAATCAACCTAGTTGACTAATCAATCAAATGAGTTTAACTCCCAATCAATTCTATCTCAAGCAATCTCAGCCATTGATCAATTTTGTTCCAAAATGAATCTCAATCATCCATTCTCATTCTCTAGGGTCTATAAATTCAACCCATTTCTCCTCAAATTTTTGAATTACTATCTTCAAAATTATTGTGTCATCTTTATGTAGGAATCCCAATGCAACATTGAGAGCCACATAACACAATATTGGAGAAGAGAAATGGAAGCCATGATTCAAATCAGTAGAGGGAGTTTTCATTAGATTGTTATTCATTCTATTGATTTTGATTCTATTTCATTGTCATTTATTGGATTTTATTAATTAGAATTGAGTTCTAGTTGTTAATTCATCTATTCTAGTTAATTATGCATAAAAATCTTGTAAAACACACACTACTCAACACTTTTCACCAACTCAAACACTAGTCTTCAAACAGTCAGGGAGATAGATCCTCTTTCACACACCTTCATTGTATTTCACTTTCTTTCACACACACACACACCATCTGTTGGCAATTAATACTCATTGGGTGATTTCAGGAGACTTCTGGTGGTTGATTAGTTGTTTAGGGTTGTCATTGATGTCAACTCTTCATGGTGATTTGATTTGGCAGTCGTGACCTAGCTTATTTGGAAGATGAAGGTAACTGGTAGACAGTTAACTAATAAGACAGGGTAAACATGGTATTTTGGTAATGTGTTGATCCCGAATCATCTCCGATGTTTGCGGTATTTGTGGTGATTATTTTTGTGATCTCAGTGTTTTGTAGGACCTTTAGGAAGCATGTGGTTGCAATATTTTAGTCTAGTGCTATGGTGTGTTCGAGATTGGAGCTGACTTCATCTACACGTTACATCTATTAAGGCCGACTTGAAAGAGATTATTTTTATGATGAGACTGGATATATAAAATCATTGTAGCGGTTGATTTTTGACATCTTGTGATGTGTTAAGTGTTTGATGATTATTTTTTGTGTGATTGAGCATAGTTTCACATGCACATTTTGGTTTCAAATAAATTGGTAGCTGACTAAGACTGGAATAGGGTAATCAACAAAGCATAGATTCAGTGATACAGAGCTTAACCGAAACTCAATTTTTCATAATAAGATACTATTTATGAGTTCAGTCCATTGTATATTCTCATTGTAATCAAATTGTAAGGCAATGAGCCTTCCTTGAATGTTAATTATAATTGAGCAGTGAGCTCTAGATAGTGAGCCTGAATGCAAGTGCATTCCACATCTATGTAATATTTATGTACTCCTGGCCATAGTATATGAATATTGTGGGTTCTAGCCCCACCATGGTTTTTCCCTTTCTGGGTTTCCACGTAAAAATTATGGTGTTATGGATTTGTGTTTTTATTGTTGCATGTTTATGTTCATATTTGTTATGCATTATTAACTAGTGGATAAAGAATAAGTTTGCAGTTTTAATTTCTGGTAGATCACTGATTCACCCCTCCTCTTAGTGATCCCTGATTCCAACAATTGGTATCAGATCCTAGTACCTTTGAGGAAGCTTAACCGCTTGAGAAAGATCTGGGAGATTGATTCAATGGATAATGGTTTTCTGAGACAACTCAATGTGGTACTTGAGTATCTTGATGTTGCTAGAAGTGAGGTTTGTACATTGAAGAAGAATATGAATGCAGCTAATGAATTCATTTGTGAGCTAAAGGATCAAGCAAGTATCTGTAGAGAAAAGAGGAAGGAATTAATTGATAAGTTGAAGGAGAAAGAAGATTAGATCATGGAATACTAGGACAAAGATGATGAAGTTGACAAACTTGAGAGAGAAAATGCTACTTTGACGAATGAGATGCAATCCATTGTGATGAGACTGACCAAGGAGATTGAGGACCGGAAAAAGAATGAGGAGAATCTGGCACAGTCATTGAAGGTAAGAGTTGATTAATGTTTCAAGCTTACCTCTGAGAATGATGAGTTGAAGCTTGAGTTGACACAATCAAAGAATAATGGTCAAGAACTTGAAAGATGGGTTGCTACCTTGAGGGATGCACTTGTTACTGCCAATGAATACAAAGATAAATTTAAAGATAGTTAAACAAGAATTGATGAGATGTTGGAAAGTCAAAGACATGGAAAGGGTATGCAAGCCCTTGGATATGAGAAAGGTGAATCCTTTGTATCTGGACAAGGTAATGCTAAACCTGATTAGAAGAAGAGAAAGAATCCTCCAGTAAGATAGCCTAATGCTCATAAATTTAATGGTATATGTTTTACTTGCAATAAATTTGGTCATATGGAAAGTTTGTGCATAAGTAGGATGAATAATGGAATGATGAACAATAACAATGTGATGAGCAACAATGTTTCTACCTTTACTGGTCAGTGTTTCATATGTAATAATTTTGGACACAAGTTAAATTTATGTAGAGCTATGATGAATAAATTTCAGATCAAAAGATTCTATGCTTGTGCAATGTTTGAACATATCTCTAATCAGTGTAGGATGAGATAGAATCAGATGAACTTCAGATTTGTGAAGAATAATGTTGTTTGCAGGGCATGCAACAAAACCGGTCACATTGCAAAGTACTATAGAAGCAAGAACAATGCTATGGTAGACAAGAATAAATTAGATGAGAAGGGTGAAGCGAAAGTGGAAGAGATCAGAGAGAAGCATGAGAAGATGTGGGTGAGAAAGGATGAATCTAAGATAGATAATGGATCTGTACCTGTATCTGGTGTAGGATCTTCATTTGGTAACTATGGCTTTTGACCTTAGGGGGAGGCAAATCAATGAAACTATTGTAAGTACCCCTTGATGAGATCTGTGGTCTATGGATTACAAATGACAGTTGATATCTAGAACTCAGATGGTTGATTGTGGCATCCGGAAACTGAACAGGACATCCTATTGATTATTTGAGGTGCATTTATTTCAAAGGGAAGTTATGGTTTGCAAAGTTAAAAGGGAAAATATGAGAATCATTATTCACCTTGAGAAAAGTGTTTTTGAGCTATCAAAGTTTCCAATCTATCAAATTTTCTAGGTGATCTACAAGAAAATGACAATCCGGCAAAGTGATCTAGGGCATTTAGCAGTTGTTCAAGGTATTTATCAAAGGGCATTAATCTGTGTCTTATTTTCTGAGATTTTCCAATGGAATTTGCATCCTCTATCTCTACTCCATTGGTGGTCTAAGTGAAGGATATGATTCATCCTGTATTCAAGAAACATCCATACAAGTCCATGGAGGATGACTCGGTAGGTGCTTTTTCATTTGTTCTGCATGGTGTTCTGCATGTTGATGATGTTCGGGCATATATTCATTATGAAATTGAGGAGATTGGCTTAAAAGATATTTTAGATCTATACACGGATAAGATCATGGATGATAATGATAATCATAATCCAAAATTTGAACAACTAAAAAGAAAGGGTTTTACTCAATTTGTGAACTTCCTAACTTTCGACGAGAAGGAATGGGTTAGGTATGTGTTGAGCAGGGTTCATTTTGAATTTATATGGATGGACAAGCCATACAAGATCATTTCAGAAGCAATCAAAGTAGTTACTTGTTTACATCAAACCAATGAGAAGCTAGGGTTATGAAAGGTTACAAACCCTATCGTAAATAAACTAACCGGTGTAGAATTCAATGGACGATCAATGAAAATCAGTATCATAAGGGAAGATGATGTTAGGTTTGCTGCTATGTTGATTTGGTACAATATGTATCAATCGAACAGATTGAATTCGGACTCCGACACTACAATTCATGCTACATACAAAATGATTAAGTAAGACGGTCACTATGAACTATGCAGTGTGTTGTTGGAAGAATTTATTATCAATTTGAAGAAGATTAAACAAGATAAAAAGCATGTCTTCAAATTTGGATCATTGATTATCTATCTTGCACTATATCTCATGAATCAAATCCCCGGAACTAGTAGAGTCCAGTGGGCTTATGACAGACCAGTGACACAATAGATTAAGAAATGATTGGATAGCCTTGGTAATCAAGACAATCAAAATGTTGTTTTGTGGGCCTTCTTCAAAACATTTCAAGAGAAGATGAAGTAGAAAGTACGTATCCCCAAGGAAATTATCAAGAAGTATGAGGGTACAATATATTTTATGGTGAATAAAGATGAATGCTTAATGGAAGCGGTCCAATCCCACATTGTTTGGATAATGCCTATGGGATATGAGGTGGATGAATCTACCTTGGAGGCATGTGCACAACATTTTCTCAACTCTCCAAAAGAAAGTAAGGAGGAGAGGTTCGGTACCTACAAGGAAATTTCAATGGAGTTACACTCAAAATTTATAGAACCGGCAAGGAAGAGGAAGGTGGCGAAGATAGTAGAGGATATTCTTGTTGAGGAGGGCCATCCTCGGGAGAAGATGAGGGCTACTAGGGCAGCAAGGGATGCATCAGAGAAGAAAGAAAAATAGAAATATGCATCTTCTCCTATAAAGATAAAGGTAACAAGACCCTCTGCCGCTCTGGTGAAGACACCTACTACTCAATTTGAAACCTCTGGTACATCTACAAAGGGAAAAGGTATTCTGGGGAAGAAGTATAAAACACTGAGGGAATATGTGGTGGTTACTCTGGTGGAATAAAAAATTGAATCTGATTTTGATGTTCACAAGGTACTTAAGAAGGGTGAATTTGCTAGGGTAACCCAGAAGCCCTAATCCGATAATGTGAAAGGTGAGAAAAAAAAGAAGTAAGATTTGAACCTGAACCGACAGGCCAAGCTAAGAAAGGAAATAAGACAAAGTCTAATCTTGGTGAAGCCATTGAATCTGGTAAGATGAAATCCTCAAAAACAAAGTATCACATTATTCCTCCATTATCTACTCAATAATTGATTGATGAGATTATAAAAAATGGTAATTTAATGAATATATATGTATATTATGTAAATATGGATGATAAAGATTAGACATAGATAGAAGAACCAATAATTTTGTATATGGATGTATTTAGTAAGGCATTAATTGAACTAGAGAAATATCTACCCAAATATTTGTACAATCTTATTGATGCTAGAAGAAAATCTACAAGTTAGATAGATAGGGAAATAAAGGAGAGTGAGCTGGTTAATCATTGTACCAGTATCACCATAGAAGAAATTGATAGATTGATTTTGTTGGCCAATAAAAAGGAATTTTGGAGTAAACACAGGGTTAATAGTTTAATGGTCAGAAGAGTTGAAGAAATAAGGAGAGAAACTGGTGAAATATGGAAGAAGTTTCTAATTGAGAAATGACTTGTAGATACTCCAAATAATGCCACTCAGTCAAATAACCCTCCGACATAAATTGTAAATAAAAATGAGGATACATAGGATGGTGGTGATTAGAAAGTTTTGGATTTTTTTGCTGATGAGGCTACAAATAATAATGACAAACCAACTGAGGCTGTGAATGGTGCACCAAGTGGTGACACCGGTGCACAAGAGGCACCTAAGGAGGATAAATCCAGACTTGTTGAAGCTGAGAAGAAAGATGAGGAAAAATAGGATGAACTAAATAAGGATGTAGTGTCACAAAATCATGACCCTCACAATTTTAAACCACATTAGGGTCCTCATGCATGCGAAATCAAATCTCCAAGCTTGATCGAAGATCAGAGACTGCTCAACCCTCATAATCTGCTTCTCCCTTGCCCTTCACACTACCCTGTCTACACCTTGTCCTAGAAAAAAGGATAGGATAGGGGTGTGGTGCCCCTGTCCCCCATAGGATAGGGGCATGGCACCCTTTTCCTCCTAGGGCAGGGGCGTGGTGCCCTTGTCCATGCCCTATTTTGGGGCAGGACCCTTCCTAAGTTTGCATTGAAGGTTGTGCAGTGAGCGGGAAAACTTCCCCGATATCGGCCTGTGACGAAAATCAGTTTCATTAACCCTAATTGACAAGTATTTAAGTTGCATTTTTCCCTCTCATTTGCATAAGTTCAGAAAAGTTCAATAAGCATAGCACAGGTACATGACATCACACATTCAAGCATCCCTTTCAAGCATTGAGCATCTCAAGTCTCCCTTCAAGGCTAGGTGTTGCATTCAAGTCAAGGCTAAAAAGATTTTAAACTTTTCAAATGCTTCAGATTTCTGTTTTAGAAAAGTAACCTACATCATTCTAGAATAATCATCAATGATTAGCATGAAATATCTATCACCTTGAAAACTTTTAACTCTAGCAGGGCTACACAAATCAGTATGAATAAGATCAAGAACATCATTTGATTTATCTTGTATACTCCTAAAAGAGGTTCTGACCTATTTATCCATTTGACATATTTTACATACCGGATTATAGGGCTTCATAATATTAGGTATATCCCTAACTGCCTTAGTTGAACTGATCTTCACAATGCAATCAAAATTCACATGACACAACCTTTTATACCATAACCAACTCTCATCAATTTGTGTAATCAAACATGTCTTCTCATAGGAGTTCAAATGAAATATATTACCTTTTGTCTATGTACCAGTTGCAATCTCTAAACCAGATCTGTTAATGATTTTGCATTTTCCATTCTTGAACTGTAAGTGAAATCCCTTATCTACTAATTGTCTTACACTCAAAAGATTATGCCTTAAACCTTCAACATAATAAACATTGTCAGTATTGTTCTTACTATCCAATGATAGAGTTCCTTTTCCTTTGATAATACATGCTTTGTCATCTCCGAATCTAACTAGACCACCATCAAATTCTTGCAAAGATAGAAAATTCCCTTTATCTCCAGTCATATGATGTGAAAAACTACTGTCAACTACCCATTCATCCTTGTCTTCAATTTTAGAAGCAAGTGCCTTCTCTTCAGGTACATTCACTTTCAGTGTCGGATCATCTTTCTTGATAGCTAGGCACACCCATTCCTTCCCATTGCTGGAACCACCTGTAGAGTCTTATGTTAGTTCATCATCAGAATCAGTAATGCCTTCCTCATCCGCTATGTAGCATGATTTGTCTATGTTTTCATTGTACTTATACTTGTTCTGATATCCAGGGTTAGGCTTAAATGATCTTCTAGCTCTTTCTTCAAATCTTGAATTCCTTTCAGGACATTTAGATGCAAAATGACGAATCTTATTACATGCAAAACATTTAAAAGGTACTTTTCCTTCATACTTACTTCCTACCGGTCCTTTAGGTACTCTTCTAGAAAATAGTGCTTCAAGTTGCTCAAACTCATCATCTTCTCTCTTCATATCTTCTAATTCCTTTGCATACAAAGCTTTCCAATCTTGCTTACCGGTTGTGGATGTAGATGCATAAAAAGCAGGTTCAGACTTCACTGCTCTAGAAGGTCCAAATTCTTCAAGCTCAAAAGTAGATAGTTCCCCAACCAAAGTATCTCTATTGACAGATGTATTAGCCATTGTTCTCAACTCATTGATAGCAGTAGCCTTCATTTTGTAAGCCGGTGGTAGGGCTCTCAAAAATTTAGAAACAATCATCTTCGCTCAGAGTTCCATCATTACATTGAATTCCCATAACAATCTCATTTATCCTCTCCCTGAATGCAGTAATCCTTTCATCTTCTTCCATCTTCAGGTTTTCATAGCTCAACCAGTAACCATCAAGTTTAGCAATCTTCACTGTAGGGTCACCTTCATTAAGAGTCTTAAACTTATCCCATATAGCCTTTCCAGATGATTTGTTGGTTAATCCCATTATTTGTTGATCACAGAGTGCACACAAGAGGGCTTCTCTTGCTCTACAATCATTCTCAAGCTCCTTGTCCAGGTTTGCCGGAGGAGGATTGCCAGATCCTAGATTATAAGGTCTGACACCATTCTATGTGATCTCCCAAATCTCCTTGCCAAGACATCTCAGATGAGTCTCCATCCCAATATTCCATACTGCGTAATTTGTTCCATCAAGCCTCAAAATATCCCTCTGAAAGATAGCTCCAGAAGAACTGGATGAACTTGAAATATTAGTCACCATAGGATCTTCCTCAAGTGGTTAAGCTTTCTGCAGAGAGGACCAAATCTTTGACACCAATTGTTAGACAGTTCAAATAATCAGAAGACAACTGAGAGGGAGGGGGGGTGAATCAGTTATCACAAATTACTGAAACTATTAACAATTTAAAACTTTAATACCGAAACCCAAAACATCAATACTGGAATAGCAGTTAAACCAATTAAGCATAAACAATAATCACAAATTAAAAACCATCCACATGACACTAAGATTTATACGTGTAAAAACCCAGTAAAGGGAAAAATCACGGTGGGAAGCCTACCCATAGTCAGATAATACTTCTGTAGTAAATATATGAATTATAATTGAGGGGCCTACACTTGCAGGAAGGCCAACAGCCTAAAGCGTATTGCTCATCACAAAAGGAGCCTCATTGACTACATAGAAATCCAGACTACAATCTGAAGAAGGGTTGAATTGCAAAAGATAACATCTCCTATACCTAAGTATAGTTCTGACTAAGATCAATACCGAAGGACTGAACCCTCTTGCATAAACCCAATTCGATCTCCAATGATTAACCATATCCTCAGTGTGAATGATATTACATTATTCGTACATTATATTCCTTGACCATGACCTCTAACATAACCATGATGATCTACAATGAGATCTTACATCTATATATACAAACCCTTGACCATAAACAATTAGGTCGGGAACCAAATAAAAAACCAATTACATAATTACAAACCATGTCAGCCTTAGACCAAAAAAATAATATCCAACACATAAGACATTTCAGAAACAGATTGAGAGGTCCAGTCGACACATTACATTAAAGCCAGTCCATAACCTAGATCAATCGGGACCTAGCATAGGTCCACATGCTACAACAATGATCTCCATCCGTCAAGTCTCGAACATGATCACCAACAACATCCTGAAACTCCACTAGAAGCTGCACCAACACCACTTATGAAATTCATCAAAGATCTTCATCAAAAGCTCTACTGGTGAAACCCTTGTGGGAACCAGAAACTAAGCTTCTAAAAAAGTAGGATAGCATCCGATCACCAGACCAAAACCAATTGACCGAATATGAGCATGAGTATCATGAACAAGCCAATTCCATCACCAAACTATATTGGAGCCTACCAGATCATGCTAGATCCAAAACAACCAGAATCTACTCAACCCACTGAGACCAGAAGCAGAGAGATTTTTAGTGGCGATTCTTCACCAATTGGCAAATTTCATGCGAATTGTCTAGGGCAAAATCATGGTCAAATCGCCTGGAATTTCGGGGTTAATGGTGCACTGTAGAATCTGGCTTTGCCATTGACCACACATCGCCGATGTGCATGCCCGTAATATTTGCCTAAAATCACTCAAACATGGGTATTAGATCACCTTCGTTATTTGCCAGCAATAGTAAAATGACCACGTACCTAGGACCTAATTCGCCAATGGTAAATTAAATGTTCATAGCACGCGTCGACCAAATTTGCCAATATCAATTAAAACATTATAAGCATTCAAGGACCCATTTTTCCCCGCTTAAATTAAATTTTCATTGCATGCCTGCGCAATTTGCCAAAAATGTAATTAAATTAAATGTTTATTGGCAATTGCGATGCCCGGGCCCCACGCAATTCGCCAAAAATGCAATCATGGATTGCTATAAATACACTCTTTCTTACACTCTTTCTTACAATTTGTTCATGTTTGATTAGTAAATTGGGAGCTCTCAAGTCTCGATTCGCATTCCAGAAATTGAGTTGGAAAGTTGAAGTTCATTCACATTGTAGGGCAGAGAGCCAGAGTTACAATCCTACAACACAGGCCCAGGCATTCTTGATTCCTGATTCAGAGAATTGAGAAGGCATAAAGGTGAGTAATCATTTCTTCATACTTGATAGTATTAGTTTTAACTTTTAATTTGTAGTGAGAGGTCAAGACTCAAGATGTCACAGTCAGACATGGGTGAGACTCCTCAGGGTGGTGAAGGGATTGAGATGTCACACAAGGGTGAGACTGATACTCCTCAAGGTGGTGAAGGGATTGAGATGTCAGAAAAGGGTAAGACTCCTTAGGGCGGTGAAATTGAAGGGATTGAGAGGCCATCAAAACACCCAAAACTTAAACTTAAAGATACTACCATAAAGTCTTTCTTTGGAATTGGCAAAGTTTCTGGTCCATCAACTTCTGTAGTTGTAGAAGCCATTCACAGTAGCTCACCACCACCACAAGGTGGGATTGTCATTGAGTTAAATGTATCAAATGAGGATGGCAATATCGACACAACAGAAGATGTTGTAAGGGATACACACAATGAGATAATTCACTCAGATGTAAATGCTAGTACTGAAGATGATGTTGGTAGGAAGAAAAGAAAAAGGAAAGTAAAATTGGGGCGAGAGTGGGAGATGACAAGGAGTTTTAAGATTGATTGGGTAGCAAAGTACCCATTCATTGAACCGGTCCCAAACAATGATGAACAACCAATAGAATGGAGGTGTAAGATTTGTAGCTAGAAAACAAAAAGAGAGAAGAAGATGCAGCTAAAGCTTGACACCATAGAAAAGCATATTGGTAAGGTTTATGAAAAATAGATCATAGATGGAAAGGAAACACGAGTAGTAAGATGGAAATCAAAGGAAGAATGTCTTCATGTTAAGTATGCCACAAAATATGAAGAGCATAACCACAAAATGACAGTGATTGGTAATAGTGAATTTGGAAATACAATCAAGGTTGGGCTTGAACATGCAGTGAAAGATGCAAACCTGGCAAAGACTGTTCAGATGAGTGTTGTTTTTCATATTATGTCGAGAGGGCGTCCTATGAAAGATTTCCCATAATTTAGTAATTTATTATCTTTTTTGAATGTTCCTCACTATCCTATGTCACATTGGTCAATAAATGCTGGATGGGAAATGGAAAACTGTCTTGTTGAGATGGAAAAGAAAAATTTACAAGAGAGTGTAAATGAGTCAAATTTCATTTCATTATCCATAGATGAAGTTACTGCGGTAGATAACACTGCTTGGGTTTATATGCACGTGTATACTGTAAAAGAACACGTCCGCCGAGCTCATCTACTCTGTGTTTGTAAAATAAGGGGCAATTCAATAGTAGAAAATTTATATTTGGAAGTTAAGAAAGCTTTGAATGAAATTGCTGGTATGGATGAATTGACAATTGCCAAGAAGTTGGTGTGTGTTGGAGCTGCAATAATGCAAGGTCAAAGGACCGGTCTTTGCGCAAGGTTACAAACTAGTATTGCACTATACATGGTTGGCATTCACTGCATGGCCCATCAAATGAATTTAGCATATAGAATTGTAAGCAATTTCCCTACAGTGTCAAAATTTGAAGATTTGGTCCACGAGATCCACTCATACTCCTGCCGAAGTCCTAAATGTTTTGCAGAATTTCAGATTTTTGTTAAGGGAGTAACAGGAGGAAACAAGCTTCTCAGGGATGTTGAGACCAGATGGATCTCCTTGCATGGACCAGCGGAACAAGTTCTAACAGAATATCAATCCTTGATCGGTCTAATGTATGAGCAATGCCTCATAGTAGACAAAGCTCCTGATCTCTTACATAAGGTAAGTGATATAGAGACTCTATTAACTTTAGCTAGTCTTCTCCCCATGCTGGATTCAATGAACAAACTTCTTAAGAAAGCCCAAGAAAGAACTATGTATATCAATGAGTATAGCACTCTATGTAAAATGACATGCTTGAGCCTGGATGGTCTATATTCAGATCTAACAGGGCGAAGCCCAAATTTTTTTAGGTGGCAGATAATTACAGATTTGAATCATGCTGAAAATTTTTTACATTTCAATACCAAAAATGAGCTATGTGTCTTTGTAAAAGAATTTCAGATACCAATGCACCAATCTAAGATGGGCAAGCGAGGCAGAGCACTACCAGTTAAAAAGGAAGATTTTGACAGGATTGTTAAATCTGTTAGTGATAATTTGAAGTCTATTGCATATGAACTTTCAACTGAGATTCATGAAAGATTCGCTTGAGAAGAAATACTTGAAGCCATGGGTTGTGTGTATCCTCAATTTTGGCATTCAATTGGAGATAATCCAAATGATGCAAAGATGTATCATTAAAAACTAGAGGAATTGATATTGATATTTTCAAAAGATGCATATTGCAATGGATAGCCAATAGAAGGAATTTTAAATTTAGATCATCTTAGAAAACAATGTAAATAGTTTGCATTGGTTATGAAACAACAGTTGGTTAACTTGGAGAATCCATTTGAACCTAGATCAATCACAAGGCTTTGGAAAAGGATAGATCAAAGTGAAGCATTGCGTATTGCAATACCAGAATATTTGAAACTTGTTGATTTATGTCAAATAATGATATTAGGGTCGGTGGAAGATGAGAGAGTTTTTAGTGCATTAGGGCTTTTGAAATCAAAGATCAGAAACAAATTAGACAAGAATTTGGAAACTTGCTTGAGGTTGCTTGTAACCCAGTATAATGTTAGAGATTTTCCATATGATAGGGCACTGGCAATTTGGAATTCCATGCGTGAAAGATGAGGGGTGTGCAACACTTTAAAAGCTGGTGGTGTTATTGCTAGTGCTAGTGCTGAGACAAATGAATATGATGGATCGCAGACTTAGAGTCAGCATGAAGACGAAGATATTTTTGAATACCCGACTCAGAATGAAGATGAACCTGTTAGTACTAGTTAGTTTCCGGATCTTGAGTCCATTTGGGATATAGAAGCCTCAGACAGTCGGACTGAGTCACTGAAGTGAATTAGTAGTCAGTTTATAGGTATTTATAATTATACTACAGTTCTTGAGTCATATTACAATTTCAATTTGCAAAATTGCAATACTATAGTTGTCATTGATGGTTTTTGATATTGTATTCCTTGAATTTGTCAATCAAAAGTAGAATGGATACTTATTTCATATTTTAAATTGTGAATTTGAATTATTACTAAACAATTGAATTATTAGTAAATTGGTATTTGGTTCCACATTATGTTGAACATGAAATGCAACAATTTGTGTCACAAGATCCATAAAATTATTCATACTGCATAACTGTTATTGCTAGAACCTTTCTACTGTTCTACAGTAAATGCTTAAAATGATGTTCATGGTGATTAGGGTTTTGTGTTTTTTTTGTCTTAGTTGGCTAGTAAACCGAAGTTGTCATGCGTTGAAAATCTGAGTTGTCCTCAATTTATTTGTCCATGTCATCATCAAGTGTGGTCAAACTGGTTGGTCAGACATGTTTAATGTTTCATCTCTAACTCACAAATAAATTTCATGTTTAACAATTTAAGTGGCGAGTTAGCGAGTGTTGGACTTGTTGGTTTGGGTTTAAATCGCGAGGTCTCTTGTTTTTTGAGTGTTAGCATTTTATGTTAGCGAGGTGGAGATTGTTAATGAAATCGCTTTGGTCGCAAGTTTGCGACTAGGTGTGATTTTATGTTGTCACACGGTCGCAAGGTGTTCATGGTTAAGTCATTTTAATTTGCGATCATGCGATGTAGTTGGTATCGCAGCTTAGTTGGTTTCGTCGCTTGCTCTCAGCTTAGAAGGCCACGACAAGTGGAGTAGGAGAACCTAGAGGTTCCAAGGCCAGTGCCACTGAGGAAACGATGGTTAAGAAATACAAAGAAGAATTTGTAGATTTGATGCTAGGGACTTCCATTGCTTTGAATACAAATCATTTGGCATGGAGAGATTTATTTAGCCAATGCAGAAACCCTACCACGTCTAATATGATTGGTTATGCTCTATTTAAGTATTTCTAGAATAATAGGGTTAAGAGTGTCCCGATGTCAAACCCTTGGGATTTAAATATGGCAAATTTAATTATGCCAGATGTGTATGTTGATGTGGATTTGATCAAAGAGTTGGCCAAACGCTATTGCCCAGTATCTAGGGTAATCAGAAGATAGAACTAGTCTTCCCTAGTTTCAATTAACAGAGCTAGCTTTGTTGAAGCTTTCCAGATTACTGGTTCTGCATGTACAGATATAGATTTGGAGTGGATTGCAGAGGATTATGACAAATACAAAGGTGTTATCAAGAAGCATGCAATCCCCAAATACATTCCTAGAGTGGATAGGAAGCTGGTTATAATTCCAGAGAGTATCGAACCACCATTTGACATCACACCTTTCCACCATTATATGCATTGTACAATCTATGGATTATGCAGAGTGTTGGGTTTTGATGGAGATTCAACAGTGTCAAGTGAATTACTGATGATGGCTATGAACATTCAACACCCAGATGTTAACAAAGATTCCGATTATGTCGGCTATGTGGTTGAACACATTCATAATGCTCTAGTTGAAATTCAGAGTGGTGCACCCAGCCCTACTTTCAAGCATTATTCATTGCTGATGCATTTAATCTTGTTCTATAATGTTGAGTTCTTGGATAAAGAATTGGAGCTTTTCAAAGAAGAACTCGGTGTCTTAATGCCAATACAAAGATGGACCCAGGTTTGGGACAATAGTTCTCCCCATTCTTCTTTCCTTTTCTTTGAAAATTGGATTATTTCGCCAATTATGGAAATGCTAGGAATAATTAGGGAACGATTGTCAATTGATGTTAGGAGAGTTTTGATACCTTACCAGTTTGTTCCAAACTGGTCTATTTCACATAACTGGGGGGACTTTTATTTTTTTGATAACTTTTCTATGATCAGAGTCTATGGGTGTCCTCAGCCTCCCCATATTTTACCAAAGTTTGTTCCAATTAGGATTGCTTTTATGGAGTTTATCTGGCAATTGACCCTAGTTGAAAAAGAAACCTTGATAAACACAGGAAGGGTTCTTTTCTTCCTAGGCTTTGGGTTGCATCTGATTTTACCATTAGTAGGAGTTGCTTTGATCAAGTAAACAATTTCCTTAAATAGTATAGGTTGGTTAATGCTATGTCTAGATTCTATGATCCAGAACAATTTATTAAAATTGCAATGCCAAAAATGACACCTTGGGCTGCAATAAAGGACCATGAACCATTGGATGATGAAGATGTGGTTAGAAATTTGCTGAGAAAAGATGAAGTACAAGAAAGGAGAAGAAAATGGAAAAATTTGATGAGAGTTGAAGCAGAATTGAAGGCTGTTGACCCTAGTTTTTTAGGTTTTTGCCCTGATAGCCCGTACCTAGAGAGGATTAACAAAATGTTGAGTTTATATGAAACTCTAATGGAACAAATGCCTCAAATTCCAGATTCCGAAGTGGCTACTCAACAGCAAGACCCCCAAGATGTGCATTCTTCACATGGCAAGAGGCCACTTAGTGTGTCTATTGATGATGTAGAGAGTGGGGATGAAGTTCAATCTACCCCAGCTGCAAAGAAACAAAAAACTAGTGAGGTCGGTACAATTGTGAGGAGAGACCCTGCTAGAGAAATTGTTACAGAACAAGGACAACACTTTCATCAAATAAGGACACATATCAGAGAAGCAGGGTAGAATGAAGAACAAGGAGAAACAAACGAAGCCCTTGCTCAAGGCTTTGATGAGCGTGTGATGTTGTCAAATGAATTCATGAAAGATGATGACTTTATTAAGTCAGATGAATTTAAAAGTTTTTTGTCAAGATTGAAACAAAAACAATTAAGACAAAATCTAATCATAGAGGAAGCAAATGAAGAAAAGAAACATGAGATCATTGAGGCATTGCAACAATATGATCCTGACAGGGAGCAAATATTTGTGGAACAGGCAAGACAATTGACTAAGAGTATTGGTATGATTATGATGCCTGACTGGGATATCTAGTCTACTTTTATTATTGATCAGATTAGGAAGCAAGAGGACCCAATGTTCAAAACTGAATTTGAAATTGGAGATGTAATAAGAGGATCAGGATTTAATCCTAAGTCAAAGATACTTGCTGCTTGGTCTTTGGCCCCTTCCACTCAAAAGCCCCACCTTCTAAATATCCAAGTAGAAAAGAAAGCTGACAGAATGATATGGAACTTGCAAAACACAATTGACACGGAGATTGCCTCTTTTTTGACTCAAGTTTCTTTCATGAATTTATCAAAAATAGAGGATTTGTCAAGAAGATACACAAAAACATATACCCAATTGATTACATTGAATAAAAAATATGAAGAGACATTGATGAAGAAGGGCACTCTGGAGGAAGAGTTAGTGGATTTGAAAGAAAAAATTGCAAATGAGCCCCCTCCAATACAGATTACAGAACAAGTACAAGAAATACCAGCTGATGTGACAACAAAAATGGAGGAATACATAGGGAAAATTGAAAAGCTTGAAAAGGAACAAAATGTCAAGGCTATCTCTGTTGTGTCAGGAATTCTGAAACACAGGATTAATGTATTGAAAGGAAAATTGATGGTAGTGCATGATTTGCACATTTCTTTGACAGAGGCAAGTAAAACATCCTCTGAGGCTGTCGCTTTTCTTGGACCTTTGTTCAATGTTTGGTCAGGAAGAAGCAGATTAATGGATAAGCTAGATACTGCAATGATGTATAGTGACAAGTTCCCTCCCAAGATCAGTGACACCAAAGACATGGTGGAGGTAATGAATGCAACCTATGCATTTTTCACAGGGAAGGATGTGCTTATAAATGAAAAATTGCAGACATTTGGGGAAGGTTATAGTAAATTGGTGCCTTCAATTTATGGTAGTAATGGACAATTGAAATTAGTTTCTGATTGGACTAGCGAATTTGATTTGATTCTGGAGCAAGAAGAAATAATCAAGCATGTAAATGAACAGGTTGATGCTAATTTCCTTAACGGTATGCTTGATTCATTGTTCAAGGTTGAGGTTGACCATGCAAAATTTATTGTTGAGTCCATGGTAGTTACAAATGCCAGATGGACAGATTCAGTTGCAAATTTGGAAGCGGTAAAGGCATTCAGTTGGCCAATAGACAAAGAGGTGGACAGGTGGCAAGCCATGCTAAAGCCAAAGAAGAAATCTCAGGTTGAGGTTGCTACCCAAGATTCCTCACAGTAATCTTTTTCTTTTCGATCAATAGAGAGGGATGGCCAGTTGGCCACTTTTATTGATGTTGAACTTGAAAACTCTTATATAGTTATAAATTTATAATAGCTCAATTGTTCAAGAATTTGATAACTGCATAGTTTAAAACTTGAATTGCATTGTGAATTTACTTTCTGATATCATTATGAATATAATATCAATATCATTTGCAGTTTGAGATCTTCACATAATTGTCTTTGTGTTGAATTTATGTTTTCATTATGAGTTGAATGGTCAAGGGTTTTTCAATTTACATATGAATCTGGGTTGTGTATGTAATGGCATTATTCATTAATGAAGTTTATTATCAGGTTGTCTTGAATTGTAAGTTTAAAGTGACTCTAGAGTCTATGCCCTAGGATAAGGTACCGGTCTATTGTCTTGATGTTTTACTAATTATGTTGTATAATGTATTCCTATCTATTGTGGTGTTTAATAGTAATACTTTCATTCTTAATACTCTTGAGTCTTATGATTTTATATGCTATGGATGTTTATGTAATATATATGGAGGTGTTCTATGACTGTCTATAATCCACCCACCAATTAGAATGAGGTGAATCCTTAATATGTATTATGATTCCAGACTAACAGAAAATTTAAATGAAAAATTACATACACCATAACAATGCAACAAATGAAAAAATTTAAATCTCATGATTTGATCATTTGAAAGAGATACAATTATACATAATAAATTTAATCATTTATATATAACTCCTTCAAGAACCTACACAAAGCTTGACACTAAATGCTTTTCATTTTCTATATAAATGACTATACGGTATACAACTTGCTCCCTTCACCTAGAGTCTAGAATGAAGAATCACTGCTGGAACCAGAAAAGGAATCCCAATGACTATACAACTTGCAAAACTGCTTGAGCCATGCCATTATCACCTTGATGCCTTTGGATGGAATGTGAGATGTTACGTTCTATCCAATAGATCATTTCCAAATAGAGGAGGAAGCCTTCATGCCCAGGGATAGAGACAATGGAAAGAGGAACTTGAGCCTTCATGCCCACGATCAGGAAAAGTGGAAACAAGAGCTTTAGGGTAAATGTAATCTGTTGGGGAGGGGTTGCAGCTTCCATGTCATCACAAAGATGACTGGCTGCCACTCCCCATCCAAACAAATCCTTCTTTCATTCCTCTGCGGGCTCCTTCTTCAAACCCCTTTCCATCCTATGGAAGAATAGAAGCAGAGGATGTGCCATGCTTGGCCCTTCTTGACAAGAAAAGGCTTTCACACCCCCTCTGGCAATCCTTCTCACTTTCACAACCCCTCTGACAATAAACAAACTTACACAAAAGAAAACAAAAAAACACCCATCCGGTATCACAGAGCACACAAGTACAACTCCATGCATGATCCTGCTCAAACATCATCTTCCTTTCTGAGGAAAAAACCACTCTCAGAAAATGAAAAAGGTTTATTTTCTCTTCTACCAATTAAGTCACCACTCCATTGTATTTATAACATTTTCACACTTCATTTGGTGATGCTCATTCTGCATTCATGTGAAAAATTATCATTTTGGTGGTTTCCAACATGACTGTAGACTCTAGAAGTCATCATCATGCCTATCAAATCCACTGTATCCTGCTAAGGCTCATCTATTGTGAACGATTTTGTTTTGATTTTATTCCTCCTTGATTGGACAAATTCTGCTTCAAAATCCCTGACAACAAGCAACCTGAGCTCTTATTTCTTAGAGAAATCCGTGATCTCCCATCTCTAACTCAGAAGCTATCAAATCCTTTTATGCCTCTGAAACCGTCATCCTCGCTTGTCTAATCAACCTCGATTCAAGAGAAACCTTCAAACTAGTCCCTCAGGAATGAGTCAGCATCCAAGCCTTAAAAATTTTAGGTTGAGAGCTAGCGACTAGATAGTTTATGGTTAAGTTTTATGGTTATCGCTAGCTCGCAAGGTAAAATGTCTGAAGACGTGATCAAGCCGTGAGCTGGCGACAAGTTGGTTTGGGTTTACATTGTGAGGTCTCAGGCTTTCTGGGTGTTAGCATTTTATGTTATCGAGCTAGAGATTGTCAGTGAAATTGCTTTGGTCGCGAGGTCTCGAGTTGGTCTGATGTCATACATTATAGTCGCGAGAGTTAGCGAGTAACTCATTTCATACATTTGTCACTAGCTCTCATGTTTGTTTAATGTTAGCATTTTTAGGTCACGAGCTAGCGACTAGATAGTTTGTGGTTAGGTTTAATGGTTATCGCCAGCTCGCGAAGTTAAATGTCTGAAGACCTGATCAAGCTGCGAGCTTGCAACTGAAGTGCTAGCGGTTAAGAGATAAACAGTTTTATGTTGGCGAGTACGTGACAAGGGTTAAAGTTACCACTATCTCCAAGTCGCTGCAGTGACGAGGACTTAACATTTTATGGTCAAGAATTAGCGAGTGGTAGTTCAGTTTCCCTTAGTCACTAGATCTCGAGGTTACGAAGGCTTAGCATTTTCAGCTTGCGAGTTGGAGATAGAGAGAGCCGTAAGGGCTTGTCGCTAGGTTGCGAGATGCCCTAATGGGCAGTCTTCTAGGCAGAGAGATGACGACTGCGTGCCATGTGTTTTAATGACTTAAAGTTAATATCTTGAAATCGCCAATATTTTTATTTTTATGGTTTGAAAATAGGTTGAAATCGCTAATATTTTTATTTTTATGGTTTGAAAATAGGTTGAAATCGCCAATATTTTTTTTTAATGGTTTGAAAATAGGTTGAAATCACCAATGCAAATATTTTTCTGGTTTAAAAATATTACAATTTGGCCATGCAAATATTTTTGGGGTTTTAAAAACATTACAATTTGCCAAGATTTTTTCACAAACTTTGAGCGATCACGGCTAATTCGCCAATGGAGATTATTATTTTTCTCCGTAAACCACAAAAATTCGCCCATAAAATTAAAATTTTCCTTGGGAATTATACAACTTTCACCAGGTTTTTACAACTTGTCCAAGGGGGGGGTTTCTTAAAGTTTTCCCTGACCAGAAGGGTGCCGGTAAAGCATCCAAACAGCTAGTATTGGCATCAATGACAAAACATCAATGCAACACATAATCAATTCCACCAAATGGCCAATAAATTTAACTCTCAATTGTATTGTCTAAGGAATAATCAATTTAACACCTATTTTATGTAAGTGATTACATAATTTATTGTAATTGAGGATAAATAGCTTTTGACCTTAATTGTTAAAAAGACCTTTTTCATGATGGATATTGTAAAGGTTAGAAGGAAGTACAACAAAAACTTCAAGCATCTTAGAGACTAGGTTAAAGTGGAAACTAAGACAAGACTAGAGATTAAATGTTTGAGGTCAGATCATGGTGGAGAATTCACATCCGATGAGTTTAATAACTTTTGTGAAAAGCATGGTATAAGAAGACAATTTTCTTCTCCCCGGACACCTCAGCAGAATGGAGTTGTGGAAAGGAAGAATACAGCTATCTTTGATGTTGCTAGAACAATGATGATCAAAGCTAGTCTACCTCATATCTACTGGAGAGAAGAAGTGAGCACAATAGTTTATACATTCAACAAAGTACATATCAAAGGAGAAACCAGAAAGACAACTTATGAATTATGGTTTTGCAATACACCTACAGTTAAGTATTTCATAATTTTTGGTAGTAAATGTTATATCAGGAGAGATGATATCATTGGAAAATTTGATCCTAGATGTGATGAAGGCATATTTCTTGGTTATTCTAATATAAGAAAAGCATATAGATGTTATAACAAGAGATTGCAGAGAGTGTTAATGTCAAAGTAGATGAGTTGAATAGAAGTCAAATCAGAGTTTATGAGAGGGAGCTGACAGTGGAAATGATAATATCTTAACTGATAGCACCTTTACCGAAACAAAGTGTTGAACTAGTTACTCCGGCAATATCAAAGAATTCTATAGTAACTAAAGAATAGAGAAGAGGAACAGAAAGTCATAAGACTCCTAGGTATGTGAGATTGAATCATTCAAAAGATCAGATCATTGGAGATAAGAGAAATGGAGTGATGACAAAAAGAAGACTGGCAACTAATGAGGTATGTTTAATTTCACAAGTTGAACCGGTATCAGTAATTAAGGCATGTAAAGATGAATATTGGTTAAAAGCTATGGAAGAAGAATTAGATCAGATTGAGAAAAATAACACATGGACCTTGGTTCCCCGACATAAAAATAAAAATGTTATTGGAACTAAATGGGTTTTTAGGAATAAATTGAATGAGGATGGTCAAGTTATAAGGAATAAGGCTAGATTGGTTTGTAAAGGACATTCTTAGAAGGAAGGAATTGATTATGGAGAGACTTTTGCATCTATAGCTAGGATTGAAGTTGTAAGATTATTTCTTGCCTATGCTACTTATAAAAACTACAAGGTTTATCAGATGGATGTTAAATGTGCATTTTTGAATGGGGATCTTGATGAGGAAGTTTATATTGAGCAACCTGATGGTTTTTCACTATCAGATGATACAAATATGGTTTGTAGGTTAAGGAAAGCTTTATATGGATTGAAACAAGCACCTAGAGCTTGGTATTCAAGGCTGGATAAATATCTTTTGAAGCTTGGTTTTAATAAGGGGAGTGTTGATAGTAATTTATATTATAAGATCATTGATGATGATATACTAATTATTGAAGTATTTGTTGATGACATTATTTTTGGAGGTGAAGATAAGTTATGCATAGAATTTTCTAAGAATATGGAGAAAGAATTTGCGATGTCTATGATTGGTGAGATGCAATTTTTCTTAGGTTTGCAGATTACTGAGACTGACAAAGGTATTTTCATCTGTCAAACTAAATATGCTAAAGAATTGTTGAAGAAATTTGGTATGGGAGATTCTAAACTGGTAAGTACTCCTATGGTTACAAGTGAGAAATTGACAAGAAAATATGTTTCTGCACCGGTAAATCCTACAAGATACAAATCTATGATTGGAGGTCTTCTTTATTTGACTCAGACTAGGCCTAACAATATGAATGTTGTTTGTATTATTTCAAGATTTCAGAGTGACCCTAGAGAAAATCATGAAATTGCGGTGAAAAAGATTTTTAGATACTTGCAAGGTACATCAAAATATGGTTTGTGGTACCCTAAGTATGATAAATTTACTTTATGTGCATATACAGATGTTGATTGGGCTGGGCTGGAGATATTGATGACCAAATAAACACTTCTAGTGGAGCTTTCTTTCTTGGAAAGAAGTTGGTTTCATGGATCAACAAGAAATAGTCATATACTTCTTTATCTATTGTTGAAGCTGAGTATGTTGTTGCTGCTACTATCTGTACACAAGTTTTATGGATGAAGCAAATGTTGAAGGATATAAAGGTGGATTGTGATGCACTAGTAGTTATTCACTATGATAACTATGTTGCTATTAATATATCAAAGAATCGGGTATTTCATTCTAAAACAAAGCACATATCTATCAAGTATAAATTTTTGAATGAAAAGGTGCAAATGAAGTTAGGCTGGTTTATGTGAACACTAAAGAGAAGATTCTAGATATTTTCACTAAACCTTTGCCCAAGGAATCATTTGATTACCTGAGAGACAGATTGGGAGTTTCTCCCCCTTCGATAGAGACTTGATTGATGTGGTTTGGCATCAGTCCGACATGCATTATCAGAGATACTATTAATTCTGACACTGATGTGGGATTCTACTGCGCAGGAGGAGTAGTCAGCTTTGTGATTCAATGGTTTATGTTTTTGCTTTGATATTTTTATCAGATTTCTGGCATTGATGTCAAAGGGGGAGAGATATTGATGTGAAAAAGACAAAAAAATAAAAAGAGAAAGTCAAAGGGGGAGAGATATGAATAAGAAAAGTAAAGGGGAGAGATATTGACATTCAGAGTTGTATGTGGGAGATTGTTGGTTGTCTTCCATTGGGGGAGACTTGTTTGGCATTTCTTGGTACTTAGATGTTTTTCACATCTAGTGTTTCCATCAATGCCAAAGGGGGAGATTGTTGGCCATTTAGTGGAATTTATTGTGTGTTGCATTGATGTTTTGTCATTGATGCCAACACTAGCTGTTTGGATGCTTTACCGACACCCTTCTGGTCCTGGTAGGTTGAGTGGATTCTGGTTGTTTTGGATCCGGTAGGCTCCGATATAGTTTGGTGATGGAATTGTCTTGTTCATGATACTCATGCTCATATTCAGTCAGTTGGTTTTAGTTTGGTGATCGGATGCTATCCTGCTTGCTTAGAAGCTTAGTTTCTGGTTACAACGAGTGTTTCACCGACAGAGCTTTTGATGAAGATCTTTGATGAATTGCATAAGTGGTGTTGGTACATCTTCTTGTGGAGTTTCAGGATGCTGTTGGTGATCATGTTCGAGACTTGGTAGATGGAGATCATTGTTGTAGTGTGTGGACCTATGCTGGGTCTTGGTTGATCTAGGTTATGGATCGACTTTAATGTAACGTGTGGATTGGACCTCTCGATGCATTTTCAGGATGTCTTATGTGTTGGATATTATTTTTTTGGTCTAAGGCCGACATGGTTTGTAATTATGTAATTGGTTTATTATTTGGTGGCCAACCTAATTGTTTATGGTTGAGGGTTTGTATATATAGATGTAAGATCTCATTGTAGATCATCATGGTTATGTTAGAGGTTATGGTTATGTTAGAGGTCATGGTCAAGGAATGTAATGTGTGAATAATGTAATATCATTCAAGCAAAGGATTTGGTCGATCATTGGAGATCGAATTGGGTTTATGTAAGAGGATTCAGTCCTTCGATATTGAGCTTAACCAAAACTGTACTCAGACATAAGAGATGCTATCTTTTGCAGTTCAACACTTCTCCGGATTGTAGTTCGGATTTCTATGTAGTCAGTGAGGCTCCTTTTGTGATGAGCAGCGCGCTCTAGGCTGTTGGCCTTCCTGCAAGTGCAAGCCCCTCAATTGTAATTCACATATTTACTGCAGAAGTATTATCTGACTGTGGGTAGGCTTCCCATTGTGGTTTTTCCCTTTACCGGGTTTTCCATGTATAAATCATGGTGTCATGTGGATGGTTTTTATTCTATGATTATTGTTTATGCTTAATTGGTTTAACTGGTATTCCGGTATTAATGTTTTTGGGTTCCGGTATTAAAGTTTTAAATTGCTAATAGTTCCAGTAATCTATGACAACTGATTCACCCCCCCCCCTCTCAGTTGTCTTCCGGTTATTTGAACTATCTAACACAATTTCCTTGAGTGAAAAGAAAAGGGATGAAGTCATGCTATCTTAAAGGAAAATTTTGGCAAAAAAGGTTTGTTGCTAGCATACTCAAGGAGGCCTAAGGCTTGAACCAAAACCTTAGCCTCTAAGATGGTCCATCATGAAAAAGGTCTTTCTAACAAAGAAGGTCAAAAACTATTTATCCTCAATTACAGTAAAATATGTAATCAATTATATAAAATAGATGATGAAATTGATGGTCCATTGGATAAACAACTGAGATTTCAATTTCCTTAAGTGAAAATCAAAGGGATGAAGTCATGTTGTCTTAAACACAAATTCCGGCAAGAAAAAGGGTTTGTTGCTAGCATACTCGAGGATGCCTAAGGATTGAACAAACACCTCACCCTTTGAGATGCTTCGAGGTTTTGCTATACTTCCTTTCAACCTTTACGTTACCTATCAAGAAAAAAAAATATTTTGAATAAATAAAACTGAAACTATTTATTCTCAACTACACTAAAATAAATCAAATTGAATACTAAAACTACAATGAACCAACAATAAATCCCAATGATAGAAACCCCCACATTCATTTCACCCTACATTTGAGACATCTATACAAAATAAATAAATATCATAAGTACTTGTATTCTTTACAATATCCATGATGAAAAAGACCTTTTAATGAAAAAAAAAAAACAAAAAAAACAAAAAAACAAAAAGTTATTTATCCTAGAATACAATAAAAACAACATGTAATCAATTATGAAATTGATGATCCATTGGACAATACAATGGAGAGTTCAATTTTCTTTTAAGTGAAAATCAAAGGGAACAAAAAAACATAAAGTTATATATCCTAGAATACAATAAAAACAACATGTAATCAATTATGAAATTGATGATCCATTGGACAATACAATGGAGAGTTCAATTTCCTTTTAAGTGAAAATCAAAGGGATGAAATCATGTCGTCTTAAAGGCAAATGTTGGGAAAATAGGTTTGTTACCAGTGTACTCAAGGATGACTAAGGTTTGAACAAGATGCTTTGAGGGCCTGTCTTTTTCATATGTATATGCAGGTTCTGCTCTACTTCCTTTATAAAACTTAGAAGATAAAAAGAGAAGAAGATGATTCCTGCCAATAACTGAGATCTAAATATGCTTAACGTAAGAATTTGATAGAGAAAATTCAGGGAGAAAATGATGGTTTTGGGCCAACAATGGAATACTCTCCTGATTAATTTAGGAAGATAAAAGGAGAAGAAGATGATTGCTGGCCAATGGCAGAGATCTAAATATGCTTAACGCAAGAATTTGATACAAAGAAATCAGGGAGAAAATGATGAATTTGGGCCAATATGCTTAACGCAGAGTCATGGATAGATGGAATTTGATGATGATGGTCGTCCAAATGAGATTTGCCCCCACACGATCCGCTTGGAATGTAAGCTAATATGCTTCATGGCCGGATTTTCAAGTTTGTGGTGAATCTCTTTGACTTCCTACGAGACTGACTTCCTTTCTTTTGTTGATTGAATAACGAATAACTGACTGCCAGGAACTTTGGTGAGATACAGAAGAATATTTGGAAGATAACACGGAGCTTTCTTCTGAATCACAAATTCCACACTTGACGGTGGAATACCACCTCCCTGGAATTTGAGTGAAGGCGATCGCGCTGCCCACTTGGAGGGATTTAAACGACAGAACCTTCGACGATCTGTGGGAGGATCGAGAATAATGGGCAGGGGTAGTGTAGTGTAGTGTATTTTGATCGATGAGAACCTTTGACGGGAAGTATTCCGTCAAGAATTCTTGGGTCGGGTCGGGTATCTTGGGCGTCTTGTAGTTTCATTAAGACGTGGGATCCCACCGGCGACAGTAACATCGTGGAGAGACGAATCCCCATAGCCGAAAGAAGCCCTGAACCACTTGTCATTGAGCTGGTACACTCATTTTTTTCGAAACCAGTGGAGCAAGTGTGTAGCAGCTGTCTAATCACAAGCGCAAGGACAAACGTCCTCTTCTGTAAGGACTTTGTAAGGCCATGTTTTATCCACTGTGTGCACATTAAAGGAATCCGGAAGTAACCGCCCTCCAGAAAGACGGTCAAGACAGAGATTTGCACTTTATTCGGCGGGTAAAGGCAAGAACCCGCCGCCTTTCGCAGAAATTACTAATCCTGGTAGTTTTGGGTTTTAACAAAAAATTGTTATGGCTATG
Organism: Cryptomeria japonica; assembly: GCF_030272615.1. Classification (NCBI taxonomy): domain Eukaryota; kingdom Viridiplantae; phylum Streptophyta; class Pinopsida; order Cupressales; family Cupressaceae; genus Cryptomeria; species Cryptomeria japonica. Next base: position 438,976,858 of record NC_081410.1, read on the forward strand.
CCGGCCGTGCCAGGCACGCTTATTTAAAAGCGATTATGGGTAATTAATGGAATGTAGGCTGTTCTGATGAATGATTATTCTAAACGGGTTTGTTGTGGGTATGTATATCCTTGGGAAAGCCGCTCTGGTAGCGCTCACACACACAGATAGCCACACGTACAGCGCAGGCTGGGCCATGGCCGTAACATTTGGGGGCATTCCTAATTTTTCGAATCTCCTCCGTTCTACCGCGTCCCTCAGGCCCTAGAAATGCATATAGGCCCCCCACTCTCTGTGCAGGTAGGCGCGAATCCATTCCATCATATCCAACCACTGTTCCTGTTCCTCTATCATCATCATCATCATCATTGTCATTCACATCATCCCATGGGCATTCATAGGTTGATTCTGTGCTTTATTCCCTCCGGAGTAGTTTTTAACCCCACAGATCTTCAGCTTTGAGGCACCCATTACCCGCTTTCCACTCTTGAAGCTTCCTCCTCTTTCCTTGCTTTCCGGACGCCTTAATTGCCACAGAGTCGAGGCCGGGCGGCTTTTCTGTGGTGGGATCTGGAGACAGCAGCCGGATTTCCTTGAAAATACTTCTCACCCCCCTCTCACCAAGTTTTTCGCTCCTCGCTTTCAGCATGTCTGGCGGATTCGATATGGGGTCGGAACAATTGTGCTACGTTCACTGCAACTACTGTAACACTGTCCTCGCGGTAAAGTATTTAACAATTATTGTTATTGTTGCTTGTAGCCTCCTCCGTCTCTGTGGTCTTGTAAGATGTGACTGTAAATTTTGTGTGTGTTCCATAAATATTGACCCACTTTCCTTTTCCTTCTCTCTTTAAAGTTATCTCTATACGTGTAGACTTGTTGCTAGAAAGTGACCTGTAAAGGTGAATTGAAACCGACTCTCTTTGAAAGGATCTCCTCAAGTTTTTTCCGAAAATGTCGTTGTAACGTGAAGCGAAATCTTGCTTGCAAAGTTAGTGTCCATTTTGAGGTTAAACGTTTAATCTCCATTTTGAGGCTAAACGTTAAATACTGACTGCTAAGCAATGTAAAATGGAAGGCACTGTGCGACGTCCCTTACGAGGTTTGGTTTATTGTTGAGATTTCGTCACGCGTCTCGTGATTCCCGCGGAATATATCAAATCCCCGTGAAAATATATGAAAATATGGGCTTCTTTTACTGTTCTATTGACGTTTCGCTGTAACTTCAATGGGTTGCAAGATTGTTTGCCCTTATAAACCTGTTTTCTAGTTTTTAAGTGTACGTTATTTTAAGAGAAAGGATCTGAAAGTGATGTGCTTTCCAGGTGAGCGTTCCTTGCAGCAGCTTGTTCAAGGTTGTGACAGTAAGATGTGGTAATTGCACCAACCTTCTGTCAGTAAACATGGCAACGTTGCTTCAGTCGCTACCACAGCAGTCAGCGCAGGTACCTTTGTCTCTTACTTCGAATATTTACATCCTTTCTCTTTCCTTCACAGAGAATAGCGGATTTCTTCTTTCTGGTAAAAATGGAGCAGATCCTGCAACTTTATTACTGAGAACGTATGGATTTAGTAATATTTGTGAGATGCTTCCATCGCAGGTCCAGCAAAGGTCAAGAACTAGTTAAAATGCTTGTGAATTTCTGAAATGTTCAATAATGTCAATTTGTAGTAGTCATAGTCGAATCTAATATTACATGAACGCTATAATAGTGGTTAAGAGCTATCGTCTGAGTTTGTACTACGCTTCCTGGGTTACCAGTTGCAGCAAACTTGTATAAGCAGTCAGTCAGTCCACATTACTTTCATTATAATTCTAGTATTAGGGATATTATGTTTAAAACCGTGTTTCTTGCATCTGTAATAACAAATTTTAGTTTGAAAGTGCACCGAGAATGAGATTAAATGCTTAGAAGAGAATCGCTGGAAGTAGGAATCTTGGACCAGTTACCACCTGAATTGGCTGTGAATAAATACCATACAACTGCATTTCAAACACTGCAAAATATTCTTGCTTCATAAATAGTCTTTACGCTTGTTTAAAGGAGTCTTCGAATCTGAAATCTAAATTGGCTGTGAATAAATACCATACAACTGCATTTCAAACACTGCAAAATATTCTTGCTTCATAAATAGTCTTTACGCTCGTTTAAAGGAGTCTTCGAATCTGAAATCTAAATTGACTGGCGAACATTTTCCTTTTTCCTTTTTACAACTGCACTATATTCCCTATGTTATTCTGATATTGACATTAATTTTGAGGAATCCTCATTGTGCGATTGTGATGAATGCCAACAGCAGAACCAGAATATTAGCGCATATGAACAGAACAGAGATTCTGCGTCTTCTTCGATCACTACATGTAACGAGGGAGGTATGATGTCTTATTCAGAAAGCGAGGAAAGCAGAACTTCCTCCTATAGACGTTAGTCCTCCGTCCATGGCAAATTAGAATCTTTACTGATAAAGAATAGGATAATGTGCTCCATTGCCTTGAATTTTGAAATTTTCGTTTGAATTGACCGGCTATGGAGAATTTTTAAGATGTTAAGTCTTGAATCTTCCATTATAGAAAGAAGAAAGTGAATTGAGGGTAAATTATGGCACTTCGTTATTAATGTGCTTATATTTTGTTGCAGAACCGGAGAAAAAGCAGCGCGTTCCATCTGCTTACAATCGTTTCATAAAGTAAGAATAATCTGTAATCTCATAGAGAACAGTTGCAAATCTTGTTGACTGTGCCGTTAAAAGCATTTTAAGATTATTTTGTTACTGAAGTCTACCTTTTGCGATGCAGAGACGAAATTCAGAGGATCAAAACTGCTACTCCAGATATAAGTCACAGGGATGCTTTCAGCAGAGCTGCCAAAAACGTAAGATATTATTACAACAATCCGAATGTTTTCAAAGGGTTGATTTGTTTATGCATTACCTTTATAACCAATTGAGACCTTTTAAGGCCATGGAAGATTTATCATATTTTAAATCTTGTATGAATTGATTTTCAGTGGGCTCATTTTCCAACCATTCATTACGGGTCGATGATGGATAACCGCAAGCAATCTAAAGTTTCAGAGGTAATATACAGAAATAGTTCTCATCATCCATCAATTTTATATATAAATAAGTTTGTTTTCTACTACACAAAGTGGTTATTATTCAATTTCTCTCCATAAGCGGACACATATGGTCATACCTGTCCATGTAATTTCTTTGTAATTTGACATTTGAAGTTCAGGCATTGAATTCTAAGAATTATAATAGATTAACTGTGTTTAAAGAAAAGTGAATCTTAGATATCAATTAAGAAATAATTTTTTACAGAAAGGATATCAAAAATGTAATTTAAGATTTTGAGTGACAAATTATTCTTGTTAGAAGAAGCAATAAATTTATTGAAGTTTTTGAATGAAAGCTGTGATTTTTGAAGATGGATGCAGAAAATACATACAATGAATCTGGAAATACTCTTAAATTTATGTCAGGAGAAGCAACAAACCTATTAAAGCTTCTGAATAAAAGTTCTGTTGGAACTTGGATCACAAATGTGATCAGAAATGTCCACTAAAAAATATACAGAATTGAATTTAGAGGCACTCTACCCTAAATTAATGTGAAGGAAAGCAATAAACATATTAAACTGCTATTTTTAAACATAGATAACTGTGATCAGAACTATTCATACAGAAATATAAACTAATACACTGTAGAAAGCTCATCGTTGAAAAGATTAAGTCTACCAAAATGGTTGAAAATATTTGGAGACATTTATTGTACACCTCTATTAAGAGCGCAGATTTTTATCCTTACCAGTAAGACTGAAACAGCAATTTTTCTTTGAATATATCTCCTGAACTTAATAGTGTCACTGAAATCGGTATAATTGTAAGGAAAACAACTTAAATGCATCGCCACCCATTGAGCTTTGCAGTATGTTGAAACAATTACTTCATGCTAGTATTACTATTTGATTCAGAAGAAAAAAATTAATGTATTAGTCTTTGTTGGATCTTCTTTAGAGGCAACTGTAGCAAAATGATCGATCTTACTTTCTTAAAACACTAGCTAAGCTTACGAAAATAAAAGTAACTTGTTTGTTTGTGCATTGGGCATATATGGCCTTGCTACGCAGTGTTGTATAAAGGCAATCCTTATTCTGTACAGAATGTATTCCATTGAATTGTTTTAATGTGTCCTATACCTGATTGTTCTATTTCTGCTACTCAATTGGTATTCAGCTTTTGACATCCCCTAAACTTAGGTCACTTGATTGGATAGCAGACATGAATGTGAATAATCCTGTAGGAGATGAATTTCTATCCCATCAAATTGTCTTATAATCAAAACTTAGCGTTTTGTGATTTTTTTTTTATTGAAATTGTGTAGATTAATTACTGCTTTTGTTTTCGTTTTTCTTTATTTGTTTGGTTTCACTGAACTTGAACCTAGAATAAACTTTGCAGCACAACTTTTTCCATATGCACAAGTTTTGTAAGCCACCCGTAAGCTACTTTTTATTCGAAAGTCATGTTACAGTGTGACTAACATTCTCCATTTTCCTGTTCATTCTGGTTTACATGAAGCAGTCCAACTCACAGAATAACTGAAGACCCGCAAGATTCATGGAGCCTACCGTATAGTAAGTTCAATCAAAATTAGCCCAAGTTGACAAGTATTGCCAATTATTTTGCATCATGTAAATGATGAACTATATACAGAATGGCCATTGATACCTACCTTTGAACGTTCGAAATGAAATTAACTATTAAAATGTTTTCAATTAATATCAAGTCCTTGCAAAGAAAAATGAATTAGAATCCTTTGTATGACAGGCTTTTCTTCTAGGAAGGAATATAATTGTTTAGGTCAAAATGAGCATTATGAGTTAACCAAACATTAAACTACTGTTTGGGAATGGTGGCAGACAATTTTATTGTGGAATCCCTGGATTGTTATGCCTATGGCCATTTTTTTATCACTCCAACTACTGAGAAGTCAAAGAGATAAAACTGTAACTACAATAAAATATCTGTTTTTCTTCCTTTGGATCGCTGCGATCGTGAAAGACGGCGTTTTTCATTCACAACATTCACGCTATTTTTAACGTCGCTTCATTAACTTTTCAAGATTTTTTGTTTCAAAATTCTCTTACTTCTACATCAAGTATTTGTTCCTTTAGGATCTTTTGCTTTTATTATGCTCAATCTTAATTAATATATGGAATTTTACTGTGCAGGAGGATGTTCTAAACGCAGAAGCTATCTGCAAGTGATTGATTCATGTTTTCCAGATTTCTCTTCTCGCTGTCGTTTCCAAGCTTTCTTAGACATGTTGCTGTATAACTTAGATTAATTGTTGTGGCATTGGAGCTCAGAGATTCAAAGTTCTGTTTGCTTCCTTCCCCTTATTGGTTGTGATTATCCATCAAGCTAGATGAAATTTTCAGTTGGAATTTGAAACCAAGAAAAACAGAAACCAGGCGCTGTTATGCATATTCACTATTACTGCAAAATCTATAGGCAGGATTGTGGCACAAGGCAGTAATGAATATGAATGAAAGTTCCAAAAAAAACAATTCACCATTCTCAAGTCATTTGTGTTCCTGTACCATTGACCATGGACTACTTTTTAATATTGTGTACTTATATATATAAGTATATATATAATATAGAGTTATTTATATTGCATGGATGTTTTTACTTGTCAACTGCACAATCTTAAATACATGGAAAATGTGTAATCAAACTGAATCCATGTCTTATCTCTAAAGTTTCAAGAGCTTTTGATCTGATAAGACAAACTGTAGTTTGTTTCCAAATATTTTTCACATTAATCCTATTTATTTTTCATATTATTCTCTTTGTGTCTTTATGTGGCCTGATCAGATACACAATTACTTTATAAATCTAGCAGTTCTACTTGGCATTTGAGATGTGTCACACCAGCATCACTTATGTTAAAAATTTTATTCTATTGCAGTTTAAAAGAGGCTACCTTATTGTTGCAGCAATTTTTTATGGCTAGAATCTTTAGGATGCTTTGAGAAAGTTGGGTGACAGTAATGATAAAGTTGGGTGACAGTAATGTAATATTATCATGTGATTTTATGGTTTTTGTAATAAAATTTGTTGTTTGCTTACATATCTGTAATTTTTTAATGTTTATATAAGATTGTATCTTGCATATATTTTGAGATGTGATTTTTTAGATCTACTTTTTTAAATATATGATATTGAATATTTTTCATGAAATAATATAATTAATACTTATTTATTAAAAGAATTAAAAAATGTCTTTGGACAAAACATTTCATTGGTGAAGCCCTTGCTGGGTCATTGTGCTCGCAGACCAAAAACACATAATTTGACACAATTTTAAGACACTTTCTATTTAGTAAAAAATGTTAATTATTGCACACAATTTTTGAGACCCACCTTATTAAAATATGAGATATAATATTTCTTTATAAAATAATATAATTAATATTTATTTATAAAACAACAATATTTTTTAATAAATATATATGATAAATAATTATATTTATATTTAAATTAAATTGTATGTGAAAAATTGTCCATTTTAAGACTATCTAGTTTCTTAACTCAAATTTATAATAAATTTAAAAATTATAAATATATTAGTATAGATATCTTAAATACATCCCTCCAAAAATTACTTAAATGCAAATCTTGATTTATTTATTTATTTATTTAAGATTAATCTTATTTAGCTTCAATTCTTTTTAAAGATGATTTTATTTTAGTTCTTATGTATAAAATATAATTAATAACTACATAAAGATAGATTATTAAATTTAATAAATTTATGTTAGTTAAATTATTTTATTTAATAATCACAAATTGACCTATATTGCATTAATTAGATTTATAAATGAATAGTACTAAATAGGGTAATTAAATGAGAATATTAGGTGTTTGTGTTAGGATCAATGATGCATAAATATCATTGTTGTTAGGTAGAATCTACTTTCTATAGTAAAGAAAATGAGTAGCTTTAGTTTGACAGATGTGTCATAGTCTAGGTAGTCTCAAAGTTCCATGCGCTTTAATCTCAAGAGCTTTCTCAATTCACATGGATTCCTTTGGATGAAGGAAACTAAATTTTACCATGTAGAGGTGATATGGCTAAGTTTTGTTTTGATAAATATAATTTTCTTTACCTTGCTACTTCATTGAATGTGGTCAATGTGGTGTTTACAAGCATTTTTAGGATGTTGTCAACTTAACATGGAACATGTTATCCTAGGTTAATTTTGTTATCTATTCGGTTTAACGAAAAGGAATGATATTGAAAAAAATATGGATAAGTCTACAAGTAGTTTATATGTAGATGAAGTGGATTTGATTCTTTGTCCTTTTAGAAAATTCAATTATGCATCTTTTTTATATGTTTTGACCTTTACCTATAAATTTAGGAATCTTATTATGTGTTGTTCTATAAGCATTCAATTACATAACTGTTTAAGAGTTTTGAGAGAATTATGTGTAATCTTAAGAAATTTGAAAACACTCTCTATTCAATAAAATATTAATTATTATATATAATTTTTGATGGCTAGGATGTTTAGGATGGTTAAAGAAAGATGGATGCATAGGGGCTTCACTAGCTAGGAAATATTATATCATGTGCATTCATATTGGGTGGTTTAATATCTAAAAAAATGAGCTCAATATATTGCCTATCTGGTGGAAATAGGGGGGTTTTTAATTTAGGCTATGAAAAAATGCAATTATATGTTAAAAATAGGGGGTTTTTAATTCAGGCTGTGTATTGGGAGGGGGTGACAAAAAGGAGTTTAGGGCAATATTTTTTGAAAATAAGGGTTTTTTTTTTAAAGTATGCCATGAATGCACGTGATATAACCCAGGTTCACTAAGTGAAGCCCTCGTCGCTGGATGATAGCAATGTAATAGTATCATTTGATTTTATGGTTTTTATAATATAATTTATTGTTTGTGTATATATTTATATTTTTTTATGTTTATATATAAGGTTATATCTTGCATAGACTTTGGGGTGTGAATTTTTGAACCCACCTTTTTTTTTATTAGTGAGTGAGTCTTTTTTATTAATATCAATATATAAATAGTACATAATCTTTTGAGGGAGGTAAAAAAGTCTAAAAATCTACTTTATCAGTCAATAAAAAAAAATCCCCATTGACCTATGCCAAAAAAACACCCCCATCCATCTAGCATTTTCCCATTTTGCCACCCCTTGATTACAAGCTAATCACACACAAAATATTTACATCTGGAAATAGTATAGATGTAAGCTATAGAGGATATAAAACTGCAGTGTAATTGTCAATCAAAAATTCAATCAACAATGACAATTTTCGTTCCTTTGGCACCCAGAGATACCCTATAACCGTTAAATGTCTGAGGAGAACTTGCACCATGATGATCAACTGGCTGGAATACAATCCAAAGTGTTCTCCCTAAGCTCTTCTTGGAGCCTCTTGGTTTCCTCACATGCATCACAGCGTTCAAGATGTAATTGTAAGGGAAGAGCGTTCTCCATATGGTCCTCATTTCTCTAGCTTCCACCCAAATTTCCATGCATCTAATGCCTTCAAATATTCCTTCACCCCCATCATGCCAATATATGCAAAGGCCTTCGACCTCCTTAGTGTAGTTTGCACTCCAAATAAGGAAGGGGTAAAGAGGGGGAATAAATTCACTCACCTTTAACCACACACCTCACAGACAGACAAAACCTTTCCCTTCACATGCCATGGCCATTAGACTCTAAAAACCCCCACACCACTCCTCTATGAGGTATCTATCAAGAAACCATTTCACTGTATTCATCACCTCCAACTCAAAACACCAAGCAATGAACATTGAAGCCAGATCTGCATTGCATTTATATTTGAACTAGGCCTTCAAGTATTCATCGTTGAATATGATCTTGACGTAGGTCAAGAAGTTTGTTTCTTCAAATTTGAAGATATTGGAAAGCATTTCATCTGAGATATGCCCCCAGAATGCCACCATGGGCTTCGATGCCATCAACAAAAAAATTGCCTCTATACTGCTAAGGTGGCATAACAACTCACTCTATGAATACTCTCAAACTTCACAAGGAAACAATGTCAAGGTGAGGCATATAATATTCTTAAAGACATCATTCGATCAAGCGTACACTCCATTGCCGAAGATAATAATGACTCATAGCTTGAAATTAGCATTCCAACTCAACCAAGATAAAAAATCCAACTGGTCAATATGTCATAAAGGAGCCTGTCATTTCGAGGAAAGAAAATTCAAATGCGGCCACCCATATTACCTTACAATTTGACAATTTCGGACGACATCAGTGAAAAATGCTGCCATCCCACACAAACCATTGCGTCCACTAGGAACTCTCTATTGGCAATATGCTGGATTTGATTAAGTGTTGTCATTGATGTCAACATTGCATCCCAGTTGGATATGGTTCTGCAATCTCGGTTGGACCTATCTCGATTTGTCTGGGTGTTTATCTTGGTTTTGGCTTCGATTCTGATCCAGTATGATCAGATCCTTGGATGCGGTTTTGGATGCTTATTATGGATGGTTATATGCTTTCCATATTTTGTTGGTTCATGTTTTGGTGCTCCAGTAGCTATCACTTATGTTCCCAATTGGTATTTCCCGGTACCAGTTAGCTTTACCGATAAGTGATATTTGATGTTTTGATCAGACGATTCTGGTCTGGCTAATGGAATCAGTTTCTATCATGTTGAAGGTGCTTCTTGATCATATTTTGAGTGTTTGGTGACTTTGCACTGGCTGGCATGCTGTTATGGTGGTCCTATTTGGATCTGGTTAGACTTTTTGTGTTACCTCACTGAGGGTTTCTACTAGTTGGTGAAACGTGCTAGATTTTGGTCTTAATGGAATTTCCAATGGATATAATTATTTGGATATTTGAATTAGGTCAATTCTATGTAATGTAAATCATAATATTGGTCGGGTGATACCATGTAATGTATTTTTTGTTATTATGGTTTTTGGGATCAATGGTTATGTTTGCATTATCAAAGGAAGGTTTATGTGCGAACAAGTGATATATCATTCGGTAGAAGGTTTTTGGTATTGCTGGGTAGACATTTGTGCTTAACCATAATTGTATCAAGCATTAGGAGATGCTACTTTCACAGTTCAATCTTTTCAGATTGTAGTCTGATGTTTTGTAAGTCAGTGAGATTTCTCTTTTGTGATGAGCAGTGAGCTCTAAGCGGTTGGCCTGATTGCAAGTGCAATCCCCATTGTAATTATTTCACATACTGTTGCAGAAGTATTATCTGATTGTGGGTAGGGTTTCCCACCATGGTTTTTCCCTTTACTGGGTTTTCCACGTCAAAATATTGGTGTTGTGTGTACCGTGCTTTCATGTTTATCCTTCATTGTGTCGGTTTCTTTGTGCTCCAGTTTAAAGGTTTTGAGATGCAATTGTTCTGATTTTTGATAGTAAACTAATTCACCCCCCCTCTCAGTTTACTCTTGGTATCAGATCTGTCTAACACTCTCATACTGTGAGAGATAATATCGATATTTGCATGAAGTAAGAGCAAATCCAATTCGGTCCTGCATTAAAGATGTCTGTCTTGAGCATACAACCATTAAGAAGGAAAGAAGTGGTGAATATTCCTTAGCACCCATTCAAATTCAAAAAACCAACCATCACTTAAAGATGATTCCAAACTATGAAATAATAAATGTTCAATTTTTTGGTCATTTGGGCAAAATTGACACACACATGTTTTTCCTTCTTGTAGATCGAAAGCCTAGTTGGTGCATGCATCTACATCTTTGTTTCCTTCTTGTCGGATGTGAGCCACCTTAAATCTTTGAAAGGTAGCGAGGATGGTCTTAATGCTTTGAATTATATGGTTTATCTTCTAGAAATCTACCTTGCCCTTGAGGATAGTATGAATGATTATCTAGGAATTTTTGGCAATATGCTAGATTTGGTTAAGTGTTGTCATTGATGTCAACATTGTATCTCGATTGGATATGGTTTTTCTATCCTGGTTGGACCTATCCCAGTTAGACTTGGTGTTTGTCTTAGTTTTGGCTGTGATTATGATTCAGTATGATCATATCCTTGGATTCAGTTTTGGATGGTTATTTAGGATTGTTATATGCTTGTCATATTCTAGTGGTTCATGATTTGGTGCTCTAGAAGCTATCGCTTATGTTTCGGTTGATATTTCTTGGTACTGGTTAGCTTTACCGGTTGGAGTTACTTGATGATTTGGTTAAGTGATTTTGGTCTGGCTTATGGAAATGGTTTCTAACATGCTCAAGGTATTCTTGATCGTGATCTAATTGTTTGGTGGCTTCACATTGGTGGTCCTATTTGGATCCGATTGATTATTCTATGATATTGCACTAAGGTTTTCTACTGGTTGGTGAAATGTGTTGGAGATTGGTCTTAGCGTGATTTCCGATGGATGTAATTGTTTGGGAATTCAAATTAGGTCCATGCTATGCAATATGAACCATAATATTGGTCTGGTGATATCAAGTGATGTAATTTTTGTAATTACGGGTTTATGGGTTTAGGGTTTAGCTGACCTTATCATTAAGGTTGATGAATTGTATTTATAGGTGACTTATTCAAGTAATCTCGGTGTCAATGGCTATGTCTGCATTATCAAAGAAAGGTTTATGTCTGAACAATGATCTATCATTCAGTGGAAGGTTGTGAAAGATTTGGTGTTGCAGGGCAGACATCTATGCTTAACTAGAACTATATCAAGCATTAGAAGATGTTACTTCCATAGTTTATTCTTTTTGGATTGTAGTCCGATTTGTTTGTAAGTCAGTAAGACTTCCTTTTGTGATGAGTAGTGCACTCTAGGCGGTTGGCCTAATTGCAAGTGCAATCCCCATTGTAATTATTTCACATACTGCTACAAAAGTATTATCTGATTGTGTGTAGGGTTTCCCACCATGGTTTTTCCCTTTACTGGGTTTTCCACCTCAAAATATTGGTGTTGTGTGTACTGTGCTTTCATGCTTTATCTTTCATTGTGTTGGTTTCTAGCTCTGGTATAAAGTTTATAATCTCCATTAACTATTATACTTCTGAGAAAATTGATTTACCCTCCCTCTCAGTTTTCTTCCGATATCAGAATTGTCTAACAATTTGTATCAGAGTCTTGTCCTCTCTGTAGAAGCTTAACTACTTGAGGAGATCCAATGGCATCAACATCAAGATCTACATTTAATCCCTACCAAAGGAGAGTCCCAGATTCGATGGTATAAATTACAAAATATGGAAGGAGCAAATGAAAATTCATCTGAGATGTCTTGGAGCTAAAGTTTGGGAGATAGTGGAGAAAGGGTATATACCTCATGAACCTAATTCTAGAACACCAACACCTATTGATGAACATAAGAGAGCTGAAAATGATGTGAGAGTAAAAGAAGCATTGTTAAGTGCCCTATCTGATGAGAGGTTATTGATTGTCATAGAGTTGGAGAATGCAAAGCAGATCTGGTTGAAGCTTGAAACTTTTTATGAAGGTGACTAATCACTAAAGATTGCAAAACTTGAAGGTTTCCGGGTGAGATATGAAACTTTGAAGATGGAAGAAGATGAGAAGATAAGTTCTTTCATGGCTAGAGTGAATGAGATTGTCATGGGAATCAAATGTTGCAGTGGATCAGTTAATGAGGATGAGGTTATGTCAAAGATTCTAAGAGTTCTGCCTCCGACTTACAATATGAAGGCTCATGCAATTAATGAACTCTGGACAATGTCAAGTACCCCTGTTACTAGAGATACACTCTTGGGATATTGACTTCTTTTGAGCTTGAGGAACTTGGAGATCAGAGTGCTACTAAGACAGAAACCGCATTTAAAGCATCCGCCTCTGGTAAGTAGAAGATAGATTAGAAAGAGTTATATGCCAAAGATTTGGAAGACATTGAGAGAGAAGACAGAGAACTTGAAGAGTTGGAAGCCCTAATTGCTAGAAGAATCCCTAAAGGACCAATTGAAAGTAAGTATGAAGGAAAAGTACCTTTTAAATGTTTTTCATGCAATAAGATTGGTCATTTTGCTTCTAGATGTCCTGAAAGAGCTACTAGGAATCATGAAAGATTTATGAGGAATTATAAGCCTAATCCAGAATATCAGAGAAAACCTGATTTAGAAGGAATAAGGATAAATCATGTTACTATGTTGGTGATGATGATTTTGGTATTACTGATGATGATGAACTTGTAAGTGGATCTAGTAATGGAAGCTCCAGTAAAGATTGGGTCTTTATTGCTATCAAGGATGATTCTCCAGAACCTGTCACTGATACAACTCATACTAAGGAGAAGGCTTTAGCTGCTAAAATTGAAGAGAAGGATGAATGGGTTATAGATAGTGGTTGCTCACATTATATGACCGGTGACAAGAGGAAATTCTTAACTTTGCAAGAATTTGATGGTAGACTAGTCAGATTTGGAGACAACAAGGCATGCAGGATCAAAGGCAAAGGAAAAATATCCCTGGATGGTAAGACTAACACTAATAATGTTTATTATGTTGAAGGATTTAAGCATAATCTTTTGAGTGTAGGTCAGATAGTGGATAGAGGATTTAATTTGCAATTCAAAGATGGAAATTGCAAGATTATCAATAGATTTGGATTGGAGATTGCATCTGGAACTTAGACCAAAGGAAATATCTTTCATTTTAACTCTGGTGAGAAGACCTATTTGATTACTCAGATTGATGATAGTTGGTTATGGCATAAGAGGACGTGTCATGTAAATTTTGATTGCATAGTGAAGATCAGTTCAACACAAGTTGTCAGAGTTTTGCCCAAGATTGTTAAACCTCATAATTTGGTATGTAGAGAATGTCAAATGGGTAAGCAAGTTAGAACTTATTTCAGAAGCATACATGATAGATCAAATGAAATTCTTGATCTTATTCATATTGATCTGTGTGGACTGGCAAGGACTAAATTTTTTCAAGGGGATAGATACTTTATGTTGCTTATTGTTGATTATTCTAGAATGATGTGGGTTGCATTTTTGAGAGAAAAATCAGAAGCTCTTGAGAAATTCAAAATTTTCAAAGATATGGTTGACACAGAAACAGGATTGAAGATAAAATGTTTAAGATCAGATTAGTGAGTTTACATCTGATGAGTTCAACAACTTTTGTGAAAAGAATGGAATCCGAAGATAATTTTCTACACCTAGAACCCCACAACATAATGGAATAGTGGAAAGGGAGAACATAACTATCTTGGATGTTGCAAAGACAATTATGATGGGAGCCAAGTTACCTAATATCTAATAGAGAGAAGCTATCAATACTGTGATATACACTTTCAACATAATACACATAAAAGGTGATACCGATAAGACTCCTTATGAATTATGGTTTGGTCATACTCCTACTGTTAGATATTTCAAACATTTTGGAAGTAAATGCTATATTAGAAGAGATGATGCATTAGGGAAATTTGATGCTAAAAGTGCTAAAGGAATATTTTTGGGTTATTCTACTAAGAGCAAAGTATACAAATGTTATAACAAAAGATTGAATAGGATTATGGAAAGCATAAATGTCAAGGTGGATGAGAAAGGTATTAATCAGATCAGATCATATCACGATGGACTAGAAGATGAATTCATCATATCAGAACTAATAGTGCAAGAATCAGTTTAGAACATTGATCCAATTGCTTTAGTAACATTAGAAAATTCCACAGTGAATGTTGAAGAGCAGAAAGAATCAAAAAGTTAAGATAATCCTAATCCCCCTAGGTATGTGAAGCTAAATCATTCTGAAGATCAGATCATTGGAGATAAAAGGAAACCTGTAATGATAAGATGAAGGTTAGCTGTTGAAGAGGTATGTTTAATTTCTCAAATTGAACCGAAATCTTTTATTGAAGCAAGTAAAGATGAGAATTAGATGAAAGGAATGGAAGAAGAACTAAATCAGATAGAAAAGAATAAGACTTGGGAATTGGTTCCTAGGCCTAAAGATAAGAATGTTATTGGAACTAAATGGGTTTTCAGGAATAAATTAAATGAGGAAGGTCAAGTTGTGAGAAATAAAGCTAGATTGGTTTGCAAAGGTTATTCACAGGAAGGAGTTAATTATGATGAGACTTATGCTCCGGTTGCAAGAATTGAAGCGGTAAGACTGTTTCTTGCCTATGTTGCACACAAGAACTACAAGGTATATCGGATGGATGTCAAATGTGCTTTTTTGAATGGAGATCTTGAACAATAAGTCTACATTGAGCAGCTTGATGGATTTTATTTATCAGAAGACAAAGACATGGTTTGCAGATTGAAGAAAGCTTTATATGGATTGAAACAATCCCATAGAGCATGGTATGATAGATTAAATAAATATATTTCTTAGCTCGGTTTTAGAAAAGGTAATGTTGATAGTAACTTATATTATAAGATTGAGCATGATGACATTGTGATCATTGAAGTCTTTGTGGATAATATAATTTTTGGAGGAGAAGAAAGTTTATGCATGAAATTTTTTGATGATATGAAGAATGAATTTGAAATGTCTATGATTGGGGAGATGAAATTTTTCTTAGGTTTACAGATTACTCAGACTGATAAAGGTATTTTCATTTGTCAAACTAAGTATGTGAAGGAATTGCTTAAAAAATTCGGACTTGAAAATTCTAAACCTATCGGTACTCCTATGATAACCAATTGCAAATTTTCAAAGGATGATGAATCTCCTAGAGTGAATCCTAGTAGATACAAATCAATGATTGGTGGATTACTATACTTAACTCAGACTAGACCTGATATAATGAATGTTGTTTGTATTAATTCTAGATTTCAGTCAGATCCTAGAGGAACTCATGATATTGTTGTTAAAAAGATATTCAAATATTTGGCAGGTACAACAGATTATGGGTTACGGTATCCAAAGGATGATGATTTCAGACTATGTGCATATACAGACTGTGATTGGGCAGGAGATGTGGATGTCCGGAAGAGAACTATAGGTGGTGCATTCTTTCTTGGGAAAAAAATGGTTTCATGGAATAACAAGAAACAATCATGCACTTCATTATCTACTGTTGAAGTTGAATATTTAGCTGTTGCAACTAACTGTACTCATATTTTATGAATGAAACAAATGTTGAAGGATATAAGGGTAAGTTATGTTGAGCCTATTGTTATTCACTGTGATAATATTGTTGCTATTGATATGTCAAAGAATCTGGTATTTCATTCCAAATCAAAACACATTTCTATAAGGTATAATTTCTTGAAAGAAAAGGTTGAAGCAAAGGAAGTCAGATTGGTTTATGTGCCTACTAAGGAACAAATTGCAGATATTCTAACAAAACCATTTCCTAAAGATACTTTTGAATATCTTAGAGATCAATTAGGGGTCACCACCCCTCCGAAAGATACATAGAGATGCAGGGATGCATCAATCCGCTAAGCCTATCATACATATTTTCTGATCCAGGTTGATGAGATGATGTTGCTGCTCAAGGGGAGTAGTCTATTGTTCAGTTCAATATTTTTATTTGGCAGTACCCATCCTTTGTCATTGATGTCAAAGGGGGAGATGGTGTTCATGAGAAATTCAGTTAATTAAAGGGGGAGTTCTATTTCAGATCAATCTTTGGGAGATTGTTGGCATTCCTTGGCACTTGGATGATTTTCACATTCAGTGTTTCCATCAATGCCAAAGGGGGAGATTGTTGGAAATATGCTGGATTTGGTTAAGTGTTGTCATTGATGTCAACACTGTATCCCAATTGGATATGGTTCTGCTATCCTGGTTGGACATATCCCGGTTAGACTTGGTGTTTGTCTTAGTTTTGGCTTTGATTCTGATTCGGTATGATCAGATCCTTGGACTTAGTTTTGGATGGTTATTTAGAATGGTTATATGCTTTTCATATTCTATTGATTCATTATTTGGTACTTCGGAAGCTATCACTTATTTTCTCGGTTGATATTTCTTGGTACTGGTTAGCTTTACCGATTGGCGATACTTGATGATTTGGTTAAGTGATTTTGGTCCGGCTTATGGAAATGGTTTATAATGTGCTGAAGGTGTTCTTAATCTTTCTCTAATTGTTTGGTGGCTTTGCATTGGCTGGCATGCTAATTTGGTGGTCCTATTTGGATCCAATTGATTAT
The DNA here is from genome assembly GCF_030272615.1 of Cryptomeria japonica. Lineage (NCBI taxonomy): Eukaryota > Viridiplantae > Streptophyta > Pinopsida > Cupressales > Cupressaceae > Cryptomeria > Cryptomeria japonica. The sequence goes on from NC_081410.1 coordinate 438,994,008, forward strand.
TCTATGATATTGCATTAAGGGTTTCTACTGGTTGGTGAAACGTGTTGGAGATTGGTCTTAGTGTGATTTCCATCAGATGTAATTATTTGGGAATTCAAATTAGGTCCATGCTATGTAATATAAATCATAATATTGGTCTGGTGATATCATGTGATGCAATTTTTGTAGTTATTGGTTTATTGGTTTAGGGTTTAGCCGACCTTATCATTAAGGTTGATGAATTTTATTTATAGGTGACTTATTCAAGTAATCTCAGTGTCGATGGTTATGTCTGCATTATCAGAGAAAGGTTTATGTGTGAATAGTGATATATCATTCAGCAGAAGGTTGTGAAAGATTTGGTGTTGTGGGGAAGACATTTGTGCTTAACTAGAACTGTATCAAGAATTAGGAAATGCTACTTCCATAGTTCATTCTTTCTGGATTGTAGTCTGATGTGTTTGTAAGTTAGTGAGACTTCCTTTTCTAATGAGTAGTGCACTCTAGGCAGTTGGCCTGATTGCAAGTGCAATCCCCATTGTAATTATTTCACATACTGCTACAGAAGTATTATCTAATTGTGGGTAGGGTTTCCCACCGTGGTTTTTCCCTTTACCAGGTTTTCCATGTCAAATATTGGTGTTGTGTGTACTGTTCTTTCATTCTTTATCTTTCATTATGTTGGTTTCTTTGTGCTCCGATATAAAGTTTATAATCTACATTAACTGTTATACCTATGAGAAAACTGATTCACCCCCCCACCCTCTTAGTTTTCTCCTGTTATCAGAAATGTCTAACAAGAATCACCTTCAAGGTGAATATTTTCTACTCCTAATTTACCCACCAATTGGATTGCTAGGAGGGCGGCTTTGGCTTCTACCTCATTATTAGTATCGGCTCCTAAAGTTTGATAACATTTGGAAATAGTGCTTCCATGTAATCTCTTGCAATACATCCCTCACTTGAAGGGTCAGGATTACCATGCACAACACCATGAAAATTCATCTTTATCCACTATTGTTTCGATGGTAACCATGAGACTTTAATTTTCATAATTTGGGAAGGATTTGTTGGGATCCAAGAACACTGAGGGGGGGGGGGGGGGGGGGCGTGAATCAGTGTTATGCCAGAATGAACAGTTTTTAACTATGTAGACCATGCATATGTATATCGGTAAACAAATAAATATATAACAAGAAGCAAATAAACCATCCACATAAATGAACACCATAACACATAGAATTTATACATGGAAAACCTCAATGAGGAAAAACCACGATGGGATTTGTGACCCACAATATCAGCTCACTAGCCATATGAAAAGATATTACATATAATAGGGGCCTGCACTTCCAGGAAAGCATAGTGCCTAGAGCATACTGCTCATCACTAAAGAGCCTTAGTGACTACAAGCTTTTTGCCAAAGTAAATTACTAAAAATGAACTCAAGAATGCATCTACTATGCCAAATAGAGTTTTGGTTTTGGTGCTGCTCTATACTGGTTCATTAACTCTGAATTGCTACCGGTATCTCTTCTCCTCCAAGAATGCTTTCCAAGCTATCTAAAGATCATTGCAAGATATACTACTCGCATACAAAATGATCTCCATACATATATTTTGTATCATACAGTTCTGCTATATTCTCCTATATCCATACATTTGATATATCACTTCACTTACAAAAATAACCTAGCAGACTAACCTATATACCTATTACAAATTATATGCCTTATGTTGGCTTACAATACATTTACAAAATTTCTAGCCTTGATAGTATTAATTACAAAATGATTTAAGTAAATCCTCCTTGATGTCAGCTTCCAAAGAAGCATTGATGCTGGTGTCGGTGTCGGTGTCGGTGCTGGTGTAGCCCTGAATGCTCCAAAGCTGGTAACTGTTGGTATATGCTTCCTAGTGCCGATTTATGACTTCCATCATGTCTTGTTGCCATCAATGACAACAAAATGAATCCAATGAGTGTCAATTGCCAAAGGATTAACCCTTGAAATCCTATTAACAAGTTATTTTTGAACCCACCTTATTGAAATATGATGTATAATATTTCTTTATAATATAATTAACACTTATTTATTTAAAAAATTAAATTATTTTGAATAAATATAAATGGAAACAAATTTTCTAGATATTTAAATTAAATTATATGTCAAAAAATATTCATTATAAGAATACTAGATTCTTAATTTATTTTTCAATTAACTTAGAAATAATAAATATACTAAAATATATATCTTAAATACATCTATCCAAACAATACTTAAAAATAAATCTTGTGTTATTTTATTTATTTAAAATTAATTTTATTTTAGTTCAAATATTTCTAAAATATTTTATTTAATTAACATTTTTTAATTTACATTATTTTTATTTTAAGATTTTATTTATTTATTAAGAATAATTCAATCATTTATTTTTTTATTTTTTTAAATATATATCGGTTATATTTTATCTCTTATGTATAAAATATAATTACTAGCTATAAGAGAATTAATTAATAAATTTTATAAATTTCAGTTAGTTAAATTATTGTATTTAATAATTACATATTGACCTATATTATATTAGTTGGATTCATAAATGAATAATAATAAAAATGGTAAATAAAGTAGAGGATAAGGTGTATGTGTTTAGGAAAGTAGAGGAAATGCCTGTCTTTACTTTGATAGATGTTTCATAGTCTAAGTATTCTCAAGAGTTCTACATGCTTCAATCTTAAGACCTTTCTCAATCTATATAGATTTAATTGGATGTATGAAACTAAAGTGTACCATATAGAGGTGATATGGCTAATTTTTTATTCAATAAATCTATTTTCCTTACCCTTGCCACTTGTTGAATGTGGTCAAGGTGGTATTTACAAGAAATTTTATGATGTTTTCAACTTAATATGCAACATGTTGTCTTTGGTCAATTTTATTTTCTATTTGGGTTAACGACAGTGAATAATATTGACAATAATATGCATAAGTGTGTAAGTAGCTTATATGTAGATGAAGTAGATTTAATTCTTTATCCCTTTAGAAAATTAAAGTGCTCTCAAATGATTCTATTTAAATATTTTCTTTATCTCTTATTGTAGAATATGAATAAATGGAACCATGAATATCTTTAAATACCAAGAGATAACATGTTGAATAAATGCATACCAAATCAAGTCATGGTAGCTATAATGTAATCATGGTAGGATGATCTTTCTAAGATTGTCTAATAATGCAAATTTAACATTAAAATAATATAATACATGAAAAGAAATAACTAAAACAAAATAATGATGTGAACATGGATTATAATTAATCAAAATCTCATCGGTATATTTTTCTACTATGGACGAGTGATCCCATAATATTGTGTCTCACTTTTGGCCTAAGTAGGTTGTTTCAAAATTTATTTATTTTTTACATTTCAAATTTGTGTCGATTATAGAAAATAAGAAGTCAAAAATTTAAGGATGATGTTAAACTAATGAAGTTTGTGGCATTTATTATTTAGAATGAAGATATAATTTTGAAAAGATTTAAAAAATATTATTTCTCTTATTTTAAGTTTTATGTCTTAATCAATTTTTATTTGTTATATTATTTTTATTAAGTGACATTTATTCTATAAAAAAAATAAAAACTAAAATATTATTTCTCTTATTTTAAGTTTTATGTCTTAATCATTAAAAATAAAAACTAAAAAAATTCTTGGAGTTAGATCATAACTTCAATATCTAGTACATGAATATATATGGTATTTCTTATGATATTTATTTATAATTAATTTTTAAATCAATACTAACATTTTTTTAAAATCCATATCATTCTACAAGATATTTTACTAGCACACATATCAACATTATATTGTTATTTTCAATTGAAATAAGGACATCAATGCCAAATGTAGTATGCTTGTTTATCATTTAAAACATTATTTGTTAGTGTTCCTTGTGTTTTTTAATAGAAGTAATTACTTTCTCATAACAAACCTACATTTATTATAAAATAAACATATAATTTTAAAAACATAATACATATCGTAAGTTTTAAAAATCTAATACTATGAGATAGATACTTACAAAATGACATTACTAGATCACTTAATTTGGTCCCCCCAAAATTATGTGAAGTAACATTACCTTTTTGTCAAAATTTTGGTAGGTATGGAGGATGTTTTATTGAAGGCAATATGTAAGCCTATAGGCTATCAAATAAAAAAATATTTAGTGCTAATTTATTTAACTACCTCACAATAAGCATTATTAAATGGAACCCCTCTAGATTTAAATAATTATTTTTTCTAAAAAATGTAGGAAAAAAACATCGTATTTTAAAAGTGAGATACACTATATGGGATCAAACAATCAAACACCCGCAACATATTAGACATTAATCTCAAGTTAACATATAAAAAATACACTTTAACATGAGTGGTTCAAACTATGGGCTTCATCAAACTAGTTATATGATTTTGTAGGCTTTGTGATACCCTAGTGGACATTACTTGGTTCTTGGATATTTCCATAATCCTTCATTAGCTATTTATAAATGAACAAGACATCCTTTATAGTTCTTTGATGTAGAGGACTCTTGGATTGGTTAGGATAAGAAAAATAATTCCAAAATTATGGTTGAAAACAAATATTACCATCTCAAATAACTACTTATTACCACAAATCTTACATATTAATGCATAATATATGAACAACCTTAATTTGAGCTTTAATTCCAATAATTCAAAGTATCAATTAATATGAATGAACACATAAACATGTGTGCATTTTGATTTTATGATGTTTTGGATAAAATTGTAATGATTCTTATGAACTACAACACCATAAGAAGATTTTGACATATTTTTTGAGCTTTTTTGAATACTATATCAAGATATTCTATTGAGGTACACCAAAATGATAGAAAAGTAGTTTAATGAAATAAATAAATGAACCTTATTAAAATGAAATATTTTCAACTGATGTAAGATTTCTTATAGGCCTAGGATATTCCTATATTGAATATCCCAAGTAATTAGTTTTTCATCATGATGCTATAAAATAAGGGTTGAGTGGTAGAACTAGTCTTTAGGTTGGTAAAAAAACCACATCCACCATCAACACGTTTTTTTTCTTTAATAAATTAATGTATTCCTTTGACCTCTATCCATCATGAAGAGAGGAATTAGCAAACACTCCACCTTCTATCATATCTTTTTTGTTGTTGGTATTTATTATTTGCTTTAGAAGGTTGTTTTATTTTATCTTCCATTTCACCCAATTGTAACTCAATATCATTCACAAACAAGTAATATTCGTTATGTATAGCTCTCAACTCGCATTTCATCAAATTCATGCTATTTTTTATGGGTTTAAAAAATATCCCTATTTTCTCACTCTTCTTGCCTATGTTCTTCCACTTTCTCCTTTCATAATTTCATGTTCTCAATTTCCTTAAAATTTTCACTATATAATTCTCAAGGAATCATTCACAACTATTTCTACTTATTAAAACTTATCAAAACTTAATACAAGTTCTTTGTATTCTCCTTATCTAGAATGATAACCATCTCCTCAAGTTCTTTCTTAGGAAATGTTTCCATCTTTTTAATTCTAATGCTTGAAACTTTATTAATAATCCAATACCACATCTTGTCAAATTTTCTTCAACATATTTACTAACTTTATATTTCTTTCGTTCATTGTTAGCATCACCATAACATCTATTGCATCGACCTTCCTTTCCTACTCTCCAAATCTTCTCATCAATTATACTAATTTTATTAAATTACAACTCCATATGTAAGGTCTTCACTATCTATCTAATTTAAATATTACTTATTCATCCACTATTTATTTCCTTTTATTTTATTTAGATTCTAACTTTGTATTTTATTTAAATAGTTATATTAAATGGGTCAACTTTTTCTCAACTATCTCAATGAATTATTTAATTTTTTTTTTTATGGAAATTCCAAATATCTTGTATTCCTATTATTATATATGATTTCATCACTTCTCTTTTCATTTGTATGTTTCACAATGTACTCTTCTTGTTATTTGACCCGTTTTAAATCTATCTTCATCACTTGTATAAGGCCCACTTCTTCATTTACATAGGATTATTATCTCCCTGTGATATTTAATGATTCCAATCAAGAACCAATTATAGAAACAAGGATGTGAGATAGGTTGATTTGGAATAAGAAGATCAATAAATTGAATGGGTGGATTCAATTGGTTGTATGAAACTAAAGTGTACCATGTAAAAGTGAAATGGCTAGGTTTTATTTTAATAAATCTATTTTCCTAAACCATGCTATTTGTTGAATATGGTCAAGGTGGTGTTTACAATGACTTTTAGGATGTTTTCAACTCAATAGATGAAACATGTTATCTTAGGTCAATTTTGTTATCTATTTGGGTTAATGAAAAAGAATGACATTATGAATAAGTGTGCAAGGAGCATATATGTAGATAAAAAGGATTTGATATTTTATCCCTTTAGAGAATTAAATTGTTCTCTAATGATTTTACTTGAAGTTCTTGCTTTATCCCTTATAGTGGAATATTAATTAACGGCGCCATGATTCTCTTTAAATACCAAGAGATAACATGTTGAACAAATATATACCAAATCAAGTCATGGTAACCATAATGTAATCGTGGTAAGATGATCCTTCTAAGATTGTCTACCAATGAAACTTTAACATAAAAATAATATAATACATGAAAATTGATACCAAAATAATAAAATATTATGAGATTATAATTATTCAAAATATCATCAATATTATTTTCTATTATGGACTTGGGTTACCCCCCTAAAAGCGTGTCTCACTTTTGGTGTAAGTAGGATATTTCAAAATTGTTTTTTTTCTTACCTTTGCAATTTGTGTCAATTATAGATAATAGGTGAAATATTTAAGGATGATGTAAACTATTGAGTTGTGGCAATTATTATTTAGATTGAAGATATATTTTTTTTCATTTAAATTTCTTTTTGTCTTATTTAAAGCTTTATTTCTCAATCAATTTTTATTTGTCATTTTATTTTTATTAAGTGACACTATTCTATGAAAAAAATTCACCATAAATAAAAAAAATCAATGATTGCTTGGAGTTGGACCATAACTTCAATGTCTAGCACATTAATTTATTTGGTAATTTTTTATGATATTTTATTTATAATAAATTTTGGAATGAATACTAATAAATTTTTTAATCCATATCATTCTATAACATATTTTTACTAGCATACATATCAACATTTAACTTTTATAATTTTATTGAAATAAGGACATATATGTAGATTGCAATACACTTTTTAATATTTTAAAACATTATTTGTTAGTACAACTATTTTAAGTGGGATTTAAGTGTAGTACATATCATTTTTTTAAAATCTAATACTATGAGATAGACAAAATGGGCTTCATGCACGATAGATGGCTCCAAGCGAGAAAAAAATTCAAAAATCCTAGTACAATTCTCGAGAGATCACAATAGGCTTGGCAGAGCTTGCAGTAGGCCTAACAAAGGTTCAATGATGGATGGAAAAATAATGATAGTAGGAGGCATAATAGGATCAAAGAAGGGGATGAGTTTCCTATTTGTAAATCTCCATTTTCTCCTTCATTTCTGAATTTTATACCATTGTGGAGTCTTGGGTATGTCATAGAACCTAACTCCATTGATCATGGTCTGATTCAGAAGAGTTTGCAGAGGACCGATGGTGGTTGGAAGAAGAATTTTGGTAGGAGATATTTTTGGAACAAGGAAGGACATGGGCTCTCAAAACTCCATTTTCTCCTTCATTTCTGAATAATATTTTTTTATGGACTCCTAGGTTTGTCAAACAATTTAACTTCTTCTTGTACTCTCATGGTCACTAGAGATCTAAATTTTGGAATCAAACACCCTTCAATCCAAATTTTTTGTTTTGATGGGAAGCACTATAGACAATCAAGTAATAGCATAGGTGATGTTTTCCAAATAGGCAAGGTGTCTAAGCAGCTTGATAGAGGTATTCTTAAAGTTTGGAAATGGAAGATGCCTTAATAACCGCCTGTGATGGAGGCAACTCCTATCCTTGCAAATGTGGGTAGAAGATATGAAAGTGGATGTTACAAAATATCCCTACCATAAGCTTATTTGGATCCACTAATTGTGGATCTCAGGGAAAGGGCTCTCATTGGTAAGTTTTGGAATCACTCTTTTGAAACATTTGTTTTGCAGTCTTGGGCTTAGGAGAAATGGAATGGTTTAAAGGAAGTTTTTCATATTGATAATGGTGGTGGATTCTTTATAGCTATATTCTCATCAAAATCTTTCAAGGATAAGGTTCATAAGAATAAAGGATGTTTTTGTGAAGGATGTAGTATTTTCACTATGGTTTGGGACCCTAATTTTGATCCTAAAAATAGACTTGTAATTCGCTCCCTGTTGGGTATAGTTTCCTTCTCTTCCATTGGAATACAGATATTTAGATTTGATCCAAATGTTGGCAAATCATATGGGTATCTTCATTAGGCATGACCTTATTCCTTTTGAGCAATCATATCTTCCTTCTAGGATTTTCCTTCTGGTTGATTTGTCCAAACTCATTCTAGAGAGGCTAGAAATATCTTCTAATTATGGGTCTTGGAATCAAGTGGTCAAACTATTACAACCTATGACTATAACGGGTTTTATTGATTAATTAGGAAACCTTATATCTCCATGTCAAGGAGAGAGCTATGAATAAGTTAGAGTCTATGATGATCAAGTCACTGATCCACATCAGTGTTGTTTTAACCTTTCTATTTCGATTGAAGATTCTGGAAATCTTTTTTTAGATAGAGTTTTCCTCCTATACTCAATAGAAAAATAGGATTTTTAAGGTTAAATCTAACTTGTCTCTAGCATTTGTATTGTCTCATGTCAAAAAATGATGGGTACTTTTCATATGGGGGGACTTTGCCCATAAACTTTAATAGCTCCTCGGGTTTCAACATTCATGTAGACAATGAATGCATGCGTACTTTTTCAATTTACCTTTATCTAGATTTATGATGCCTTCTCATCACTCTAAATTTTGAGGGAGAATTAGGGCTTTTTAGAGAAATTCAAAGTTCCCTGGTAGGGGAGTTAGATTTTCTCATTGAGGAACAATTTGATAAGGTATGTGATCAAATAATAAATGAGGAGGCTACACTCTATGAGTTATCAAAATAGCCTATCCAGTGTAGGCCTTTTTCAAACAAGGCGGATTTTACTCCTGATTCTTTTTATATGAAAATTAGGGATTCTCTGGTTTTTGAGGTAAAGCTATTGGCTTGTTAACAAATTTGAGTCTATCCCTTGATCTTTGAACATCTTAGAGTGAAATCAAGATGAGCCTTTGTTATTATTAACAAACTATAATGAAGATAGTGATTTGCTTTCTCTAGTTTATGATAAGACCAATTCATTGCAGATAAGACAAGATCTTTCCTCTGAATCTCCTATTCAACCAGCTCTAGATTGTGATAAGTTTAATTCATTGCAAATAACACAATAATCTACCTATGAGTCTCGTATTAAATGATTTATTTATCAAAACTGGTCAAAGAAACTGATGCTTATCATGAAGCCAAAAGGGAAAGTTGGTAAGCCTCCAAAAAGAAAGAGGTTGGTTAAGAAGAGTTCAGAAGATATTAAGGTAGGGTTATAGACTACCCTGAATGAAAAATTTATCCCTTTGAGAGTGGAATGCTCTCAAGGGTAGTCATGAATATTATCTCTTAGAATGTTAGGGGTATTAATGCCCCTAAAAAAAGGTGCCTCGACAAATCTTAGATTGAGGGTTGTGGGCTAGACATAATTTTGATACAAGAGACCGAGTTTTCACAAATTTCAGATTTACAACCATTCAAAAATTGGAAAAAATGGAAATATATTGCTTCTCAGTCCATAGGGGCTATGGGGGTCTTGCTATTCTTTGAAAGGAGACAAGTGTTTATACAGAAAGTATTTAGATCAAAGCTAATTTCAATCTGGAAAGAGTTATTTATCCTCAAGCTGAGTTCTACGTGATTGTTGTTTATGGGCCTAATTCAACTATGGGAAAGCAATACTTATGGGAGTCTACTAGTTTCTTTAGAAAAATACCCTGATTTGCCCTTTATTATTGGAGGGGATTTTAATGCAATTCTTTCCATTAGAGATAAAATGGGAGGTATCATTCCTCCTCTCAATATAATGCAGGACTTCAACAATTTTATTGGTTAAAATGGATTGAAAGATTGTTTTCCTTATAATGCTAATATGACTTGGATAAATAGAGGAGATAGATTTGGTCATACTGTTGATAGGCTAGATAGGTTCTTTGTCAATCCCAATTGTGCTCCAATTTTTCTTTTCTGACTTCCAATAGTATTCCTCTCACAAGCTTAGATCATTTTGCAATAGCTATGGATGTTCCCTTTTCTCTTCTTAGACAAAAGCCAACAAGTTATTTTAAGTTTGAGCAAATGTGGTTTCGTGATGCATCTTTTCTACCACAACTTCAATATCGATTGTCAATTTAGGGCACATTAAAATGAAGTCACAAACCGGCATCGGAAGCATTCAGGCCTACACCAACACCAACACTGGTACCGACACCGACATCAATACTTCAAGGAAGCCGACATCAAGGAAGATTTATTTAGTAAATCATTTTGTAATTATTGTCGAGGCCGACATTGAATATCTTTTGTAAATGAATTATAAGCCAACATAAGGCATATCATGTATAATAGGTATATAAGTCAGTCTGCTAGGTCAATTTAAAAGATGATGATATGATGGTATTGTGATTGAATAGAGATAGACATATATAGGTATAGCAGAACTCTGAGATGTGAAATATATGTATGGAGATCATTTTTGTATGCGAACATTATATCATGCAATGATCTACAGATAGCTTGGAAAGTATTCTTGGAGGAGAAGTCATACCGATAATAGTTCGAGTTTGTTAACCAGTACAGAGAAGAACCATAACCAGAACTCTATTTGGCATAGGAGATGCATTCTTGAGTTCATTTTTCAGTAATTTACTTTGGTAGAAAGCTTGTAGTCAGTGAGGCTCTTTAGTGATGAGCAATATGGTCTAGGTAGTGTGCCTTCCTGCAAGTACAGGCCCCTGTTTTATGTAATATCTTTTCATATGGCCAGTGAACTAATATTGTGGGTCACAAATCCCACCATGGTTTTTCCTCATTGAGTTTTTCCATGTATAAATTTTGTGTTATGGTGTTCATTTATCTGGATGGTTGATTTGCTTCTTGTTATATGCTTATTTGTTTACTGGTACATACATGCATGGTTTAGAAAGTTAAAAACTGTAGATTCTGGCAGAACACTAATTCACCCCCCCCCACCCCCCCTCTCAGTGTTCTCAGATCCCAACAATTGGTATCAGAGCTCGGTACCTTAGAAGAAGTTTAACAACTTGAGGAAGATCCTGAAACCAGAATCTTTGAACATGGCTATGGAGAAGCAACTTAAGATGGCTCTTGAGGATTATGATGCTGAAAGGATGAAGAACTTGAAATTGCAAGAAGAATTGAATTATGCAAATGAATTCATTCTTATCCTGCAAGAAAGGTTATCATCTACTCAAGCTTAGAGAAAAGAACTTCTGCAATAACTGGATGATGAGGAGAAGAATTCTCTTAAGGAACAATGTCAGAAACTAAGTCAAGCAAACATGCTCATGAAGAATGAAATGCAAGATCTGACCATGAGGTTATCAAAAGATAATAATGACAGAAAGAAGAAGGAAGATAATCTTGTTTTATCTCTGAAGAACAAGTTTGATGAATGTGGAAGATTTACTCATGAGAATAATCTATTGAGGACTAATTTGGCACACTCCCGAAATAATGAACAAGAACTTGAAAGACAAGTAACTACTCTGAGAGATGATATGACTACTGCAAGTGTGTATAAAGAAAAGTTTAGGATCACTGCTGCATAGTTGGATGACTTACTGAAAAGACAAAGACAAATTGATGATTCTAGAGGACTTGGATTTGTACAAGGTGAAAGATCTGGTACTACTAATGAAGATCAGACAACTAGTATGTAGAACTCATTAGAATAGAGGAAACCGGTAAGGCAATTCAATGCTTATAAATTCAATGGTAGATGTTTTGTTTGCAATAAATTTGGGCATATGGCTAAACAATGTAGAAATAAGGCAAATCAAAACTACAATTTTGTTCCCAGTCAATGAATAAACTGCAAGAAATATATTCATAGATCAGAAGATTGTAGAATGAATGTTAAGAAATAATAATACCAGATATGTCAAACCAATTCAGAAGAACAATGTTACATGCTATGCATGCAACAAAATAGGCCATATTGCTAAGTATTGCAAAAGAAAGACTCAACCAGTTAATAATGAGAAAGGAAAGAAGAAGGTAGATTAAATACAAAAAGATCACACCAAGAGATGGGTTAGAAAATCTGAAGAACAAAGTGGAGATGGATCTATACCGGAAAATCCACCAGTAGAACAGGGTATTCCTCTAGTGGTAACTGAGGCATAAGCCTTAGGGTTTGGTAAAGTCAGTGCTAAATTTTGCATATTACCCTGGAAGAGATCTAAGGAGATCTGGAAAGAGATATGGAGAAATGTGTTCATCATCTATGAAGGTTACCCCAGCACATAACTATGAAACTGACATCCGTAGGGTTGTTGGTGAAGCATTAATTACAGAAAGTTAGGGTTTTTATTCGCTAATAAAAGAGGGTAAGTAAATTCATTTTCACTCACAGCATTCAAGCATTCAGAATGAAGTTAAGGTGAATTAAGAGCGAGCAAAGCATTGAGAAAGGATTTCGAGCAATTATCTAAAGCACTCAATTGTCCACCGACATTCACTCTCAAGTATTTCTCAAACATGGCATCTGGATCTTCAACACCTATGTTTATTGCAAATCCCACCATTTTCGAAGTCAAGGATAAGTTAAGGCCAGTCTTTAAGGAGGTTCCCAAAATTGCCAAGAAGGAAGACTCTGTGGGAGCATTTTCTAGGGTTCCTGATGGAGTAATGTATGTTGAAGATGTGAGGGCATACATTCACTACACTCTTGAGGATTTGGGCACCGAAGACATTAAAATCATGTATCAATCAGTGATACTGGGAGACACCAGAATGATCAAACCATAATTCAAGGAAATTGAGGATCTAGGGTTAACCGATATTTTGTACATACCAAAATTCAAGGATGAGGTGATCAGATAGGTTCTGAGCAGGGTTCACAACAAATTCATTTGGTTAGACAGACTCTACATGATAACAAAGGAGGCTATTGAGGCTGTCACCAGCTTACCCAAGGTTGGACAAGAACCTGGTAAGAAAATTTCCAACGCAGAAGTTGAAAAACTCACTTGTGCTACATCCAATAGTAGATCAATGAGGATAAGCACAATAATCGAAACAAACATAAAGTTTGCAAGAATGATCATAGGATATAAGGTAACTCAATCCAACCGATTAAATTATGTTGCAAGTTCATGCATTCATGGCACATATTAGATGCTAAGGAATAATGTGAAGTATGACTTATGTGAATGAATGAGGAGTGAATTGATGCTAAACCTTACTAAGATCAAAGGAACCAAGAAAGACACCTTCAGATATGAAAACTTAATTGTTTGTTTAATGCTTTACTTCCTGGATGAGCTACCTAGTTTAGGAAAGAAGAAATGGGCTCATGACATACCGGTGGGTGTGCAGATCAAGATAGCAATCACCAGTCTTGGTACCGACAGAGATGAGAAACTTTGGGGGTATTTTAAGACTTTTAAAGAAAACATGAGAAAAAGGGAGAGAATTTCAATGAATATTATGGAGAAGTATTCCATTGACATATGTTTCATGGTGAAAACTGATGAAACTCTCATGGAAGCAGTTGAACCCAGGCAAATCGGGATTACTAAGCCTAGATATGAGGTAGACGATAGCATTTTTGAGCTTTATGCAAAGATGTTGTTAGATACCCCATTAGATGATAAGATAGAACACTTTGGTATAGCAGGAGAGAAGGATCTTGAAGTAAAAACAAGTTTTAACAAGAAGAGAAGAGAAAAGAAAAATAGAAAAGATGTCTGCATATGTACAAGATGTGCTGCATAAGATAGACACTCAACTGGGCTCTAAATCTAAACAGGAAGTCAAACTGGTAGAGGTTGCTACTGAAGAAGTGAAGAAGCCACAAGTTCACATTTCCCCTATCACTTCTGATTCTGATCCTAAGGATAATGAACCTCTGTTCAGAAGGGTGCAAAGGAAGAATGTGGTAAAACCACTGGTAGAGCAACAAAAGGCAAAACCTAGGAGGAGACTTGTCAAAAAGGTAGCTCACCCCACTGCACCTCCACCACTGGTAAGGAAGCCTACGCAGAAGAGGAAACCAGTCACATCGACAACAATGACCTGTGCTGAAATTATTGATGAAGTTACAAAAGATGGAATATTAAAGAATATATCAAAGTATTATCAAGATTTTGAAGAAAATGAGCAAAATGAGTTAGAAGAGGCTATTTTACTATATATAGACATCTATAAAAGAAAGCCTTAGTTGAAATTTTGAAGGAGATACCTTTATCCCTATATAATAAACTTGAGGCTAGAAGACTTGATGCTATCTAGAGGGATAGCGAAATCAAGGAAGTTGCATTTGTGGAACAATGTGGTACTATAAATAATGAAGAGATGAAAAGATGTATAGATACTTCTAATAGGACAATTTTCAGTAGTAAAAACCAACATATAAGACTTATGATGGGAAGAGTAAATGAGGTGATAAATGAGACAAGGGATGGACAAAATTCTTTCTGAAAAACCTAGACTTTCAAACATCTCAATAAGAATTTGCAAAGGCAACATCCCCCACCATTCCTAAAAAATCAAAAGGAAAGGGTATTTTGGGCAGTTCAACTCCAGTTTTGGCACAACCACAACCGACACTTAAAGAGAGTGTATAGTATGTACCAACACAGACCAATTTTGAGCAAGAGAATATACAGGGCACTATAAACACTATGGATGATACTCCATCAGCAGTAACCGATACTACAACAAGTGGGTAGCCACCAGTGCAAAAGAGGTTGAGATGGACAAGGTAAAATCAACTGAGTCCATACCAGTAGGTAAAATTGATTCCCCGGGAAGAGTTTTGGCAATTGACACTTCTTAGGTTGAGAAGAAATTAGTCTCTGAGTTAAGTCCAATAGAATTAATGATGATGGCCACTCAGAAATTGCTAAAGGAAGGAATTGTAGACAAAGGGTTAATTGATCAATCGGTCTCTATATTACACAGAATAATGCCTAACTGTCAGATTGAGGATGGAGCAAGCCCTTTCGGTAATCTCAAGACTTTAATAGAGCACACATCAAATAATTATCGATCTTTGAGACTGATTGCAGATCGACAGGCTTTGGATAGTTTCTCTGCAGCAAAAAGAGCAACTTTCGATCAACTCATAGGAACTGGGAAGAATAAAATAGAAGACAAGCTTATTCCCATTGAAATTTGTTTAAAACAATGTACTAATATTTACAGAGTATGTTGTAATTTAGGAAATCTTACAGCTAATGTAGATAGCAGATTGAAAAAGTTATATGACAAAATGGCTAATATTGCTAACTCTTTTGATGGATTGACTGCACTAACTACATCTGTTGATGGAGAAATTTTGTCCTTGGAGAACCAAGTTTTTTCTTTTGAGAAAGAGAAAGATAAAATAATAAGGAGAGCAAGAAATTTAAGAGGAGTGGTAAGCCCTAGACTTGATTCACTGGGTGTTCACAAGAAAGAATGCATGGATATGCTAGCAAAACCCACACCGGTAGATACCTAGGAGAAGGAATAATTTGCCCACTTACTCAGTGGACTTGCATTGGATCTGATACTTTCAAATTAGGTTGGGACATGTATCTTCAGTTACTACAAAAGGCATAACCAAAAATCTTGAAGATGACTAAGCTCGAGTGACACTAATAGTATTCTTTCATTATTTTATTCTTTCATCGGTCTTTGGCATTAATGTCAAAGGGGGAGTATGTACATATGTGAAAATTATCAAAGAAAATATTATCAGATGGAGTATATGGAGTGTATTTCGCAGGGGGAGCACACCGAAAGGAAATCCATTTTTGAAATGAGTATTGCCATCAATGCCAAAGGGGGAGATTGTTGGCAATTGACACTCATTGGATTCATTTTGTTGTCATTGATGGTAACAAGATCTGATAGAAGTCACAAACCAGCAAAGGAAGAATTCAGGCCTACACTGGCACCGACACCGACACCGACACCGACACCAGCACTGGCACTGACACCAGCACGGACATCAATACTTCAAGGAAGATTTATTTAGTAAATCATTTTGTAATTATTGTCAAGGCTGATATTGAATATCTTTTGTAAATGCATTGTAAGCCGACATAAGGCATATCATGTGTAATAGGTATATAAGTTAGTTTGCTAGGTCGATTTAAAAGATGATGAGATGATGGTATTGTGATGGAATAGAGATAGACATATATAGGTATAGCAAAACTGTGAGATGCAAAATATATGTATAGAGATCATTTTTGTATGCAAACATTATATCATGCAATGATCTACAGATAGCTTGGAAAGCATTCTTGGAGGAGAAGTAATACCGGTAATAGTTCAATTTTGTGAACTGGTATAGAGCATAACTAGAACTGGAACTCTATTTGGCATAGTAGATGCATTCTTGAGTTCATTTTTAGTAATTTACTTTGGCAGAAAGCTTGTAGTCAGTGAGGCTCTTTAGTGATGAGCATTATGGTCTAGGCAGTGTGCCTTTCTGCAAGTGCAGGCCCCTATTTTATGTAAAATCTTTTCATATGGCCAGTGAACTGATATTGTGGGTCACAAATCCCACCATGGTTTTTCCTCATTGAGGTTTTCCACATATAAATTTTGTGTGTTATGGTGTTCATTTATGTGGATGGTTTATTTGCTTCTTGTTATATGCTTATTTGTTTAACGATACATACATGCATGGTTTAGAAAGTTAAAAATTGTAGATTCTGACAGAACACTGATTCACCCCCCCTCTCAGTGTTCTCGGATCCCAACAGTAAGGATGACACAATTTGGGATAGGTTGTTGATGTTTTCTTCGATGGATGGATTAAAATTGGACATAGAGGATTGGGATGGAGGAGTAAAATTGGTGTATGTAGGTTGAGGTTGAGAGTAAGGAGGTGTAACACAATGATATGTAGGTATAGGAGATGATTGGTTTACAAATGGAAGACTCACAAAAGGAGGTATGAAAGAATTTTGATTAACAAAGCTGCCTCCATAACTAACCTATGTAGGATTAACATTTTGTGTGCATGTAGTCATAATAGAAGATGTGAAAGTAGGCACACGAGGTAAGGATGTAGCCAAAGGAATATAATGATTAACTTGCCTAGGAGCTTGAGTGTAACCAAGGCCTTTGACACAAATTTTCATAAGCATGATATTAGTGTCAATAATATGAACAAGGCCACACAAGAAATCAATATCAAGTTTATCATTTTGACCAATTCTATTTAATCCTTCAATCAATGGGATTGCCTCACTTTTTGGGTATTGTTGACTCATCCATTGTTGAATATTTTTAAATTCATTGTCAATCTTTTCGAATTGATCAATAGAAACCCTAGTTAGTAATTCATCCATGTCATGAGAATTATGAAAATAATGAGGATAAGTGACATTATTTGTTGGATTAGAGGAACCACCAACATTATCATGAAATAAGTTTTCCAAATTAGGCTCCATATCCTTAGCAATTAAATCTTGGGAAACCTTAATTCTATAATTTATTCTCACAAGAATATTGTAGTTATGACTAATGGTAGTGAAATTCATGCACAAAGGAGGGAAATTTGAATTTGAATTTAAAATTGAAAATTGTGATTAAACAATGAAAAATTTAATTAAAATGATTGATAAACCAATTAATTAAGCAATATGATTTGTGAATTTGAAAGATAAATGGATCTAAATCATAACATAGCATATCATAAAGATTAGATCTGAAAATACATTTGAAAAAAATAGAATTATAAATTAATTTTTTTGTAAATTCAACCATTAAATTTATGTCATTCAATTAGAATTTAGATCTATGGGTGCAAATTTGAATTTGAAATTGAATAAGTAATCAAATTTGAAATAATTAATCCAAATTAGACAACCCACCAGCTTAATTTTAGAATTAAACATTAAGGTTTTATGAATTTAACCTTAAATTTTTTAAAATTCAACTGGAATTCAAACTTGTAAATGTAAATTTGAATTAGTAAATGCATAAACACTCAAATCTGAAAACATAAATCAGAATTAAGGATGTAAGGAGTTGGGTTCAACAAAATGTAATGGTGAAAAATTTAGCGTTTCCACCATAAGAAGGGAGAAGCCCACTAATTTTTTCTTAGGCATGGTGGCATTGATGTCAACATGTGTGCGTTTAGGGCTGAGAAGTTGCAGAAAATGATGAGTGTCCCTGAATGAATATCATATTTGTTATAGTGATGTAGGATGATGAGGTTTCAAGGATGCAGATTAAGTAGAAGAGGTCACATGGAACAAATTGATGAATTAGATTGATGAAGATAGCAGATGCAGTAGAAAAGATCAGCTATGAAGTCATAGCCTCCCACAATGCCTATGATGTGTCTATGGAGCTCCTATTAGATGCCCTAAAGTTGAGGTTGTGAAGACAATATATCATGTATATCGAAAAGACCTCTTTATGTTATACCAATTTTAGTATGCTCTGATAAATAAGTATCACAAATCATATCAGGATAGCTATAGTGATCAAGTGTTTTGTAGGTGAGGTGGTCATATTGGGGTAACTTAGCCGATTTGGAAGGTGCTCCTCAAAATTCTTCTTGAATTTGTATCGGAATAGCTATACCGATACCGAGTCGCATGGAGGAAAATTCTATCAACATAAGTCATGCTGATGTCGGGACGTAAGGAGTCTCTTTGGTGTTTTGATGGATCGGGATAGCAATGCTGAAAACTAGAGCTAAGCTACACATCGGAATAGTAGACAAAGGTAGAGTAGCATTTTTTAGTAATGCTGATAGTGTTAACTACTCTGAGAATCATTATGTAGGAATAGATATGTCGACCAAGTGACCGAGGATGAGTATCGAGGTAGTCTCTGAAGGCAGAATAACACATTTTTTCTATGCCAACAGTGGAAGTTATTCCGACAAAGGAAAAAGTTGAAAATACCCATTGTTTAGTTCATCAGAATAACATATGGTGATATGTTGAAGGACTATGGATATGTAGTTAAGGATACTCCATGCCAATGCAGACACCATCGAATTACATATGAGATCAAGACTATTCTGATAGAGGAAGAATGAAGTGAAGACCCCTTGGCATGATCATCGACCTAACTTATAGCGAAAAAATAAAGGAATCACAAGGTCATCTATATAAAAATTAGAATGACCTATGATGATTAAGTTTGTCACCATGGAGTTTGGATTTGGAGTAGCTATGCCGATGTAGGTTCAAGTAGAGTCATCAGAACAAGTATGTTTTGACAGGATAGTGTCCAAATGTTAATATGATAGTTATGACTATTCCGATGGGTATGCACTTTGATATAATCTATGCCAATGGGGTTTTTCATAATGGAGTTGTATTTTTGGAATAGTGATGCCGATGGGGTTTGTCACTGTAGAGTTTGAGTTTTGGAGTACCTATGCCAATAAAGGGAGGGTGATTGTATGTCATCAAAATGACTTATTCTAGCGATCTAATAAGTTTTTCCTATGTAACATAGTCAAGGTAAGGAGATCCAATGAAGGACATCCCCACCTTGCATCTCATAACACAAAACACCATGCAAGATACTGGCAACCAGTAAGCAACCCTTGTTAGGACCCGGAGGCAATTGAGAGGGGGGGTAAATTAGTTGTCTATTAATTTCAACCCAAAGATAACTTAATAAAACTTGATACATAATACCAATAAACCAAATTTAATGTTGGTTAATAGTTTAACAGTTAATAATAGTACTGGTAAAGTTTAACGCATGAAACAGAAAGACAAACAACATCCACAACACATAACACAAATATTTAAACGTGGAAACCCTGTAAGGGGAAAAACCATAGTGGGAAACCTTACCCACAATCAGATGATACTACTACAGATAGTATGTGTGTACAAATGGGATTTGCACATGCAGGAAGGCCAACTGCCTAGATCTCACTGCTCAATCACAAAATGGAAGTCACACTGACTACAATTGGATGGTTAAATCCAATGATATTGTACTGCTCAAAATAGCATCTTCATATGCTGGATTCAGTACCAGTTAAGCTCTGATTGTCTTCTTCATACGTTCCTTGAATCTTCAAATGATGTCTACATGAGTAGCTCTGCTTATATTCACATATACCTTATTATATTCCTCTTCCACACCTTCTACATAATCTCACAAATGAGATCTTACATATATACCAGAACCTAAGACCAAATGTCTAGGTCAGCTCACTAAGAATATTACAATTAAATCAATTACAAATGAATCAATATGCGATGCATCATGTCGACTTAATGCATTTATAATAATAACCAATCAATAAATCATCTCCATAACGTGTCATGCTGATCTGGAATAGATAACGCTTGTCGGTCCATAACCTAGACCAATTTGCCAGTGACAGAAAATATGCAAACTCGATTAGACCAATAACCAAATCACCAAAACCAAGTGTCCAAACCATGTCTTCAACATAACCAAGTAATCTCCAGATGATGACAAGTCATCCTCTGTGCCAGTGAACAATATAACCTTTCGATGAACCAAATATCAGTGACTGTGCATAAGTCACTGAACATGCCGGTGAACGTAACCAAAGATCTCCAGTGTTGATAAGTGTTGAAAAGTGTTGACATCAATGACAAAACCAATGCAACGCATCCATAATACCAACAACCCTAACCGTTAAAAGGAACACAATATATAATCGATAAAAAATAAATTCATCATTACAATCACTTAAATATTTACATAAGCCTTCAGCGGCTACACATGTTGGACCACAACCCAGGATTACAGAACATTTTATGCAACACAAATATAAGTTCTGCATTAATCCAAACTTCAATCACCCCCAAACCAAAATCTTTCCGGAAACTACATCTTCACTCGGTCTCTACTTTCTCCGACCTCTATCCTATCAAATGAATCTCTAAATTTTCTCTTTATACCATCTGCAAGTAATAACAACTTGATCAAGTTGACCAAATACCAACCGATTCATGATGAAACATGCAAATGATAACATGTCGGCCCAAATCATCAAGAACATCTTCAAATGCATAAAACTTCATGCGGTCCTCTGGGAACATCGGACAAGGCCCAAAACAATATCACTCAATGATTTGCAAGTTACAAAAATCACCTGCAACCTGATTCCTCTTTGTTCCATACACTGCAAAACCAACCGGTAAGAGCACACCAATACCGGGCCAATACCGGGATCAATGTGGTCAATACTAAGATCGATGTATCACTAGGATCAAAATCAACGTGTCGGTTTGAACTACTTTGGTGCTATTGCATCAGACTCTCAGGGTTAATCAAAAAGTGAGTCCCATCACTTGATCTAGTTCGATGATCTGTCAGTAGGTACTTGCAACTGCCTCAGGGGTTCGATGATTTGACTACAAATTCTAGTTGCCCCTCCTCAGCGATCTACCGGTCCACCCTAGAGCCTGCCTCAGTTTGGTGATCTGTTCAAGTCTCCACCCACTAACTGCCTCAATTTCAAGCTCTAGGTTTGGCGGTCTACTTGCAAGCCTTGCACTACCTCACGTTTAGGATCTGAACAAGTCTACAAGCTGCCTCAACTTCCTTTCCAACCAACCGATATATAACCAGTTCTTCTCTGATCAACAGGTTCACAAACCAGCTCTGATACCACTTAACGCAGTCAAGGTAGGGAGATCCAATGAAGGACATCCCCACCTTGCAGCTCATAACACAAAACACCATGCAAGATACCGACATAACACAAAACACTATGCAAGATACCTACAACCGGTAACAGATTACAAGATATAACCAGTAAGCAATCCTAACCAGTAATAAATAAATTCATCATTACATTCATTTAAATAATTACATAAGCCTTCAATGGCTACACATGCTAGACCATAGCCCAAGATTACAGAACAATCCATGCAACACAAATCTAAGGTCCGCAGATCTTCTACTTGATGAATAGGCCTCTAGTAACAATCTGCACTGTTCTGCATTGATCTAGACTTCAGTCCCTTCGGACTTCAGTCCCCCCAGACCAAAACATTTTCAAAAACTACATATTTGCTCGGTCTCTACTTTCTCTGACCTCTATCCTGTCAAATGAATCTCTAAACTTTCTTTTTTATACCATCTGCAAGCAATAGCAACTCGATCAAGTCGGCCAAAGACCAACCGATTCATGATGAAATGTGCAAATGATAACATGTCGACCCAAATCACCAAGAACATATTCAAATGCAATAAACTTCAAGCGGTCCTCTAGGAATATTGAACAAGGCCCAAAACAACATCACTCAATGATTTGCAAGTTACAAAAATCACCCGCAACCCGATTCCTCTTTGTTCCATACACTGCAAAACCAACCAGTAAGAAGACACTAATATCAGGCCAATACTAGGATCGATATGGTCAATACCAAGATCAATGTCTCATTGGGATCAAAATCAAGGTGTCAATTTCAACTACTCTTGTCCTACTACATCACTATATCGATAGTTGTGGTCATCTCAATGAGTGTTCGTTTGACTTGAAGTCTACCAGATCAAGGTAACCTATGCCAATATGGTGTGTCAACTTGGAGACTATGCTCAGGATAACCTATGGTGATAAGTGAATCAGGTGAGTTCTTCCATTAGTGTAACTCATACCACCAGAAGGATACAAAGGCATCAAGTGGTCATCGAGATAAGTTTTGAAGGTGGAATAGAGGCTAGATGTTGACCCGAGAGTTATAACTATACCCATGGAGCTTTGAGAAATTGATTTTGGGATAGCCTATGATGATAACATAAATCAAGGTGAGGATTTTGTTGGAATAACCAATACCATTGAAAGGAACAAAAGACATCACATGGTCATTGAGGTAAGTCACACCGATAAGAAGGGCAAGTTGAGGTGAACGATTAGAGTAATCGATAACTATCGGTATAACACTTCAAGGTGCGACCAATAGTTAAAACTATTCTAATAGCACAAGAGAAATGTGACTTTGGGATAGCTATAGCGATGAACATATTTGCAGTCTGTATTACACAAAAGGTTATTCACAGAACGAAGTTTGACTAATCAGAGCAGCCTGATCATCCACATGGATTTTGATCGACCGTGAACATCCGACTTGGATGAAGAAAGTGAAGACATGTGGCTCCTTGGTGTATAGAACAAATCAGATCTACAGAGTTAGTGCATCTGATGGAGGTTGTTGTTGATCTTGTTTGGGTAGGTTGACAGAGGAAGAATTCATTAATGGCAGTTCTGTTGTAGACAAATGATGGCCTCAAGGTGATCAATTGTGGTAGAATCAGATCTTTTGGACAAATTGAGCTTACTAAAATTAGTAACCCAGTACAGAGACAAAATAAAAAATTAGAGCAGGGACATTTATTGCAGATGGCTGATCCAAAGAGGACTATGTGAACAACTAGCAGAGAAGACAGAGAATGACTTATTGTTCAAGCTGAGGTGTATGGTGATGTGGGGCGTGGAACCACCACAATGAAGGCTCAGATCAAGGATTCCTAGTTGAATCCATCTAATCAATGGCTCATATTCAAATTTTGTGAAAGATACAGGTTGGTGGGTCTTGAAACTTGAATTACCAACTAGACCAATTGTATGAACGATCTGCAAGCTACATTATAAATTATAAAGATTGAGATGTATGATAACGAGGCAAAGAGATCTTGTTTTATCAGTGATGAGTTATGATCTAATCGACCTTGTGCAGGGATTGTTGAATGCAATTGTGAAGAGAAGAATAGAGTAGTGAATGTGATTCGACATGGGTAGTAGACTCACTGTGAGAAGTTGTTGTGAAGCAAAGAAAAGAGTATGTTGTGAGCAATTGTAGAACTAGAGACAGAGAGTGAAGTAGATGGACATAAAAGAGTGTAGAGCCGTTGTGGCTGTAGGGTGAAAACATAGAGAGGCAAGGTAGAGAAGACAAAGAGCATAAACAAAGAAGCATGGATCAAAGATAGAGAGCACTGATCAGAGTCCAAAGAGCCAAGACAACCAGAAGAAACAAGAGATTGAGCAAAGGCAGAAAGAGGAGCAGGAGAGAAGAGAAAACAAATAGCAAAGAGCAGAGAACAAGGACTAAGATAGATAGAAGGCAGAGAGCTGAGATTGAAGCATAAAGATCTGATGGCAAAAGAGAGTCAATCAATCTCAAAGGTAGATTAGCTAGGTGTTGCAAAACTTCATTTGCAACAAGGTGTTTAAACTATATTTAGTATATCTTCATTGTAATCTCTGAGTGGGTGCACAGAGCTAGGGGTTAGTGCTCCTTGGGTTGGTGCCCTAAATGTTGTAACCTATTTTACTTGTGAGGATGGATTGGAGTAGTGGACTCCAACAACATTTTTCACTGAGGTTTTTACGCATCGTGGGTTTTCCTCGTTTCTATGAATAAATCTGATCCCGAGAATTGCATCTTTGTACCTATTCTTGCACACAATAGAGAAGGGAAAATTGTTGGGAATAAGAGTTTGTGTAGTGTCCCTCCTTGACTTATCATTTGATTTATGCATGGATAGACTTATCTAGACTCTTATATGATTCTTTGATTTATATATATGACTTTATTGACATCTCAGATGATATTTTCATGATGATAAACATTTATATGGACATATGATGTTTGATGACTTATGTGGATGATGATATCTATCCTTGATTATTATGATGATGGATTCATATTTGATGATCTCTATATGCACTTGTTATTGATGCAGGAGCATCCTCGGTCGATGAGAAATCTTGCATCAACCAAAAACATTTCCTTTTAGTTTTATTCTTGTCTAGTTCTTTATGTAGTTTTCTATGTTCTTACTAGTTGGTACTAGTAGTTGCTTGATTTTCATGGAAGATCTTATTTTTAGTTTGTAGGCTGGTTCATGTGCTTAATTTCAGATTTTCAGTTCATTTGGGTTGTTTTTCGGCCAGTTATTGCTTCCAGTTGACTATTTCTGGGTTTTGAGACAGTTCTTGTTCTTACCGATTGGTTTTACTTCATTACCAATGCAATTCTTAGCGCGTGGATCAATTTTGGGTCTTGTCCAATTTTCTTTGGCATATGGCCAACCTTCCTATTGAACCGCACCTCTTTATTGTTATGTTCTAGAAATAT
Source organism: Cryptomeria japonica (assembly GCF_030272615.1). Classification (NCBI taxonomy): domain Eukaryota; kingdom Viridiplantae; phylum Streptophyta; class Pinopsida; order Cupressales; family Cupressaceae; genus Cryptomeria; species Cryptomeria japonica. Next base: position 439,019,468 of record NC_081410.1, read on the forward strand.
TTTTTTAATTCTTAGGGCCGACCTAGTTATACATTTCATTTTCTTGCATTGGTAAATATAATCTTGTGAGGCCGATCCAGATATGTTCCGGTGGGTATAAGTATGATATTATGTAATCAATTATAGGGGTAGATGAAGTAGAATTGAGAATGAGGATTAAGATTTGGATTTTGTGATCTGGTTGATTCTTAGAGTCCCGGTTGGATTGTATCTTCCTGATAGCCTGCATGTAACTAGTTAACTATCGGATGTCCTTTGATGATTATATGATGATAACCGGTTGGTTGCTAGAAGTTCTAAAGAAATAATATGATCTATTTATGTAGTCTTGTTATGTTTTCTTGTTTCTTTTGTTGTATTACTCTTACTGCATAAGCCGGTTGATTCTCTTTGAGGTTTTTACCAGTTATGGCTGCATCAAGTGGTATCAGAGCTGGTTTGTGAACCTGTTGTTGGAGGAGGACCCAGTTATGAACCAGTTGGTTGGAAAGGAAGTTGAGGCAACTTGTGGAATTGTCCAGATTGTCAAACATGAGGCAAAGCAAGTTTTGTAGGTAGATCGCCGATCCTAGAGCTTGAGCTTGAGGTAGTTAGTGGGTGGAGACTTGAATAGTTTGTCGATTGAGGCAGGCTGTAGAGTGGACCAGTAGGTCACTAAGGAGAGGCAATCAGAAGCCATAGTCAGATCACTAAACCCCTGAGGCAGTTACAAGCACCTACTAACCGATCATCGAACCAAATCAAGTGATGGGACTCATTTTTCAATTAGCCCTAAGAGTCTGATGCAGGAGTACCGAAGTAGTTTTTACCGGTTTGAGAAGGTACCAGTGCAATTGCTTGGAGATCATGGAATTTCTTCATGTTTGAGAGTTTAGAGTTGTGGATTTGGAATTATTCCCTTGAGTTTGTTGTCTTTATCATGTTCGAGATTCATGGCATTTGGATTTAATTCCGGTGAGATATCGATTCTGGTATTGGCCTGGTTGATGTGTTCTTACCGGTTAGTCTTGCATTGTGTTGAGCGAAGTTGAATCGATTTGTGGTTGATTTTCGTGACTTGCAGATCATTGAGTTTTGTTTCTTGTATCTTTTTTTATGTTCTTGAAGGACCGTGTGATGTTTTATGCACTTTCAAAGTTTTTCTTAATGATTTGAGCTGACATATTACCGTTAGCACATTTCATGAACTGGTTGGTCTTTTGGCCGACTTGAACAAGTTATTATTATTTGCAGATGGTATAAATAAAAGTTTTGAAAATTATTTGGGAGGATAAAAGACAAAAGATAGAAGACAAAAGTTCAATATTGAGTGAAGATGTAGAACCAGCGAGATTCAGGTCCTGTAGGACTAAAGCCAGAAGGGCTGAGGTCCAGATTAGGGTTGAACCAACAGACTGTTACAGGAGGCCAAATTGATGTGTAGATGCTCTGCGGATCTTATATTTGTGTTGTAAGCATTGTTTGTATCCTGGATTGCAATCCAACATGTGGCATATGTAATTCTTCAAATTGTTATAAGAATTATTCATATTGTTTATCGGTTGTGTATTATGTGATGTTACTGGTTGTTCTTTCTACTTTATTTGGTGTTGTGTTATCGGTTACTAATATATCTTGCATGGTGTTTGTGTTAGGTTGCAAGGATGGGATGTCCTTCATTGGATCTCCCCACCTTGATTGCTTCAAGAGGGTTCATGTATGTGTATATAAGATTTATATGGATTATGTATTCTAGTTGTTGGCATTATATACTCAAATGAGAATAGTTAATGTTGTCATTGATGGCAACCAACTAGTAACATGGTTTGTAGGTTACACCGGCAACATACATCATCTACCGGAACCGGCACGCACTAGAAGTTTATTCACACTGACATCCAGTCTACACCAACAATAGATTATACCAGCACTCTAAGCCGACTTGAAATAATATTGTTTTGTATTGTAATTATATGTGTATAGCCGACATGATGTATTGTAAAGACTCATATATGTATGAGATCTTTTAGGTCATTTTGAAATGTAATTAGGTAATGTAAGGAAGCGATATATGAGATGTGATAGGTTATGATAGCAAATGAACTGTATATGCATTTTGATGTAATTATCCTATGAGCAAATAAGAGCAGAGAAGAGTGAAGAAAGGTTTATGGCAGAGGTATCTGACAAAGCTTAAATGGGTACTGAATCCAGCATTGCAGATGCTATTTTGAGCAGCACATTGTTATTGGATTTAACCATCCAATTGTAGTCAATGTGACTCCGTTTTGTGTTGAGCACTGAGATCTAGGTTGTTGGCCTTCCTGCATATGCAGACCCCTATTGTACAAGTAATATTTATTCATATTGGCAAGTGAGTAAATATTATGGGTCACAAATCCCACCGAGGTTTTTCCCCTTCCGAGTTTCCTCGCCAAAAATATATGTGCTATGGTGTGCATTGATTCTTATACTTTTGTTTCTCTTTACTACATTATTATTTTTTTATCAATATATTAATTTGGGTTATAAAGTTGCAAAAAAGTTAAAATCTTTCATCTACCGGTTAGACATTGATTCACCCCCCCTCTCAGTGTCTTTAGGACTAATCAAGTATCTAACAATTGGTATCAGAGTCTTGTCCTCTATTTACATAAGACTAACAACTTGAGGAAGATTTTGTAACCAGTACCGATGGAAAGTTTGAGACAACAGTTGGAAGGAGCTCTTGAAGATTTTGATGCAGAAAAAATGAAGAATATCAAATTGAAAGATGAACTCAGAACTGCTCAAGAATTCATCAAAGCACTTCAAGATAACCTAGCTATAGCAAAGAATAAGAGAAAATAATTACATGTGCAATTGCAAAATCAAGATGATGAAGAAAAGGAAACTCTCAGAGATATTGCAGAGAAATTGAGACAAAAGAATAGTAAAATGAAGAATGAGATGCAAGATTTAACCATGAGATTATGCAAGGATATTGAAGATAGAAAGAGGAATGAAGAAGATTTGGCTAGAAGACTTAACAAAAGATCAGATGAATCTCTAAGGCTTAGTTATGAAAATGACATGCTTAAAATAGATTTGATTCACATGCAACATGACAAAGATGAACTTATGAGACAAGTTAGCACTTTGGAAAGTGAGTTGGTCACTGCAAATGAATACAAAGACAAATTAAAGAATAGTTCAGAGAAGCTTGATGATATGCTGAAAAGTCAGAAACCTGGTGGAGAAAAAATTGGACTTGGATTTGAACATGGAGAAATTTTTGGGACTGCAAACAATCATGATCATAGCAAACCGGTAAGGCAACCTAATGCTTATAAATTCAATGGGAAATGTTTTAATTGCAACAAATTTGGTCATAGAGAAAATCAGTGCAGATTTAGGAATAATTAGAATACAAACTCATCCACCAGTCAATGTTCCAAATGAAATAAAAATGGTCATGAATCAAATGATTGCAAAATGAATGTGAAATTCTATATTTGTGGTAGATTTGGACATTTATCTAATCAATGCATAACTCAAACTGGTCAAGGTTATGGAAAAGCCATTCAGAGAAACAATGTAACTTGTTGTGCATGTAACAAGAATAGGCATATTGCAAAATTTTGTAGAAGCAAGAGTGTACTGGCGAACAACAAAGGATCTAATGACAAAGGCAAAGAAAAGGTAAATAAAATTAAGCAAGAAATCACTAAACAATGGATGATCAAGAGAGATCAGAGGAATGATGAATATGTCTCTGCACCAGCAAAACAGGGCAATCCTGCACCTGCAGGAGATTCTTCATCTAACTAAGGAATAATCCTTAGGGGTAAGGCAACTAATTGAATATCATGAATTTACCCTCGGTTGGTGGTAAGAAGTTATAATTCTTCTTTACTAGCAGACATGTTGAGTTACAATGGAAATTCACTTCATCGGGGAAGAATTTATTGCGGTTGTAAGTTAACTTTTTGGTTATAAAACACCGTAATTTCTCATTTCAACTCACCAAAGCATTCAAGCATTCAAAGAAGAGAGAAATTGAGCAAAGGCATCCCAAAGGTGAAGTAGCAAAGGTTTTTTCAGAGCATTCAAGGATTTCTTAGCTAAAAGGTATTTATCTTATGAAATGGCTTCTTCATCCTCCATTCTTGAATTCATTGCAAACCCTACCATTGTGGAGAACATAAAATGACCTAGACCCATTTTCAAGATAATCCCTAAGATAGCAAAGCTAGATGACTCCATTGGTGCATTTTCTAGAATCCTGAAGGGAGTCGCATTTGTTGAAGACCCTAGGGCATACATACATTGCTACATTGAAAGTTTAGGGTCCGAAGATTTAAAGAATATGTTCATAAATGTTATTGCTGACAACCAAGGTATAGTCAAACTGGAACACAAGATTGTTGAGGATTTAGGGTTCATTAACATCCTTCATATGCCATAATTTTCAGATGAAAGTGTACGTTATGTTCTTAGTAGGGTTCACAATGAATTCATGTGGTTAGATTCAGTTTTTAAGATCACTAAGGAAGCTATAAGGGTTGTTACTGGTTTACTCTCCACTTGCACTAGGTTTGATAAGAAAAAGAAAATTCCAAACAAGGAAGTTATGAGCTTAATCGAAGCTACATTTGACAACAGGTCACTTAAGGTTAATGATATAAAAGATATCAATGTTAAATTTGCAAGTATGGTCATTGTTTATAAAGTTGCTCATACTAACAAACTGAATTTTGTATCTAGTTTATGCATTCATAGTGCTCATAAGATGATATTGAATAATGCTAAAATTGACATCTATGAATGGTTAAAGGATGAATTGCTAGAGAATTTGAACAAGATAAAAGGAGATAAGAAGGGAACCTTTAAATTTGGAAATTTGATTGTGAGTTTAATGCTTTACTTCTCAAAGGAGATTCCCGGTGTTGGAAATAAGGATTTTGCCTATGATATTTCTGTTAAAAAACAAATAAAGGAGACAATTACCAGCATGGGATCTAATAGTGACAAACTGGTAAAAGAGTATTTCAAGAATTTTCAAGAGAAAATGAGACAAAGGGAAAGGATTCCCCAAAGCATTGTTGATAAGTATGACAAACAAATATGCTTTATGATCAAAAGAGATGAAGTATGGATGGAGGAAGTTAGACCTAGAACTGTCTGGGTTACAGAGATGGTCTATGAGGTGGATTCACACATCTTGGATTCATATGCTAAAGTACTCCTAGATGCTCCACCGGAACCAACAGAGGAGATATTTGGAAATGCTGAAACAATTGAAACAGGTGTTGAAGTTAAGAAACAGAAGAAGATAAGAGATAAGGTAATGAAAGATGCTTCGATGTTTGTTGAAATTGTTAAGAAAGGCCTTTTTGAAACTAGATCCGATGAAAGGTGTTGTTGAACAAGAAAGAATAACATAACAACAACTGATAGCACACATCTCTCCTATGACTAGCTCATCTGATTTTGACAATGATAGGGCAGTTGAATTCAAAAGAGTGGAAAGAAAGAAAAGAAAACCCTCACTGGCATCTGCTCCATCTCCTAAGAAATCAAGGACACTTAGAAAGAAGCAACAAGCTGTAAGAGAGCCTATTGGTCCTAAGAAGAAAGTTACTCCAAAGAGGAAATCTGAATCAAAGGAACCAGATACTCTTTCACTGGAAGAGTTAGTCAATGAAATCACTAAAGATGGTAATATTAGTAATGCAAATAGATTTTATCATTCTATTAAGGATTCAGATAAGGATACTATAGAGGAAATCATTATTTTGTATCTAGACATATACAAGAAGGTTCTTATTGAAGTTGTAGATGTTCTACCTAATGATTTGTAATTAAGATTAGAAGCAAAGAGAATGTATATTATGGAACTTGATAAGAAATTAAAGGTAGAAGCTATATTAGCTATGCATCTTGTTAATCCCAAGAAGGAAATTGATGAACTTATATCTGAAGCCAATAGAACTGTTTTTGTGAGTGGTCACCAGAAAGTTAGTCTTATGGCCAGCAGAGTGAAAGAAATTGCAGATTAAATAGTTGATAAATGGGACATATTTTTTGTTGAGAGAGAGAAGAAAGAAGAGAAAGATAGATAAAATATGGATAAGTCATTTACTAAGGTATATCAGAAGATAGATAAGGGTAAGAGTAAGATTGGAAATATACCGGATATTATAGTTAAGGATAATCTACCTCCACTAGCATAGGACACCCCACCAATAATTTCAGAGGCACCGGCACAAATAGATAGTCAACCTGAAGAAGAGAAGTCAGAGGAAGTAACAAAAGATGACATTAATCCGAAGTCAAACATTCTTTTTACCATGAAAGTGGATACTCGGGATATCAATATTGTATTGGATAAGGAAACTACAGAGGTAAAGAAAGTTGAAGCTACAAATGATGTGATCTTTGAGTCACCAGTGAACACTGTTGACTCTCAGCTTAACACTGGAATACCGGTAGAAGCATAAGCAGAAGCAAAAAAGGGACATGAATAGAATATATATAAACCGACAGATAGTAAGATAGAGAGTAAGGTTGAAAATAAGAATGAGGATAAGAATGAAGATAAGAAGGAAGAAAAAGGGGATAAAGAAGAGGTTAAGGATGGAAGAAAGGAAGCAGAAGTGGTTAAGATAACTGTGTAGACATCTGGAGAAGAAAAGAAACCAATTACAGAACCAAGCACTCCACCTAGCACATCTACTATGGATTATAGACCAACGAATGTTACAAATGTACTTTTAGATTCAATAAAGAGGATTACAGAATGCAATGCCTTAGCATTTAAGGCCATTGATGATACTTTACCAATTTTGCAAATGATTGCACCAACATGTAAAGTTGATCATATTGATGGATCTATAGGTAAATTGGACACATTGTCCAAATTCATTGCTTCAAACATTCAAGCTATGGATAAAATAAATGAAGAGACCATTAAGGAAAGAGTGAATAAGGAGAAAGATGAATTCTTTTTCAGGACAATTAAATACTGTACAGGACAGATTGATTCTTTGTTATCGGCACTAAATTCCACCATTATGGAATACAAAGAGTTGTATAGGGATGTATGTAAGCCTCATCATTTAACAGAGGATATTGATATGGAAATAAGGAAAACATAGAAGGAAATTGATGATATAGCTGATAATATAATTGGTTCTTCAGAACTTACTTCAGTTTTGGATTAGGAAATGGCAACCTATGAAGAGAAGATTGAGAAATTAGAAAGAGAGAAGGCAAGGTTGAGAATGAAAACCCAGGAGTTGAAGAACAAGCTTGGTCCTAGATTGGACAACTTATTAACACACCGGAATGAGTTGTTTAAAGCATCTATTCAAGGAGACAGATCGTCAGAGAAACAAATGCATTATCTCACCGGTATAATCCGACAGACTGAGACCATAAATTCTAACAGTACTAAGTTATTGCAAGGTCTTAACTTAGTTTTGGCAGACATTTTTCAAATTGTACATAGCTAATTATAGGTTTCTAGGTAAATTTTGAATTCTTTGATTCTTTTGACATCCTTTGTCATTGATGTAAAAGGGGGAGTAGTGGTGTATGAGAAAAATGTACAAAAGGAGATCATTTTCTTAGGGGGAGCACACTCAGTTTTTGGACTTCAAATTTTGGATATCAGTTTTTGGATTTTTCTCATGAGTGTTGCCATCAATGACAAAGGGGGAGATTGTTGTTATTATACACTCAAATGAGAATAGTTGATGTTGTCATTGATGGCAATCAACTGATAACATGGTTCATAGGTTACACCAGCAACAAACATCATCTATCGGCACCGAAAGGCACTACAAGTTTATTCACACCGACAACAGATTATACCGACACTCTAAGCCGACTTGAAATAATATTGTTATGTATTGTAATTATATTTGTATAGCCAATATGATGTATTGTAAAGACTCATATATGTATGAGATCTTATAGATCATTTTGAAATGTAATCAGGTAATGTAAGGAAGCGATATATGAGATGTGATAGGTTATGATAGCAAATGAACTGTATATGCATTTTGATGTAATTATCCTATGAGCGAATAAGAGTAGAGCAGATCGAAGCAAGGTTTATGGCAGAGGTATTTGATAGAGATTAAACTAGTACTGAATCCAGCATTGCAGATGCTATTTTGAGAAGTACATTGTTATTGGATTTAACCATCCAATTGTAGTCAATGTGACTCCATTTTGTGTTGAGCAGTGAGATCTAGGCTGTTGGCCTTCCTGCATGTGCAGGCCCCTATTGTACAAGTAATATTTATTCATATTGGCCAGTGAGTAAATATTGTGGGTCACAAATCCCACCGAGGTTTTTCCCCTACTGGGTTTCCTAGCCAAAATTATCTGTGTTATGGTGTACATTGATGCTTATGCTTTTGTTTCTCTTTACTACATTATTATTTGTTTAGCAGTATATTAATTTGGGTTATAAATTTTCAAACAAGTTAAAATATTTCATCTACCGTTTAGACACTGACTCACCCCCCCCCCTCTCAGTGTCTTTGGGATTGATCAAGTATCTAACAATTGCCATTTGATTTATTGTATATGTTCAGACTCTTGATTATATATTGGCATTGTTGGCATTTTGGCAATTGGTTGCATTGCTTATTATTGTGTTGTGTGAATTCTCTTTGATGTTGCATTTGAGCCTCCTTGTGATTTTTTGTTAAGGTCTTGGAACATGGTTAGGGGGAGTGGGCTTTCATGTGATGACTGAGGTCTTGAGAGATAGGCTACTAGGAGGTTCCTAGCAAGGATGCTTAGAGTCTAGACCACCAAAGCACATTGAAAGTTTTCCTTGTTGTAATAAGTGATAACATTAATAATTAATTAGATGGGTTGGGTAATTAGGATTCATCTAATTAAGATAATAATGGATGTGAGCCCCAAGACTTAGTCCTAGAGAGGATGTTTTAGGATAAGATTGTGAACGCCATTGTGATGGAAAGTCAATCTCCTTTGTTCTCTTGTAGATTGAGATGGATCCACATGTCTATTGAGATGATTCCTTCTATTTGAGGATAACATGCAGAGAAATGTTTATCAGGGTGGTTCCTTCTATGTGAGGATAGCATGTGATTACACTCCACTCCTACATGTGTCCTTGTCCTTGGTCCTTGTTTCTTATGCCACAATTTTTGGTATGCCTCTAGGATTTTATATATTTAATGTTAGCCTTGTGATGTGATTTAGCTTATGTTATTGAGTTGCTTCTTCTGAGTTCTCTTTATTTGTTAGGTTCCAGCCTAGGTCTAGTGTGTGTGTGTGTGGGACCTTATGTTATCTCCTAGCATGGGTGGTGGTTCCTTTGGTTCCCCATGGTCAGGTGGCTTGATGTCTTCTTCTATTGGGATGTTCTTTGTTGGTTGCTTCATGTATGGATGTGGATTCTTGTATCTTCATCTTATGGATGGATAAACGTAGCAGATGAATGAATTGGATCATATGACATATGTAATTGTGGATACCATGAGATTAATGTATTTGTACTTAGTCCTCAAGAGCCTTTCTCTTTGAGTTAATTTGATAGTGGATATGTAATGTTAGGTGATGCAAGTTAGGACATGGATTATGACTCTAGTAAATGGATATAATGATGTATCATATTGTATCTTGTGATTGTTCATTAATAAAAATAATGATATTGGATTCATTGTTGTGCATTAGAAATATGTGTATTAATTTAAATGGACTAGTTATGTGATTAGTTCATAATGAAATGGATTAATGATGTTAGAAAAAATGAATAAATGAATTAGGAAAATTTGGTATTGGTGTCTTAAAATAATCTTAATGGGGGTTAAATGGTAATTGCAGTGTTAAGGATTGCATTCATAATAGATAGATTGGAAATGATCTTGCATATGTGCATGGAAAGAATAATTGATAATAGGGATATAATGCATTGAATGGTGGTAGTGATCATGATGTTATTTCTTATATTAGTGGGTTAAGTAATGACATTAAGGTACCATAGGGAAGTTAATGTTATGTTGTGTTTAATTCCTCTTGTGTTAATATTTTATATGTTCATGATGTTAAATGCATATCATGTTAATGGTTGTTTAATGCATTTTAATAGATGATCGTATGTGTTGCATTAGATGACGTTTAATTTTTAATTTTTTTATCTCTATAAGTAGGTTAGTTTTCTTTATTTTTCTAGGGTGTTTTTGGCGAGCATTACAGTTTGCCTTAGGTTAAACCTTGATTTTGGAATTAACCATGAAATAGAAATGAAATTGAATTGAATTGTTGTAATGGAAATGATTTCCTTTTGAGGGAAATATTGAAAATGTCTAAAAAATTAATGATATAACTGTTTATGAAGTTTTGTTTCTCTCCACAAGGAATAAGGGTTTCATTTAGTCTTCATAAAATATAGAACATGAATGCCATCTCCAATGCTTGAATCTTGACCTTACCTCTACTCCAATGCTTGAAAGAAGACTGGTTGCTTTCTCTATTGAATTTGAATTATTAATTATTGATTGATTAATTAAATGTATATCAAAGTGAGAGGGTTAGACCTCCTTTTATGCATGCTTGTCAAAAAACAACTTAATTTTTTGACATGAGTTGACACAAGATCTAGGTTCCTTCTCAAATAATGCTATTGTTAAGAGGCCTCAAAATGGGCCCTAATTGGGAGGACTAGGATGCTAGCGCCTTGGTTCTAACCAATTAGGGACACAGGAAGTTGGGGAAGAAAGTGTACATGATGAAAATTTTGAGTTTAGTGTAGTGTGTGAGTAGAATCAGGGCTCTGATCAAGCCTTAGGAGATGAACACCAAGGTGAGGGCCCAAATGAGGATGAAATTGCTAGGGACTACAATTTAGGATGCTACAACTTCTTCTAATTATCACCCATAGGGTAATGGATAGGTTGATTCTACTAATAGGAATTTGATTAAGATTATCAAGAGGACAATAGAAGATAATCAAACAAGTTGGCATGACAAGTTGAAGGATTCTTTGTAGACTAACAAGATCACACCTAAAATATCAACAAGTAATTCTCTATATGTGATAGCTTATGGAAAGGAAGCAAGGCTTTTGATTTGAGTTGAATTACCTACATTACTTACTTGATCAAAGAACTAGAGTTAATGGAAGAAGAACCCATGCAAATCAGACTTCTTGAGTTGACAAAGTTGGAATAAATAAGAAGGAAGACAATGACAATCTTGGAAATCCATCATGCTCAAGTGAAGAAGACATATGATAAGAAGGAAGTCCCAAGATTTTTCAAAAAAGGTGACATTGTGTTTGAAAGAGATGAAATGAAAAGTAATCCTGGGGAACATACTAAATTTGATGCAATGTAGGATGACCCATATGTGATCACAAGTTGCAAGAAGCATAATTCTTTTCAACTATCCAAGCTAGATGGAGAGGAGTTTCCTATCCTAGTCAATGGGATACACCTCAAGCTCTGCTATTGAGGTGAAATTATTCATTTTTATACTATATTAGGATAGTTTTCTCTCAATAAGGTGTTGTAGAACCTAGTTTAGTGTCAAGTTTCAAGTTATCAGTCATATTCAAGTCTAGTTTTTATTTGTCTAAGTGTCGTGACACATTTGTAGAAGTCTGGTTTGAGTCATAAATGATTTGCATGCTATAAGTCAGTGAGGTAGGCCATGTCTTAGCTTGTCTCAGTCTTCATTTGAGTCTTCATGCCTAATGGATTTCATTAAGGCTATTGGTCTTATAGACTTTAGAAATCAAACACCCCTAATATTTCATCATAATGTTGTCCAATTCAGGTTGTTAACCTTAATTACACAAAGAGTTATATTTTAATTAGTCTTGGTTTTCATTTTGAGTCATACCCTTGGTTCATGATTATGCATCAGTTTTAGTCTTGGTCAAATGTCACTTGGTCTTTAGAGGTTTTGTAGTTTTAACAAAAAAGTTCAAATTAAAAGTCTTTGTTTTAATAAAAAATAAGTTGCAGCAAACAAATTTCCCCATTGATGAATCAAAGTGTCAAAAGGCTTTTGGAACCCTAGTTTCATGCTCTAATTATCATGGCTATAGAAGGAATAAATGAAGTTAGAGCAGCAATTGTCAGAGGTAGAAGTATCGGTTTCAGTAGGAGTGGTTCTATTGCATTAATGAACAACAGTCTTGGATAAAGAAAGTAATGTATTTTGTGCTTGAACAACAGTTCCAAATGAGAAGAACAACATATATATATGCATAAGGAGAGTAAATGTTTAGGGGATACACTCAAACAAGGATAAAAAATAACAATGTAAGGTTTAAAGGAGGTAGAGTTAACATTAAAACCTATGAAATCTAAGGCATTATTATGTTCTTTGATTGCTTCATTTGTTGTGATGGGTTTTGACCACTATTTGAAAAAGAGAAATTTTTCAACCTAAGATAATTCTATCTTTTAAAGGTCTATTCATTGTCTTTCAACTGAGTTTATCATTATTCTAAAGAGGAGATGTTTTCATTTGACAAGATCATTCACTTGTATAAGATGTTTTATTATTTTATGAATAATCTTGAAGGATAGTCATTTTTATCAAGCAAGAACAGTGACTTGTATCTAGATAAGACAACAAGGGAAGATAATCTTTTCATTAATGGAGAAAAATGATTTCAACAGTGAAAGTTGTTAGAAGCGTGAGCTTTTATGGTTATCATTGATGTCAAATTTGGTTATCTACATGGATATTGATCTACATATGCTTTGTCAGAACTTGGTTATCTAGACACAGTTTGGTCTAGATACTCTTTTGGTGTTGGTTGTGTCATCTTGTTTTCAAGGTGGTCCAAAATGATTTTGGTGCCCTCTAGATATGTTGTTAATTGCATTGTGTTTTAGTGGATCATGTTCTTCTGGTCTAAATATGTGTTGGAAGATGTTTTGAGATGATTATTTGGGTCTAAATTTGGTTTGTGAAGATTCACATGGAGAATTTTGCCCTCGAAGTGATTATATGGCCAATTGATTGATTATATCTATACGTTATATTTTGTAACATTTTTTTGGAATATCTACTAGCATGTGTAGATTTTCAGATTGTTTAAGGGATGTATAATGATATGTTTTGGATCCTTCTTTCTCTTGGGGTGGACCAATCTAAGTATTCTTGGTTCAAGTGGCTTATTTTGTGTAATATTGCTTATTCTATTCTGGCCGACCCTTGATTAGGATATCAATGTTGCATCTCATATATAAGATGTGCGGAAGGATGAATTGAGCATGGATGAGAAGTGAATTGTGTGAGAAGTGTATGCAAATTATTTTCAAGTAGATTTGATTTTGTGGTGATGCAAAAGTCAATTTGGAAAGAGATTTGAAGCTAATATATTCTACCAAATAGTGTTGTGATAATGGGGATTATCAAAGATGTTTTCCATGTTATCAGTCACTTGATTATTTCTCAAGGAAAATTTTATGATCATGAGAATCCTTCTCATTTTATTTTAGCTAATTTATTAATTTCTAATTAACAATGAGTCCTTCAGCAATAGTTTGTATCTTGTCTTGAAGAAGTGTTCTTTAGTTGCACAAGCCATTTTTGTATCTTGCCTAAGGTAGTGAACCTTAGTTCTACAAGTCCTTTAGGTGTTGGTTCTCCTTAGCTACAAGCCTAAAATGTTGTAAACATTGTTACTCATATTGTAAATTAGATTATTATCATGGTTTTTACCTATTTTGGTTTACGTAAATCTAGTGTTCATGTGTATGTATTTATGTTTGATGCATTGATGGTTAAAGTGTTGATATTGATTAAGTTTATTAATAATTATTTTTAAAGTTCAGGATTGATTCCCCTCCTTAGTCCTACTGGGTGTTCAACAATTGGTATTAGAGTGAGGTTCCTCTATGGAAAGCTTGACTACTTGAGGTAGATCTGTAAATGGTGTAGGACCTTCATGTTAAAGCTCTAATGTTTGATGTAACAAACTACAACTATTGGAAGGAAATAATGGAATCTTATTTGGAAGCATTGCAAAATGGAATCTTGGAGATTATCCAGACTGGTTATCAATGACTTCCTAATGAATCATCAACTCTAGATGAGATTAAGGCTCAAGAGACAAATCTGAAGGCTAGAAAAATTCTTATCAGTTGTCTTAGTGATGATGTATTTAGCAAAGTTAAAGGAATAAAATAAGGTAAGGCAATCTGGAACAAGTTGTGTTATGTATATGAAGGTGGTCCAAAGGATCAACAAGCAAGGTTCTTGAACTTGAAGCAAGATTTTGAAGGTTTCAAAATGGCTCATGATGAAAGTGTTGAAAGTTACATACATAGAGTGAATGATACAGTGGAAACTATCCAAGCTACTATTGGAGTGCTTGAAGAAAGTGATGTCATTAGAAAGATCATGTTTACATTGAAAAAACCCTACAAACCAAATAAGTGTGTAGTTGAAGAATGTCATTACTTGAACAACTACATAATTTTTCAGCTAAGTGGTACATTTTCTACCTATCAGATTGGTGAGATGGAAGATATAAAGTCCTATCAAAGAGAAGTCACATTAAATGTTTTAAGTATATTAGGAGATTAACCAAAAACTAATGACAACTTGGATGAGATTGAGACAAACTTTGTAAGACTAAACAAAGGAATTGGAAAGTATAAAGGTAAGTTTCGCTTGAAATGTTTTAATTATGGAAGAGTTGGTTACTATGCTTCTAAATGTACATATAAAGATGATTGCAAAAAGTCTATGGATGATGAAAAGAAAAGTAGTTATAGAAGAAATGAATTTAAGAGAAGAACAAATGATGGAGATAAAGGGAAAATAAGTTTATATTCTATGGAGGCACATTCATCTGAAGAAGAAGATGTTGAAGACTCAAATGAAGAATCCTTATTTTTAGCTATAGAAGAGAAGTATCGGGAATGTATCAGGAATAGAAGAGAAAATTGCACTGCATGATAAAATTGAGTCTAGATCACGGATCATTAATTTTGGATTCTCAAATCACATGACTAGAGACAAAGACAAGTTTATTACTTTTAAGAAGTATGATGGCAGATTCATAAAATTTCCAAGAGAGAAAGTTGCACCAATTTGTGAAATAGGAAGCATCTCCATTCATGACCTAAGAATAAAAATAATGGTGTTTATTATGTACATGGATTGAGACATAGTTTGTTGAGTGTTAATCAAATGTTTAATAGAGGTTATGAAGTTGTGTTTATAGAAAATGGATGTATGATTAGAAAAGGTAGAACTGGAAAGCTAGTAGCAGAAGGAATCAAGACAAGTGGGAATGTTTAGTACATAAAGGATAGAAGTGGAATCAAATGTTAAATGACTCAGAGTAATGAATAATGGTTATGGCATAAGAGGATGGGAGATGTTAACTTTGATAACATGATAAAGATCAATAACTATAAAGCAAGAGATTTTCTAAGGGTTATCAAACCTATTGATATTATGTGCAATCAATGTCAGTTAAGAAATCAAACAAGGAGAAGTATCAAGAACAAGGAGTATTCTACATCACATCCATTGGAGATAATTCACACATACTTATGTGGTCCTACAAGGACATGTAGACTCAATGGTGAAAGGTATTTTATGTTGCTCATTGATGATTACTCTAGAATGACATGGGTTACATTTTTAAGGGAAAAATTTGAGCCATTTGAAAGATTTAAAGTTTTCAAGTCAATGGTAAAGAATCAAGGTTATGCTAGAATCAAATGTTTGAGATATAATAGAGGTGGATAATTTACTTCAAATGAATTTGATAAATTTTGTAAGAAATTTGGTATTAGGAGACATCTTTATGCTGATTGGTGTTATGACACACTCACCGACAAGAAGGTAGAACATAAATTCACACACCACCTCTCGTAAAAAGAAATCAATCTCAAAGATTGACAACTCCATGGGCTCATAGTCAAGTCACAACAGTGTTGGATTACTCAGTGGTTGATGTGATTGTACCTGTCAAGGGGCCTTCTAGTTGCAACTACAAATAAAGTTCCCCCTTTTTTTTGTATTTTAAAATTTTAACTTCAATCCAGAAAAAGCTAAAAGATATATCAAGGTAATGAGAGAAGATAAGGAGATCAATACACAACAACTGGATGAACTACAAAGTTAGTTTGTCATAGAAAGGTATTATCAATAACATCTAATCATCATTCAACTTAACACTCCAACAAATATGCAAAGTCAGACAACTTACATATGAACGGAGAAGAATATCACTAAATCATATAAATACTCTATTGTTTCACTCATATACCATTAACATGTATAATGATTCACAAAGCAATAAAGTTGAAAGGACAAGTATTGATTTAAATGGAAGAAGATACTAGACTATGAAGAACAGTAACCAAGAGAACACGTACCTGTAGATCAGACAATCCACAAGTTACTTTTGTATTAAACTTTATAAAATGAATGACAATATTTCAAGAGTTCATGAGAAATAAATTGCATAAAACTAAATTTACTATCTAATTGGCCTTGAATCATTAATTCGCAGACCCTCTAAATGGCCCAAACTATATAATATATAGTGTTCCATCCCTACACTCCAGGAATAAATCATGATTAAGATCCAGCTACAAAATGGTGGGAGTCGCAGTTGATATGCAAGTTGCTACCTATGAACTTCCACTTAACTATTACTAAAGTAGTGCTTGCAGTCCATGTTGTTGACGATGCTTTAGCTTCAAGACCTTTGAAATCATGTAGTGGTGGTGCAAAACAAGACAAGCATATCAAAAGTGTCAGTTGGTGAACTGTAGTGATTTATGGAAGTGATATTACTTGTCATGCATCATGTAGTTAAATACATGTTTTGTCTTCTATTCTTGTATTTTTTGTAGTTATTTATGAAGTAGTCTATTGAAGAAGCAGGTGGGTCAATGATATACTGAATTTTGAATTTGGATACTCTAAGTATCTCTTTTATACTTTCTAGTCTATTGACCATGTCATCCATTATTACTTCAGCTCCTTGACACTGGAATACTAGATACATATATTTATTCATTGTTTCCATGGTGAATTCCGCAATGGTTGCAAAGTGGTCAGTTGTGTAGGAATCCCATCTACTAAGTATGGTCTCTTGATGTAACACTCCATTTTGCTTGATACTGTAACCATACTTTCCTAACAACTTAACCAAGAGTTGTTCATATTGTTCAAGTGTATTAAGGAGTGGAGGATGTTCTTTACAAACCTTGATACGGCATTGGTCCATTATCTCCTTCTTCATATACAAAATATCTATGCATGATTGCAAGCTACTAATATTCTCTCCTCCCAATAAGTCTTCTTTTGCAATCACTTCCTCTCCTAGTATTCAGATTTTCTTGAGTATCTTATGTTGTTTTGAGAACTGAAGGAGCTGTTGTTTCCATTGTGTTGAACAGTCAATAAGATCATTCTCATTAAAATGAGCTTCCTCAAATATCTCCATTATGTCTTGCAAGAACATCTTGATTTCATCTAATTGATCTTGTGACCATCTCTTGATCGTTGTTGCCACTTTCCTCATCTCATATAATTATTTGATATCACCCTGTGGGAGAGATAAAGTAGATGGCAAGGAGTCGTCAACTCTAGAGTCAAGTGGCTTAGCTATCTCCATGATCAGTTGTTTGTATTTCCTCAGTTGCACTTTGACTTCTGCTTTTGTCTTATGCTCTTTCTCCATTCTAGTCTGAACAATAGAAGTTGCAGCAACTAAAGTGGCAATTTCTCCCCACTTGGTCTGCTTACCCAGATTGACCTTTGACACTTGATATTTTGGAGTGGCTTGAGATTGTCCTTTAGAATCTTATAGAGGTGTTTCTATACTTGTGATTACATATCCCAAGTCAATTCTAGAAGGATGATGAATTGTTTTACCCTCTTGGCTCTTCTTGGAGACTCGGTAATCACTTGTTGTAAGGTGATATTTGGGAGGATGACCTTTTCTTTTTAATTGAAAGTAAAATTCAACCATTGAGGCATGTTGTTGTCTTTCTTTTCTCCCTATACTGTTACTTCTATAGTGATCCTATGGGCCTCTGTATACTATTCTAGTTCTTCATTTTGCTGCTCTTGTCTATCATCTGATTCATGAGTTTGTTACAATGGAAGACCTTCCTATTGTTGAGACAATTGGGACACCTACTGGGCTAAATTTCCAAAAAGAATTTGTTCATGAGTTTGTTGTTAATCTAATTGTTCTAACTTTTCACTTACTTCTCCTTCAAACACCTTTTCTATTTCACCCATTTGCCTTTGTTCACATTCCTCTAGTTGTTTAAGCAATATTTACTAGTCTTGGGGAGCGAGGAGAATCCTTTCATATTGTTCTTTATGTCTCTCTTTGTCCATCATTTTCACATGTGCTTCCATAGGTTGCACTTGAATCTCAGGTTCCTCTTGAGCCTTGGGTGTTGCATGAACTTCAATGGGCTGCCTTTGTTTTGTTTCACTTTTTCTCCTCCAAGCAACCACAACAATGGGCTCATCATCTTGATCAGAATTAGTTTCAATATTATGAATAAGTACATGTTCTTGTGTTGGAATAGGAGCAGGTGTTGATGTTTGTGTTGTAGGAGGAACTTGTTCTTCGGTGGTCTCATCATATGAAGTACCTTCTCCTAGTACAATTCCAATGGTAGGAACAAAGGGATGAATATAAGCTTGAGGGACAACATATAATCCATTAGTGATCACGTGTTCAGTAGCAATCTTAAGAAATTGTGATTCTTTCATTTTTGCATCCAGTTGCCTTTTGAGCTCTTGGTTATCAATTGTTTGTGCAACAGTTTCAAGATCAATTGGAGTATTCTTTCTTGATTCTGATCTTGTCCTTCTAGTATACTCCTTGGTTTCTTTGGATTGAGGATTACCAGTAGAATTACCCTTGTTCTTTTCCCTTGTGGTTCTTGGCCTAATCCTCAAACTCAACCACTGCATTGTTTTTTCTATTACCTTTTCTGAAACTGCATTCATATCAACAACTTCTTGATTTGACCATCGGATAGGAGAGTGGCCTCTTATCAATCTCTTTTTCTTTATATATTGGATATAATATCTCTCCATCAACTCTAAGATCCCAGAGAAGATTGGGTTCTATTTTAAAGTTCCTAATTTGAGGAGATATTAACCAATGGTATTTTCTCTTATGAGCCTCAAAACTATCCTACATATTTGCCCAAAAATCATCCAAGGTTGGCTCATGACCTGTATATTAAACTGGCATCATCTTCTTTAGTTTTCCTATGGGATCATATTTCTCCCTTGCATAATTGAACTGTTTGAAGTTGAGGTCTTGTAGCTCCTATTCAACTGCCTTAGCTGCTTGCAAATTCTGACAAGAATAGTACTCAAGTTAAATAGGGATTGTGACCCCACTCTTATGTTTAAGGGTCAGGAGTGCTTGCAAACCCACAATTTGTCTAGTATACTCAAGAATAACTATCCTGTTACTACAAAACCTAGGAAGGAGGAATGGCCTTCTATTAAATCCACTTACTCTTATGTAAGTAGAGTATTGGTTTTAGGGCAACCAAAAACCCCACTCACTTACCATCTTCATAGCCTCTGCTGAGATTTTGAATCATACAACACTCATCAGTTTAATTGTGATTGCATAGATAAATACAACATTTATTCCATGGCAAAATGGGACCTTTCATCGAAAATCCAATATCGATGAATTCAATGGATAAATTGTCGAAATATGGTTGTCGATAGAAAATTCATATTGATAAAGGTGAAAACACTTGAGTGAAGAGAGAGTTTCATCGAAACAAAATAAATGGTGTTGGGTCTATACTGAAGATGGGCATCGATGAAACTAGGTGATGAGTTGAGACATTGGCATATTTTTATCCTTAGAACTCTTGAGATTTTATCATATTTTGATTTACATAGTAGTAATGATGTATTGGAAGTTTACTATATGTATTTCAGATGTTAGCCTGAACCTATTAAAACATGTTTTGTCTTTGCCAGTTTATTCCTACAGCCATGTGATTCATTCTTGTTGCCATGTGGATTGTTTAAGGCAATATCATGTGTGAAATTAATAGATGTCCTGATTAAATAAAATATGTATGTATGTTCTTGTATGTTATTTCTTTTGAAGTGTAGGGAATAAATGATGTTGCAGTGGAGGCTCACCTATCACGCCAGTTACAAGAAGATATACTCAAGAAGATGACTGAAAGATCAGACAACAGAAATGCTAAAAAGCGTAAGGAATGACATAGGAGAAGCAATCACGTGATACTACTGATGTCTAACTCAAGTGGACAATGGTGTTGTAAATACTGCCACAATATGTTATGATTGTGGTTCGGTTTAGATCCACATTTTTTGTAGCTTAACTCCAGCTATTTCCTTTCTCTATTAGTCATCCGCCTCTTCTCTTCGGTGTGATCTGTGTTGTCTAAAGTAGATGATTTCTTTTAAAATAAGCTCTTTATCTCTTCTCAGAGGTTAGATATAAAAAGAGAGAAAGCAGAGCAGAGGATTTTTACAAGTGTTTTTGAGTTTCTTTTCATGTTGAATCATGTAATGACTTCCAAAGAATGATGAATAAAAATATGTTATTCTGAGCACTTAGAGTTGTTTTTGGGAAGCCTGGAATCCCTCACCCAAGGGGGGCCACTTGGTGAGTGTTCTTGTGCATTTATTAAAGACTAGTTTTATTTCCTTAGCTGCAGTAGACGTTCTTGCATTGACTGTTCCTACAGCCACTAGAAACAGATCCACTGACTGTTCCTATAGCCAAACCAAAACAGAGTATTTTTTGTTTATCAGCATTGAACTTAGCCAATATTGCTTGAATGAATTTATGTTAATGTACAAGTTTTCCTGTAGCCTTTCAATAGTTTCAATTCTTGATTATCTTTTTTGCATAATGTTGTTTGCTGCAGTAATGGAGAGTAGCTATTGCAGGAACTTATTGCATATATAGTGCAGACCCATTTCAAGTATTACATCCTTGGGTTGACAATCAAATGAACACTAGCTATAGAAATAGTGACTTTTCCAAGTGAATATCCAAACTTTGGGTTGAGACTTCAACTAGAATTATTATTCTTATTGTTGGGTTGAACATTTTTGGCGTCATTGCCGGGGATGGTGTTAAACTTAGAACCTATTATGGTTATTGTCTTTTCAGTTTTCAGTTAATTGTTTTTTTGGCATTCCTGATTGTTTGAAAAAATTTCATGAATCTGCATGCATAGGAGAAGAAGAGATGTTCTAGGTAGATTTGTGCCTAGTCATCCTAATCATGCAGAAATTAATTCCCCAGATATAAATCCTTTTGTTGAACTTTATCAAACCCCAGATAATTTGAACCACCCTGAATTTGAATTTCTAGAAGGCAGTCTTCAGTTCCTCTTTGGACCCCAAGAAGAATAATTTCATATAGTAACTCCTCCCACAAGTCCAACGCAAGGAAACCCACCTCCTGGTGGAAATAATCCACCACCACCACCTTTGGACCCAACGTTTGATTTCCCCATATCTGATCAGCATGATAATGCTAATCTCAAGAACATTCCAGCTTCTTCCCTCCCTAAATTCTATGGATTAGTGACAGAGGATCCAGACACATTTTTGTTTGAGTTTGATGTTCTCTATGGGAGTTTTGATTATACTACAGATGTCCATAGGCTCAAAATATTTCCTGCCACTTTGAAGGAATCATCCTTAAGATGGTTTATGAGCTTGGATAGTAGCACAATCAATACATGGGATGGGATGAAATGATTGTTTCTTGCAAAGTATAAAGATTATTATAGATGCACTGATCGTCATGGGGATGATATCTTTAGAATGACATAGAAAGAAGATGAGAGTCTTGAAGATTATCTAGAAAGGTTTATGTTTAGTGTCAAAAAGTTCAAGCATAGTACTCTAAATGAAGATTCCCTCAAGTTGATATTTTGAGGGGAATCAGTGATGAATGCACTGATTCTTTGGATCTTATGGGAGGAGGTGACATTACACAGTCTATGTGGAATGAAATAGGACAAATTTGTAAGAAGTATTTCAGGTCTACTTCTAAAAAGAATAGGTGTTTCAAGCCAAGAGTGTCTTCATCAACATCTGGTACTAGAGTTTCTAGAATGGAACTTAGCCATTTGTTGAAGAACTTTAAGGAGGACATCATAAACAATATGGCTACTCAGTTGGATACACTCTCAACTAAGAAGAAGCATGAAGAAGCTGATGCATTTCTTGCAAAATTTTGCCCTCATTGTAGACAGTGGAAAAAGGATTGCAGATGTAAAATGGTTGCGAATCTTGAGGTTCCTAACTTCAAGCCAATACAAGGCAAGGATGAGAAATTTTTCTATGTTTCTCAAAGAAGGCCAAATTTCCAAAGACAAGGTATGTCTCCGGATCTACTTTCTTTTTCTGGTTATAGTGGAAATTCTTATATACCAAATAATCAATGGAAATTTCCATATACTCAAAATTTTGGTAATTATCCAAACTGGTATGGTTCTCAAGGCCAAGGGTAGCATTTTGCTAATCAAATGCCACAGTGGCAGCAGTCACAGGGAAATTGGTATCCACCTCAGGGCCAAGGGAGCTAGTTTCAAGGGAATTGGCAACCTACTCCTCAATGGAGGGGGAGTCACCCATGGACTACCCAATCTTTTGGTTATCAACAGCCTACTCAGTAGCCACAGCCACCTACAATAATGCCTCCCCCTAGAGCCACTATTTTCCCACATAAACCAATGCAGTTGCCCACTCATTCAATGCCAAATCCTAATATTAAAGCTCAGCAACAACAACAAGTTTATTTAGCTGACCCTAATCAATAACCAACCTATTCTCTATCTATAAGTGATATTCACCTCTGATCTGGGACAAATTTGCCTAATCTATCTCCTCTAGTTATCATCGAGGTACAAGAAGAACAAGAAATCTCTATTCCAACAACCATAATACCACAAAAGAAGAGATTACCACCATTTCCCTAAAGATTGCAAGAAAAGGAAGTTCTTACAGATTAGGAGCAAGGTTTTGATATCATAGATCAATTGAAATAGGTCCGTGTTAAAATTCCATTGTTGCAAGCAATAAAATATGTTCCTATATACAGTAAGGCACTTAGAGAAGCATGTCTAAAAAAACCTGGTAGGAAGAAGAAGGATCCACAAAAAGTGCATGTGATGGGTCAACTGACAGATATTATGTTAGGAAAGGTTTCAATTCCTAAAATCCTGGTAGTCCTGTTGTGAGTATAGTCATTAATGGCAACCAGATAAGGAATATTTTAGTTGATTTGGGAGCAACCATTAATGTGTTGACAAGAGAAGTAATGCAACAACTTGAAATCAATAGTCTAAGGCCTACACCCACAATTCTACAGCTTACTGATAGCTCTATAGTGTGACCTGATGGTATGATTGAAGATGTGGTTGTTATTTTGGATTCCTGGGAATACCCTGCAGACTTTATGATTCTCTCTCCTAAGACAACACTAGGGAATATCCGGTGATTTTGGGAAGACCTTGGCTTACCATGACTGATGCATATATTGGATTTAGATCAGGAGATATGACTATTTCAGATGGTCACTCTACAAAAATATTAGCTTTGTATTCTCCTGCACAGCCCTAGTTTGATCAACAACAAGTCATTTGGCCTACTTTGGGAGAAGAATATGAGTGAGTTGACTCTATTAATCACCTCATGATGATTAATCGAGGGCCATTCATGTAGTTACATGATGAAGACTCAATTATTTATAAAATTCTTACAAATGAGTTGACACAAGAATAACAATTGCAAGACTTGGTACCAAATATTGTAGATTTAGATTTTCCTGCAGCCACTAATATATTGCATACTCTATTGCCACAAGAAGTCTGTACTTCTCATTTTTCTGATATATCCTAGGTTGATCTTACTATCAAAATAGAAGTTGATTTGAATAAATGTTTGAATATAAATAGTGATCTTTCAGATACTCAAAACGTAGCCCTTGTGGACTTGCTTAAATGTCATAAAAATGCCTTTGCATGGAATTACAAGGACATGCATGGAATAGATCCAACAATTTGCACCCACCGTATCTATATAAAAGAAGAATGTTTCCCACTCAGACAACCACAAAGAAGATCAACCCTGCATTAAAAGAAATAGTTAAAGAGGAATTGTAGAAGTTGTTAAAGGTTGGGTTTATCTATCCTATCTCTTATAGCCAATGGGTATCAACTTTGGCAATAGTTACTAAGAAAGGAGGAAAATGGAGGGTATGTGTTGATTATAGAGCTTTGAATTTAGCAACAAGAAAAGATCATTTTCCATTGCCATTTGTGGATCAGGTATTAGACTCTTTGGCTGGGAAGAGATATTTTTCATTTCTCGATGGATATAGTGCTTACAATCAGATTCAGATAGCCCCAGAGGACCAAAAAAAGACAACATTTACTTGTCCTTGGGGCACATATGCATATTTTGTTCTTCCTTTTGGATTGTGTAATGCTCCAGCCATTTTTCAAAGAGTAGTGATCAGTATATTTTTCAGATATTTCTCAAGACATCATGGAAATTTATATGGATGACTTCACAACTTATGGTTCTAAATTTTAAGAAGCATTGGGGAACCTGAAAAAAGTTTTGCAATGGTGTGAAGACTATAGTTTGTCATTAAATAGTGAGAATTGCTTCATAATGATGCAGGAAGGAATAGTCCTTGGTCATCATATCTCTATAAAAGGAATACAAGTTGACCCAGCAAAGATTGCAGTCATTCAGAATATCAATGCATCGATGAAGCAAAAAGATGTAAGAAGTTTTCTTGGTCATGCTGGATACTATAGAAGGTTTATCAAAGATTTTAGCAAAATTGCAAGTCCCTTATATTCATTACTTAACAAGGATATGGAATTTAGATGGACTTCTTCATGCAATGAAGCTTTCTTGAATCTTAAGCACGTTTTGACCAAAGCACCAGTTCTTAAAGGTCCGAATTGGTCTTTACCATTTCAAATTCATTCAGATGCATCTGATTATGCAATAGGAGCAGTATTAAGATAGAAGATTGATGATTTGGAAAGTGCAAAATATTATATTAGCAAGAACTTGCAAGGGCATGAGTTGAATTACACAGTCACTAAAAAGGAAATGTTAGCAGTTATATATGCACTCAACAAATTCAGGCACTATATCATAGGGTTTCCCATATTTGTGCATATTGATCATACTGCAATCAGATATCTCATGAATAAGCCTTCAATTACCAGTAGATTAGCTCACTGGTTATTGTTGATGTAGGAATTTGATATCACAGTTGTTGATAAACTAGGGAAGTCCAATATGGTTGCAGATTATCTTTCAAGACTTCAGTTACAGGAAGATTCTACAGCCATAGATGATGTTTTTCGGATGAACATCTATTCCTATACAAGCCCACACTCCTTGGTATGTTGATATTGCCAACTATTTAGCTGCTGCTAAAATGCCACTTTAGTTCTCTCCTAAGGAAAGAAGGTTGTTAGTAGAGAAAAGCTTTAACTTCTCATGGATTGTTGATTGTTTGTTTTATATTGGACCTAACCAAGTCATGAGGAGATGTAAGAGAAGATGAAACATATGATATCCTACATGCATGTCATGATGAGACGTGTGGAGGAAATTTTGCTGCTAAAAGAACAACACTCAAAATATTGAATATAGGATATTATTGGCCCACATTATATAATGATGCAACAAAGTATACAAGAAAATGTGATAGATGCCAGCACATGGGGAGACCTACTAAATCTGATGAGATGCCATTGTATCCACAAATATTGGTTGCACCATTTGATAAATGGGGATTAGATCTTGTTGGCCCAATTGATCCACCTTCTAATGAAAAATCCTACATTTTAGTATGTATAGATTATGTAACCAAATGGGTGGAAGTTTGTGCCATGACACATGCAAGAGATAATAAGGTGGATGAGTTTCCTTATGAGGAGATATTTACAAGATATGGAGTACTAAGGGAAATTGTATCAGACCAAGGCCCACAATTTACACATTGATTGCAACCTTGGTCAATGAATACAATATAAGGCACATAAAATCTACCCCATATCATCCACAAGCTAATGGATAGGTAGAAGTTACAAATAGGGAGCTTGAGACTATTCTTACCAAGACAATAGTTGTTCATAAAAAAGATTGGTCTCATAGGCTTTCAAAAGAAATTTGGGCATACAAAACAACTTGGAAGACACTAATTGGTTTTACACCTTTTGAGATGGTGTGTGGAAAAGCAGCAATGATGCCTATTGAGTTTGAGTATAAAGCTTTGAGGACAACTTTGCAATTAAATATGACACTTTCTGAAGCACAAAAGGAACATATTCAGCAATTGAATGCTTTGGATGAATGGAGAAAAATGGTTGTCCAGCAGACATAACTGATACAAAATCAGAGAGCATAGTGGCATGATAAATATATCAAAGATAAAAAATTCAAAGTTGGTGATTGGGCAATATTGTATGACTCTAGATATAAATATACTATGGGAAAGCTACAAATCAGATGGTTAGGTCCATATGAGATAGAGGAAGTTTTCAGCAATGGAGTTGTTTGGTTCACCACAATTGACCCAGTTTGGTTTAAGCTTTTGGTGAATGGTCACCAATTGCGTCTTTATCATAAGCCGGCCAACAAAGAGGAGTTCCTGCAACAATTTTCTAAAAAGGATCAAACACAAGTTCCTGCAGCAACTGATCAAGTTCCTGTAGCCACTGATCAAGTTCCTTCAACAATTAAGAAAAGTAATGGAGGTAAGGTTTCTGCAGCCACTGCAGTGAACATGCTTGCGACTTCATAATTCTTCTCGCGTCATTTCACAAAAATATTTCCATGTCTTATGGAAATATTCTTCTCCATAAATAAAATTTCATCCACGTCATCCCATCTCATTTTCTTGTCTGTCACTTCATTTCATTTCACCTTTCTTTTCGTATGAC
This sequence comes from Cryptomeria japonica, assembly GCF_030272615.1. Classification (NCBI taxonomy): domain Eukaryota; kingdom Viridiplantae; phylum Streptophyta; class Pinopsida; order Cupressales; family Cupressaceae; genus Cryptomeria; species Cryptomeria japonica. The sequence goes on from NC_081410.1 coordinate 439,046,437, forward strand.
TGCAGGTATGTACACATTGTATTTTATATTAATTACACATTTATAATTTTATTATGATTATTGCCTTTCCTAAATCCATGTACACTTCCCTACATCCTTTCCACCTGTGTAGACACATGCCAAAGTAAGTTGAGGGGGGGTGTTTTATGGTTCGATTTCCAAAATTAGTAATTACTCATCCTTTTCGGTACCTTGATTTGATTACTTGCCATCATTTCTTTAACAAGTTATTCTTTGGCATAAGAAAGTAATAAACTCTCAAATTTGCAGATATGTAAGGAAGTTTCAATTTTCAGTCTGTAGAATATTTTGGTTCTCTGTTTCTTAGCTGCAGAGTTTGCTACATTAACAGAGTAAGAAATGGGTGGAGATCCAATCCGCCATGAACCAACAGTCCATGATGCATTGCTATAGGATGCTCTTTGTGAGAATTATTTTAGGCACCATGGTTGGATTGTTTACTATCTAAAAATCAGGAATTATAATGAAGAAATTGTTGTGGGGTTTATGCATTCGTTCAACGAAGGAGAGGCTACTATTAAAGGATTAAGGGTCATTGCTACGGAGCAGCAGATAGATGAAGTTACAAGGTTGCCGCAGGAAGGAGAATTGTTTCTAGAATCAAAAGATGCCAGAAGTGCCAGAGAAAAGTTTACACTTCCCACAGATGGACCTCTAATAGTGGACAAGCAAGGAACTAGGAGGGTTTCCCTAACAGTAGAGTGGCCCGAGGTGGCTTTATATGTAATGAAATACATTACTTGCAAAGGGAGGTATACAAATTTACATTCACCCCATTTCAAATTGCTTAGTCATTTACAACATGGCCAGAGAGTGAATGTATCTATTTTTCTATACCACCTCATTTCCATAAGTGCCAAAGAAACATGGAAGAACATAAATCGTTCTGTCAGCCATCATGGTTTGATTAAATTGCTTGTCGAATATTCTCTTAGAGATGTTTCACAGATGGAATGGGGGGTATTTGAAGACATGTTGCAGTTTAAGGTTGAAGATGCTCCTGTTGCAAATGTGTCAATAGTTGAAAAAGAAAATATCGAAGAACCCTCTTCTCCTATAGTTTCTGTAGAGAAGGAATTTCTCATCACTGAAGGAGCTTTGGCTATTGTGGAGGAAGAGATGGTTGAGACAAATGTGGAGCATACCTCCACTTCTCTTCAAATAAAATCACCATCTTATAAAAGAAAAGGGAAGGAATTGAAAATAATGGATGCAGATGAAGAACCTATGGTTCAGCCGCAGGTAACTCAAGTTTCTCCTACAGCCAAGAGCCATAGGTCTAAAAGAAATACTCCTGCAACAAAGCCACGGGTAGAAACCATTCCTACAGCCACTCCAAAGGTTTATGTGAGAAGGACTCGGAGTAAAACCTAGAAGGCCCATCAAACAAGTGACCCGACAGAGCTTCTTTCAGTGGAAACATCAGAAGAAGGTAGCCCTACAAATGTTGAAACTCACAAGGAAGATGATGTTGAAAGACTCTCAAATCTTGCATATGTGGCAAAGCAGCTTGAGGAGCCTGTTTAAGAGATTCCATGGCCTAAGGTAACACCTATTAGACCTCCATCATCCCTAAGTAGTTTATCTATTGTGTTAACATTTTATAGACAATGGGAAATAGAGAGGGCTAGATTGCAAGGGGTTATTGACAAACAACAAAGAGAAATTGAAAAGAGGGATTAAAAAATTGAAGAATTAGAGGCTAAAGTTGATACAATCACTAGTATGGTCCCCAAATTGATGCAATGTAGGGCACCGCCAAGGGTTTATGCTCTGCATTTAAGGGAGCGGTATTTAAATTTTAAAATGAACCGCATTGTCAAGGACCTTAGCCCCTCTTTAGAAACCCCTAAGGAATTTTATGATGCTTACCCAACTTCTCCAACAACTGTGAAATTTTTTTTATGTGAATTGTATTTACATAACTATGTTGTAGCTTCAGATAGTGAGTGGAATCCTTTGTTATATATTGGTGATATCCATATAAAAGCTTTAATGTCATGGATTCAAAATGAGATCAGCATGGGGGCACAAGCCAGAGAATACAAGGATTTTGAATTTGATTGTCCATTGCCATTGAGGAAGGAGGCAAAAGAGCCAAGAGTTCTTTATTATGAATGGCAGAAGTTACTGGTAAGGCAAGATGTTAGGAATCTAATGTTGTCGATGAGGGAAGAAATATACCAAGCATATGAGAATTTAGTTCAAACTAAAAGTGCAACTACAATTGATGGTTTAACTCAGCACTGGAATAACTTGCCAGAAGAATTGAAGCAGGGAGAACCTCATTCACTGCCAAATTTCTAGGCAGCTATGCAAAGAGCCCCTAAATATATAAAACTGGGCAGAGAGAAAACCAATAACTGGGTACCTTTGATCTTCAAGCCTTCTATTCTTATGTGCCCACTATTGGGATGTAAGACTATAGATAAGCCCTATGAAGTAGTTACAGAAGAAGCCAGATGGTCCAAGTTGGAAAAGATGAAAGGATTTTATTGGAATTTAGCTTTAGGAGGAACAGGTCAAGGAACCATTGGTGACCTAAGAGTTAGTGCAAGAATTAGAAATTTTCCTCTTGCTGGAGGATTAGCAAGATCTTAAAGTTGGGGGGCATGATGAGTTGAGACATTGGCATATTTTGATTTACATAGTAGTAATGATGTATTGGAAGTTTACTATATGTATTTTAGATGTTAGCCTGAACCTATTAAAACATGTTTTGTCTTTGCCAGTTTATTCCTGCAGACATGTGATTTATTCTTGTTGCCATGTAGATTGTTTAGGGCAATATCATGTGTGAAATTAATAGATGTCCTGATTAAATAAAATATGTATGTATGTTCTTGTATGTTATTTCTTTTGAAGTGTAGGGAATAAATGATGCTGTGGTGGAGGCTCACCTATCACACCAGTTGCAAGAAGAGATATTCAAGAAGATGACTGAAGGATCGGACAACAGAAATGTTGAAAAGCATAAGGAATGACATAGGAGAAACAATCACGTGATACTACTGATATCTAACTCAAGTGGACATTGGTGTTGTAAATACCACCATAGTATGTTATGACTGTGGTTCGGTTTAGATCCACATTTTCTGTAGCTTAACTCCAACTATTTCCTTTCTCGATTAGTCATCTACCTCTTCTCTTCGACATGATCTGTGTTGTCTAAAGTAGATGATTTCTTTTAAAATAAGCTCTTCATCTCTTCTTAGAGGATAGATAGAAAAATAGAGAAAGCAGAGTAGAGGATTTTTACAAGTGTTTTTGAGTTTCTTTTCATGTTGAATCATGTAATGACTTCCAAAGAATGATGAATAAAAATATGTTATTCTGAGCACTTAGAGTTGTTTTTGGGAAGCTTGGAATCACTCACCCAAGGGGGCCCACTTGGTGAGTGTTCCTATGCATTTGTTAAAGATTAGTTTTCTTTCCTTAGCTGCAGTAGACATTCTTGCATTGACTATTCCTGCAGCCACTGGAAACAGATCCACTGACTATTCTTGCAGCCAAACCAAAACAAAGTAATTTTTGTTTATCATTATTGAACTTAGCCAGTATTGCTTGAATGAATTTATGTTAATGCAGAAGTTTTCCTATAGCCTTTCAATAGTTTCAATTCTTGATTATCTTTTCTGCATAATGTTAGTTGCTAAAGTAATGCAAAGTAGCTGATGTAGAAACTTAGTGCATATATAGTGCAGACCCATTTCAAGTATTATGTCCCTGGGTTGACAATCAAATGAACACTAGCTATAGAAATAGTGACTTTACCAAGTGAATGTCCAAACTTCGGGTTGAGACTTCAACTAGAGTTATTATTCTTATTGTTGGGTTGAACACTAGGGCATCAAAGAACATGAAAAGAAAGTCATCGAAGAGATATGTTTCATCCAAATAAGGGTTCACTTTGGGAAAGTGTGGCGCGCTCATGCATTGAAAGGCAGAAATCAACAAAAAGCCATAATCAATCCACTGGGAAATATTACACAAATCCAAACGAGTCACATCATCATAAAAAATGCATTTCTTAATGACTGTTGTAGTACTAGAAGTAGTCAAACTACTTGAATACCAGAATTGGTCAAGTGGATAAATTCGTCAAGGAAATAAGGAACTGGTGCAGCAGGGGTCACATAATTCTTCACGGAAATAAGTAAAAATTGTAAGTGCTTCTCAGAATTTCTTGTCTTCTTTTGAATTGAACATAAAGATGGAATTTTCATCATCTAGGAAAGCTAAAACAAAGAAGAAAAAAGAGCCTCACTCTCATGAAACTAAAGAAGAAAAGCCAAAAAGACAAAAAAAGGAAGGTCGACCCTTAGACCAGGACCTAATAGACCAATTCCATCTCTCAAGTCACTGGTCTAGAAAGATTAAGAATGATGATGAGGGATTGGAAGATAGATTTGAAAACATATGGGACATTTAGATAGAGGTTTGAGGGCATGAATTGTTAATTTTCAGCTATGCTGGAAGGTTTGTAGTAGAACCAATGTGCAATATTTGGAAGTTGAATCTAGGGAGACTTGTCATTCCCAACGTCTTTGTGAATGTAGAGCTAATAACAACATTGGTAGACAAGTATGACCCACACACACAAACCATCTATGAATATAAAGGGAACTTCCTGTTGTCGATTAGTAAAGAGTAAATTGAGCAAGTTTTCAGTCTGGAATGGGGGCATGAGGATGAAGTTGATGCCAAAAAGTTTGTGGATGAGTATTTAAACATGGAGAGAATGTATAAACGATGGAGACTCCCACCACACAGACCGAAGACTGAAGGAGCTATGACTTTGTTTGCAGATATTTACAAAGCCCCATTTGATGTTAACTTGTTTTCTCCCTACTTTAAGTTCACCTATTATTGTATTGCACAAGTGTTGGGCATGGAAGCCTCCCCATTAATGGACATTGCTACTATGGTGATTTGTGTCTACATCCAATCAAAGGACCCAAGGATCTTTGATTATGTTTCTTACTTAGCTCGTGCCATCAACCATGGGTTAGAAAAATTAAAGGGAGACAGGGTTAATGTGAATTTTAGATACTACTCTCACCTTATGCATATTTTTCTATACATTGGTCAAGATATGGGTTGTGGACTCAAGGTCTATCCATTAGGGAGTATGATAGAGAAGGAATATGCAAGCCAATGCAATTATGGTTAGCATCCTAGGACCAAAGATACATTAACAGCTAGTACATGCACTTTGAAGAACATTTTGTGAAACCGTTATACAAATTTCCTGGACATCCATGTGATTTTTCACTTTCCCCTTAGGTTAACAAATTCCTTCGACCTAAATATTTTGATGAAGAAAGCCACATTACCCATAACTAGGGGGATTGGTACTGTTTCTTGGATTACACATAGATTAGGGTGTATGGGTTCAAGGGAGAACCTTACTTATTGCCTATGAATGTCCCAAACATAATTGTGTTGGTATTTTGGTATGGTTTTGTCATTGATGTCAACACCTACTAACAATTATCAACTTTGGCACTTTGGAGAATCAGCAACATTCACTGGCAAACAAATGACTTATGTATAGTCACCGGTATCTGGTACACCGGTGGGATATAATGATCACCGACACTTGGAATGGCATGAAAACACCTGGTTATGTCGAAGACATCATTTGGACACTTTGTCTTGGAGACTTGTTTATTGGAATATTCATATTAGCATATTTGTTGTTACCGGCAAATTGGTCCAGGTTATACACTGACAAGATTCTCTTTTCCAGATCAGCATGGCATGCTATGAAGATGATTTGTTATTGTTGTAAATGCATCAAGCTGACATGTTGTATCGGTTATTACATCGGATATTGTTTTAATTGTAAATTAATTTTATTGTAATATCCTTTAGAGCCGACCTACTAAAATTGGTCCTAGGTTATGATATAAATGTAAGATCTTATTTGTAAGATCGGATGTGGAATGCGAAGAAGAATTGTGTGAAGGTATATGCAAGAATAAGTAGAGCTATACACATAGATATCATTTGAAGGTGAAGCAAGGTTTTTGTGAAAGCATATTAGAACTACACTGGTACTGAATCTAGCATATGAAGATGCTATTTTGAGTAGTACATCCTTATTGGATTTAACCATCCAGTTGTAGTTAGTGTGACTCCTATTTTGTGTTTGAGCAGTGAGCTCTAGGTGCTTGGCCTTTTTGCATGTCAGCTTGGGGTCATACCCCCACCGATAGATACTTAGGAAGTTGATGTTTGTCATCAACTGACAGAATTAATAGAGAAATATTTTACTCCAACTTTGATGAGGAAGCTACTTCTTAGGGGGAGTAGTTGGTATATTGAATTGGTTGGTATTTTGTATCTGAAAAAATATTTTTACTTTGGCAATTGATGTCAAAGGGGGAGAGATTGGTATGGAAAAACACAAGGAAACACATGTCACTCTTAGGGGGAGAGATTATTCATATCTGAATGTTTGATTTATGGTTATGATCTCTTTTGGGAGATTGTTGGCTTTTGGTATTTGGCATTTTTGTTTTGGCACTTTGATGGTTTTTCCATCTTGTGTTGCCATCAATGCCAAAGGGGGAGATTGTTGGTATTTTGGTATGGTTTTGTCATTGATGTCAACACCTACTAACACTTATCAACTCTAGCACTTTGGAGAATCAGCAACATTCACCAGCAAACAAATGACTTATGTACAGTCACCGGTATCTGGTACACCAACAGGATATAATGATCACCGACACTTGGAATGGCATGAAAACACTTGGTTATGTCGAAGACATCGTTTGGACACTTGTTTATTGGCATATTTGTATTAGCATATTTGATGTTACCAAAAAATTGGTCCAGGTTACACACCGACAGGATTATCTTTTCCAGATCAGTATGGCACGCTATGAAGATGATTTATTATTTTTGTAAATGCATCAAGCTGACATGTTGTATCAGTTATTACATTGGATATTGTTTTAATTGTAAATTAATTTTATTGTAATATCCTTTAGAGCCGACCTACTTAAATTGGTCCTAGGTTATGATATAAATGTAAGATCTTATTTGTAAGATCAGATGTGGAATGCGAAGAAGAATTGTGTGAAGGTATATGCGAGAATAAGCAGAGCTATACACGTAGACATCATTTGAAGGTGACGAAAGGTTTTTGTGAAAGCATATCAGAACTACATCGGTACTGAATCCAACATATGAAGATGCTATTTTGAGCAGTACATCCTTATTGGATTTAACCATCCAATTGTAGTCAGTGTGACTCCTATTTTGTGTTTGAATGGTGAGCTCTAGGTGCTTGGCCTTTCTGCATGTGCAGACCCCATTTGTATACACTTACTATCTATAGTAGTATCATTTGATTGTGGGTAATGTTTCCCACCATGGTTTGTCCCCTTACAGGGTTTCCACGTACAAATATTGGTGTTACGTGTTGTGGATGACTTTGTCTTTTTGTTTCATGCATTAATCTTTACCGGTATTGCAATTAACTGATAAAATTGTCTACCGGTATAAAAGACTGGTTTACCGGTAATAAGGAATAAGTTGGTTAAGTTGTTTTGGTTTGAATTTATTTGACAAATGATTCACCCCCCCCCCCTCTCAGTTGTCTTCGGGACCTAACAAATTGCTTATTTGGAAGTCATTAGGCAATTGTCTATAGCCAGTGCCAAAAATCTTATAGATCATGGGAAGCAGTCAATTGTGCCTGGCTTGTTGTCATTTTCTGATTTTCTTGTTAAGAGTTCAAAAATTTATGGTTTACTGCAAAATAAGTTAGAATATTTCAACCTTGTGAAAGGAGACCCCAGGCCCAACTTTGATCCAGAAGGATATATGCGGGGGGCTAGAATGTCATAGAGATTGAAAGCCTTAGAACATGTGCCATTAAAGATTGATGACTTCATCAGGAAAGTGGAAAGGGAGGAAGCAATCAAGAAGAGGTCGATGCACGATAAGGTAGCTAAAGCATATAAATGGAAATTGAGGAGGGGCAAGATCAATGAAGAAATCCTGGAAGGAATTGATGACCCCATGGCCAAAGTGAACAAACTAATGTCTCATGAATTGGAGATTCTAGATAATGTTGTGTCATTGTATGTCTTTAGAGAAAGGATTAAATATCCTAGGGAGACTAATCTGATTGCCCTCTTATCCCCTGAATCCACTGCTAAGTTTGTTAACATAGAGGAAGATGTTCCACCCGTTGGGTTTAGACTTGATCACCACATGGATCTAGCAATAGGACAACCCTACGAGATGGAAATTGATGGTGACAGAATCCACGAACATGAGGAATTTATTTCAGATCAGGATTTTGTAAACACTCCTGAGTTTGAAACCTTCTTATATCAATACAAAGGTAGGATTATCAGGTAGCAGATGGGAAACATGACAGAGGAAGACACTCTATGAATGTTGCAAGAGGAAATCAATGCTGAGAAAAGAGAAATGACCCCTGAAAGAGGAAGACAACTCCTCAAGGATGCTGGTGTGGACAAATTTAGGAGAAAGCAACACAATGATAAGCAATTGTTACTAGAGGAGGTTGATAGGATCTTTATAGGTTCAAGGTATGATCCAGAGCAGAAGGCCTTGTTGCTATGGGCTCTATATCCAAGAGACAAGAAACCCCTACTGGTAGACACAGATGAAGCATTTGGCCACCTCATGATCCATCAAGTTGGGAAAATAGACCCTAGGATCATTTCCCAGTTAAACCTCGATGTTGTGAAGATAAAAAAAGAACAAGTTGAGTTCTTGGTGAGGGAAAACCAAACTATCAAAGGCCTTTATGAGAAAGCACACAAAGAGAAACAATATTGACAGGATAAGTCATTACAATTGGAATTGACCCCAATGATTACAGAGGTTGGAATTTCTACTTATGAAACTAATAAAGATATACTTGAAACAATCTAGGATGCGACATATTGGAGGTATAAGAGCAAGAAGGGGAATAGATTGCTCAAAGCTGCATAGGCTCACACTGTCAAGCTTGTTGATGACATAGTTGATGCTCATTTTAAGGTTATGTTAAAGTATTCTCAAGACTTCTAGAAGATGCACACTGGTACCTGTTAGGATTCCCAAAGATATTGAGAGGGGGGTGAATCAGTATCTGACTAGTATAAGAATTTATTTTATTTATAACATGAAAAGCATATCAAAACTGTGTACCGGTAAACCAAAAATAATGCAGTAAATAAGAGAAATAACCACAACATAAGAGACATACCATAACCCAGTATTTTTAACAAGGAAACCCGGTGTGGGAAAAACCTCAGTGAGATTTGTGACCCACAATATTCGCTTACTGGCCAATAAGGGAATATTACTCTTTACAATAGGGGCCTACACATGCAGGAAGGCCAAGTGCCTAGAGCTCATTGCTCAGTTACAAAAGAAGTCTCACTGACTTACAAAATTGGATTATACAAATCCAATGTCTTGTACTACTTTAGATCAGCATCTACTATGCTAGATTTTGTACCGGTTTAAGCTCTGCTACATACATAAACCCTTATCCAATATCTACCTTACAATTTGCATATTAGGTCTGCATTAATCCTCCCATCTCCTACTCACTAAATGATCTTCAATGATCTCATACTTATATGAGTCATATTACAATCCACCAAGTCAGCTTACAAAAGATTTTACAATTAAATGCAAAATACATTTAAACAAAATTCTTATTTGCCATGGTGCTAGTGATCAATCTTTTTGGTGCCGGTGATCTGTGTGTTGGTGTTGAGTCTGCCGGTGTCGGTGCCTGTCGGTATCATAGGATTGAAAGGTTGCCATCAATGACAATACCTTCAATCACCTACAATTTCTCATTGGAGTGTGTATTTTCCAACAATCTCCCTTTGGCATTGATGGCAACACTCATGAGAAAAATCCAAAAAGTGTCCAAAAATGTTGTCCAAAAAGAATCTGCCACAATTGTCTTACCAAAACTATGTTGTAAAAAATGTATGCTCCCCTTGAGCTGATGATGTCTTTGTTCTGATCATTTTTCTCATTTCCACTACTCCCCCTTTGACATCAATGACAAAGGTTGTCATTCACTATCAATGGAGTGTGGATCCCGCCTAGATCCTTGTAACCAGGGGGTTACAATCTAGAAAAGATCTGCCAATACCAAATTCTGATTGTCACTGAATCTCTTACTATCCTTTAATTATGCTTCTGTTCTATGAATTGTATCGATTAGTATGTGCATTTTCTCTTCCCGTGTCTTAAGTCTAGGAACCAGAGCCTCAGAAATTTCTTTTCTCAAAGAAATGAGGTAATCTAGTTTAGGACCTAGTTTGCATTTTAAATTCTTTGCCTTAACCTTTATCTTCTCTTTGTCTTTTTCTAACTTCTCTATTTTCTCTTCAAGATCTACAATGTTCTTTTCAATTTCCAAAAATGAATCTGATGATTCTATTAAATTGTCAGCAATATTGTTAATGTCTTCTTGAGCTTTGCTAATCTCCGAATCTATGTTCTCTGTCAAAATATTAGTTTTGCAGGCATCTCTGTACAGTTTCTTGAAATCCAAAATTGTTTCTCCTAGTGCCGGTAATAAGGTTTCCATTTTATCCTTATTCTTCTTCACTATTTCTTCAAAGAATTTGTCTTTCTCCTTAATCATTCTCTCTTTGAATGTGTCCTCATTTATATGATCAACTATCAAAATGTTATCGGTGATGTATTTAGACAATGTGTCTAGTTGACCTAAGGAATCTTTACTTCCCACAATGCACTTGGGTGCTATCAATTTAAGAAATCAATAGCCTTATAGGCTTGTGCATTACACTCAGTGATCTTCTTAATAGAATCCAACAATACTTCTATTACATTCATTGGTTTGAACTATGTCATTGAAGTACCAGATGTTTGCCCAACTATCTTCACAATTTCCATTCTATCCATTGTAGTAATAACTTTGCTTGTTTCGACCTCTGGTAGGTCAGTTTGTGTTTGTATTTCTACTAGCAAAGGTTTGGGCTTTTCAGCTATTGTCAGTGGCACTGTCTCTGTTTGAACCTATACCTCAGCCTGCTTATGTTCTTGTTTCTCAACCTGTGCCTCAGAGGGTTTCTCTGTGCTCTCTACTGCCAGTTTTTTAGATGTAGTCTTTGTATGCACTTTAGGTTTCTCTGTATTTACCCTTGATGGTTTTTTAGTTTCATTTACCGGTGCTTCAGATGGTTTCTCAGTGGTGTCCTTTGCCAGTTTCTCTGTATCTGTAGGTTTTTCAGTGCTTATATTTACAGTCTCACTAACTCCAACCTCAACATCTGCAACCGGTGGCTTAGTAGCCATATCTTTCTTCTTGTCCTTAGTTGTCTCTTTGTCCACCACAATGTTTACTTCTTGTGTATCGATATTCATAGTGTACAAAACTTCAGACTCAAGATTTGTATCCTCTTGAGAAGTCTCCATACTCTCTGTAGCTGGTTGATTATCAACGGTTTCTACCGGTGGAGTATCAGAAAGAGGTGGGGGTAAGTTATCAATTATTTTTAGGTTCGGAGGTCAACTTTCCTTACCTTTCCCCTTATCCATGTCCTTTTGATAGACTCTGATATTCTTAGGTCTTTTAAGTTCTTCCTGTTTCTCCTTTTCAACAAAGAATATATCCCATTGATCCACAGTCTCTTCAGAAATTTCATTCATTCTTCTTGCCATAAGTGCAACATGTCGGTGACCAGTTGAAAATACTGTCCAGTTGGCTTCACTGATTAATTGATCTATTTCTTTAGTGGAGTTCATTGGGTGAATTGCAAGTAATTTCTCAATTTTTATTTTCTTATCCAGCTCAACAATAGCTACCCTTCTAGCTTCAAGTCTTCTGTATAGATCAGTGGGTATTTCATCAATAATTTCCATCAAAAATTACTTGTAGATGTCCAAGTGTAAGATTACACTATTTTCTATGCTTTCTCTGTCATTAGTGGAAAGTGTGTTATACATTTTGCTAATGTTTTTCAACTTTCCATCCTCTGTTATTTCACTTAAGAGTTTGTCTAGTGGAGAAATGTCTTGTTTTACCTTCTTCTTATTTGGAGTTAACTTCTTAATTGGAGGCCTCACTGCTTGTTACTTTTGTCTTGTTCTCCTAGGTGTGGGTGAGGGTACCAGTGAGGGTTTTCTTTTCCTTTCTACCCTTTTGAATACCGCCAGTATATCACTTTCAGAAGAAGTTGCAATCGGTGAAAGATGAGTTTCTGGTTGAAGTCCTTCCAACTCACTTTCCTTAATACTAGTTTGCTTCAATACATCTTCCTTAATAGCTTTAGCTTGTCTAGTGTCTTTCCTTACTGTTTGTTCAACTTTCTTAACTCTTTTCTATGACTGAATGCCACTTTCAATTGTTTCTGCATTTCCAAAGACTTTCTCAGATGGTTCCTTTGGTGCTTCAAGGAGGGCTTTTGCATAAGTTTCAATTATGTTATCATCTATTTCATATCCCATTTCAGTTACCCAGATAGTTCTAGGGATAACTTCCTCCATCCAGATTTCATCTTTCTTGATTACAAAATAGATTTCCTTTTGATATTTATCTAGAATTGCCTGAGACAGCCTAATTCTTGTCTTCATTCGAGTCTTCAGTGCTTGAAAATGTTCATTTATATTTTTCTCTCTGTTTTCTCCCATGTTGTTTAATGTATCCAATAGTTGCTTTCCTACCAATATATCAAAGCCAAAGTTTTTTCTACCAATACCGGGAACTTCCTTAGTAATGTATAGCATCAAACATACAAGCAAATTTCCAAATCTAAAAGTTCCTTTCTTGTCTCCTTTGATCTTCTTCAGATTGTCTATCAATTCATCTTTAAGCCATTCACAGATGTCAATCTTAGCATTGTTGTTCACTAAGTCATAAGCACTTTTAATACACAAGCTAGATACTGAGTTTAACATATTTGCATGTGTGGCTTTATAGCCAAGGATCATACTGACAAATCTAACATTTATGTCCTTTACATCATTGACTCTAAGTGATCTCTTGTCAAATGTTACACCGGTTAGGTCCATTACTATGTCATTAGAGACCTTTTTGGTTCTGTTAGGCCTGCTACTAGTGGAAGGTAACCCTATTACTGCCTTAACTACTTCTTTTGTGATCTTATGAATTGAATCCAACCAAAAGAATTCACCATGGACTCTTCTTAGCACAATCCTTATAACATCCTTGGGAAAATCTGGGATACTAAGGATTTCAGTAAAACCTAGGGTTTCCACTATCTTATGTTCCAGTTTGATATTTCCATATTCATCACATAAAATAGTCCTATACATATTCTATATTTCTTCATCTCCTAATTCCTCTATATGACAATGTATGTATATCCTAGGATCCTCTGCATAAACTACTCCTTTAGGAATTTGAGAAAATGCACCTAGGGTATCATCTTTCTTCGCTATTTCGGGAACAAGTTTGAATACAGGTCTAGGACGCTTGATAACCTTAATCACAGTAGGGTTTGCAATAAATTCAGGAGTGGATGAGGAAGCCATAATTATAAATACCTCAATCTACCTTAAGGATGAGTGCTTGGATGAACTGCTTCACTTTTTCGCTAAGGATGCCTTCGCTCGGGAATTTTTGCGCTCTCAAAGATTTGAATGCTCGGTGAATGAAAAAAGAGCCAAAACACTTGCTTTATATTGTTATTTTCTCCAACTACCACATTTAATGCTTTTCAGTTAAGTCACAACTTAACTCATCTATTGGTAAAGAAGTAATTCAACTTCTCACCATCAACCGAGGCTATATTAGCATGTTTTTCAGTTTGTTGCTAAACCCCCAAAGGATTTTCCTTCAATTAGATGAAGAGTCTCTTGTTGGTGGAGTGTTACTATGTTCTGCCAGTGGAGGAGTATTCCCATCAACATTCTGATCTGACTTTCTAATCCATTGTTTTGAGAATTCTTTCTTTACCTCTTCAACTTTTTCTTTACCTTTCAAGCTGGGTCCTTTGTTATTTGTTGGTGATGTCTTGCTTCTACAAAATTTAGCAATATGTCAAATTTTGTTACAAGCATAACAAGTTACATTGTTTTTCTGAATAGCTTTCCCATATCCTATGCCTGTTTGTGTTCTGCATTGATTAGATAGATGTCTAAATCTTCCACAAACATAACATCTTACATTCATTCTGCAATTTTCTGAATTGTGACCAACTTTGTTGCATTTAGAACATTGACCGGTGGGTGTATTAGTGTTCTGATAATTTCTATATCTACACTGATTTTCTCTATGACCATACTTGTTATAGTTAAAGTATTTCCCATTAAATTTGTAAGCATTAGGTTGTCTTACCAGTTTGCTATGATCATGATTGTTTGCAGTACCAAAGCTTTCACCAACTTCAAATCTTAGGCCATTGGTGTCACCATTTGGTTTCTGATTCTTCAGCATGTCATCAAGTTCTTCTGAATTTTTCTTGAATTTTTCCTTGTGTTGATTTGCAACAGCCAGTTCACTCTCCAAGATTCCTTTCTATCTCATGAGTTTAGTTCTGTCATTTTGTGTATGCATCAAATCTATCTTTAACATATCATTTTCATGACTAAGTCTCGTGTTTTCATTTCCAGCATCATTCAGTCTTCTAACCAAGTCCTCTTCATTCTTCTTCCAATTTTCAGTTTCTTTACAAAATCTCATAGTCATATCTTGCATCTCATTCTTCATTCTACTGTTTTCTTGTCTCAATTTGTTTACCAAGTCATTAAGAGTTTCTTTTTCATCTTCATCATTTTGCATCTTTTCACAAATTTCTCTTCTCTTATTCCTTTCTATAGTGAAATTTTCTTGAAGTCCTCAAATAATATCCTATGCAGCCTTTAGATCATCTTCAAGTTTGATATTCTTCACTTTTTATGCATCATAGTCTGAAAGAGTTGTTTCCAATCACTTTCTCAAGTTTTCCATCTCTACTAGTGTCAAGATCTTCCTCAAGCTGTTAGGCTTTTGAAAATAGAGGACCAGGCTCTGATACCAATTGTTAGGATTCCCAAAGATATTGGGAGGGGGGTGAATCAGTAATTGATTGGTATAAGAATTTATTTAAATTATAACCTGAAAAGCATATCAAAACTGTGTACCGGTAAACCAAAAATAATGTAGTAAATAAGAGAAATAACCACAACATAAGAGACACACCATAACACAGTATTTTTAATGAGGAAACCCAGTGTGGGAAAAACCTCTGTGGGATTTGTGACCCACAATATTCGCTTACTGACCAATAAGGGAATATTACTGTTTACAATAGGGGCTTGCACATGCAGGAAGGCCAAGTGCCTAGAGCTCAGTACTCAGTTACAAAAGAAGTCTCACTGACTTACAAAATTGGAATATACAAATCCAATGTCTTGTACTGCTTCAGATCAACGTCTACTATGCTAGATTCAGTACCAGTTTAAGCTCTACTACATATATAAACCCTTATCCAACATCTACCTTACAATTTGCATATTAGGTCTGCATTAATCCTTCCATCTCCTACTCACTAAATGATCTACAATGATCTCATACTTATATGAGTCATATTACAATCCACCAAGTTGGCTTACAAAAGATTTTACAATTAAATACAAAATACATTTAAACAAAATTCTTGTCGGCCATGGTGCTGGTGATCAATCTTTTTGGTGACGGTGATCTGTGTGTCGATGTTGAGTCTAACGATGTTGGTGCCTACCGGTATCATAGGATTGAAAGGTTTCCATTAATGACAATACCTTCAATCACCTACAATTTCTCATTGGAGTGTGTATTTGCCAACAGTACCATCAAAGCATATACAGAGCATATGAGGTTGCACGAATGGATCTAGGAAATCATGACCACTTGTGAATCTATGAATCCAGAGGATAAGAATGAAGCAGATACCCTATTAAAGGCACACAATGAATTCAGGGACAAGTTGAAAAATGCCATCCAATTCCTGGACAACGAACAATCGATCCAATTGCTAGCCATGTTCTGTGATGGATAACTCATGTCGTTGGGAGACTGGCAACTTCAATTGACATGTTTCATGAGTAGAGCGAGAGGATGAGTCAATGAGGATGGGGATCTAGCTCCATATGTGATCTGAATGATAGAGAGATCCTATACCATGGAGAGCGCAATGAAGAAATGAACCTCAGACTTCCAATGTTACCAGGATGATGATTATATCAATCATATTGGCATAATTAATTTATTTATGTCTAAGTTCAAAGAATGATAGTTGTTTAGTTCAAAAGGGGTGCACCCATTCATTTCAAAAGACTCGTGATTCTCATATATATGAGAAGGTTTTGTAATACTAGTCATCATGAAATAGTTTTAGATCTCTGCAAGAATTTATCAAGACTTTGTTAATGCAATACAATAGACTTTTCTTTCTTTTGTGCAAGTTGTATAACATATTGTCATGGGTATCAATTCCTTGTGATATTATCTACAATAGATAAGGTTGCTTGAATTTATTGGTGTGGAATGCTGGTGAATGTAATGTCCCTTCTTATGAATTATTAAGAATAAGAAATTATTTAATCACATATGACTTATTTTTTTAATTAACTCAAAACCTTCATGAGAACTGATATATATAATAGTAGTTACCACTTACAATAAGAATGATGGTTATAATCTGCTATATCTATATATTTATCTCTCTAATTGGTATAATTGATATCTGAAGCGATATATGATCTACAACTATTATTGGGTTACGATGAAAGTGATACTCAGAACTCACAATGTATGGTCCCTATCAAACTGATAATATATATTATATTTTCTATGTCTAAAATAACCATGGGGGTATGCAATGACTATGTTCTGGTTAATATTATGGAAATACCATTCTCCTATCCCTGATACAACTATAAACTTGTGTTATTAGTCTTCTCTCTGTCTCTTATGGGGATGATGATTGATTGTTGTGTCTAATTATTCCTTCGAAGTATGAAAATAATTGTGTTGTTTCTAATTGTTTACTTCTAATCATGCCACCTGAATATGCAAATGGCAGTTGCTTGCTTTGGGCTGATTTAACCATAGATACCAGTAAAAATAATTAGAAAAACCTTATTTGTACTGCACAGATCAGTTATCTGTGATCAACCTCATGTATGGAAGCTTATCTAATAGTAAAAAAAGGTATTAAAAATTATTGTTTATTAAATGGTTCATATAGATTGTCTTTGTTATATGTCAAATGATCAAACTTAAATACAACATGTCCATTAATTTTGTAGACATCATGCTCTAGGACTAAGTTGCAAACTTGTGTTGTGCGTCGGGGCCATAGATTTTGTAATGTTCCCTATTCGATGTTGTCATAGTTCAAATTATTTATCAATCATTAAAGAATAAATTGTGAATTTATCATACTAGATAATTAATTCTTTCATCCCTAATCCCTAATTCTTAATTCAATGTACCAACCTCTATTACTACTTCATCTTTAAGGAAGGAGGAGGATATGTATGTTACCAAAGTGCTTAGAGACCAAATACAATAGGTTCCCTCAAAGTTTATAGATCCAAGCCCTTACCTATCTTGGGTCTATATCCTCAAGGCTTATGGGTCGTTTATCCCCACCATCTCTTGGGATTTAACCTATTGCTTGGATTTAGATTGTCCCTCTTTGGAACATCTCATTCCCATCTTCTTAAATACTGGTAATAATAACATAGTTTAGACTATAAGCATACTAATTTCTTATGTATTATGAAAATATATTATTAAATTATATTTCAAATTAGGGACATTATAGTGAATGTTATCTTTAATTTGATTAAATATTCAATTTGATCATCAAAAGTATGTTGGCACAAAAGAAAAAACAAGTACTAAAAGACAAAAGAAAAGTAAAGGTTTCATAGCACTGACCTCAAGTTGAGCACAAACTACTACTATGAATATCATTCACATACTGCTTGAATTCATCATCATCACTTTCAATATTGGCAGTGTTATTGGCATAAATGTGTTTTTGTTTTTTTTGTTTCTTTGATAAAATTTATTTGCATGTAGTTTAAAAAATTATCCATATGAGTAGTAATTCATTTAAAAAAAAGTCAACAAAAGGCAAAATTTCATAGATTCATTGGTCTATACATGATCAAAATATATTTGCATAGATATTAAAAATACAATATAAAGATGATATAGGTGAGAATCAAAATATTGGGGGATAGACTCTTATGTGATCTGAATCTATGGAATCATGGTCATTCCATGCAGAAATTATAGGCTTAACAGAGGCAGCCAACTGTGAAACTTTCTCAGTGAGACTGTATAAGCAACTCATTACATCTTGTAACCCTTCATTTGAGTTGACATGATTTTGTGAGGCTCTTAGTGGGTGTTCAACAGATGGATGTGAAATTTCTATGGATGAACTAGATTTGGACTTCATACTACCTGTTTCTCTATTATTGTTTTCCACCTAAAATACAATGTCAATTTTAACATATAGTCAGTCCAAAAAAAATAAAAAATAAAATAACACAATGTAGATTGAACCAAAAAGCCATACACTTACTCCTAATTTTTCCTTTTTGGCTTGCAACCCGCCTCGGCCAAATAACATATATTCAATGCTCACATTATCTCTTGCTCTCTTGCCTTTGTGACTCATTGTAAAATATTCTTTAGAATGCATTCTTTCTTTCAATACCTCCCACTGTTTTGGAGATAGAGTGGAGTAGTCAGACCTCTCTTTTCCCTCCATGATTTCTTTTCTACAATTGTATCTAAAATTGTTCATCAAAAGTCTCATCTTGTTTTTGTAGTATTTTCTTGAGATTTGTCCACGAATAGTGTCAAAGGCATTTTCCATTTTTTGAATAACATTTTCCATACTTTGTGGATATTGTTCTGCAAAATTTGATTTGCATATATCCAAATGGGCCCTACATCTTACGCCCAACTCAGTGGCCCACCTTGCAAAATTTTGCCCAATGGGTTCACCATCTCTTGACACCTCCACCAAGAACGCCTTCTTCCCTTCTAATTTTCTTTCTTTTACATTCTTCTCTACAGATCTATATAAATCTTGACTCAATCTCTTTCTTTTAACAAAAACGGCCACATCTTCTGTTAAACCACTACCAATATTTCCATCAAAAGTTGTAGATGCAACAGCTTTACTCTGAGCCACCAGAACTTCATGCTCCTCTGCCACATTATGTGTGTCATGAGTAGATAGATAGTAGTGGTCCCTGCATTTTTTACTTCAAACACATCCTTTATACTTGAATAAATCATCTACAAATTCATTGTTCCTTTGCTCTCTTGTTTTTCAATAATTTCTCTTAGACTTTGTGTTAAGAGATCACGATGTGTTATATTAGGCTGCACATCACCATGTGGTATATCAGGTTGCACATCACCATGTTCTTTGTGAGATTGCACATCACCACAACTATAGTTTTCACCAAGTACATTTGTTGAGTCACAAAAACCATTGGCTTCTACGAGTTGGTTGCATTGTATCTTTAATTTCTTTTTGTTTTTTCTCTTCTTTTTCTCTGCACTATTTTTTTGGTTGAAAAACAAAAAAATATATCATATCATGTCTTATGTACATAAAACTCTTGCCTATAAAATTTCATTAAACAATATTAAACAAATAATATACTACTTAGTGGATTTACAACTTGCATGTTTATCAAACCTAGATGCGATAAAAAATCATTATTTTTGGCCACACTTTCTTCACGAGAGCGCTCATAGTGAGAATATGCATTCATTGAGATATGAAATGTCTTTATGGTTTGATACATATCTCAATAAATCATAGTTTGATACATATAACAATGAATCATCTAGAGCAGGTATAAGGCAGTAACAAACCATACCATGATAGTCAAAGAGATAAAAGATTGTCATTATATAGCAGTTCCAATAAATGCAGAGTAGTCCATGATACAAGGATAGAGTAAAGTACACTCTAAGATAATGGCTATCTACAAAGACATTTCATCAAATGCTTGTCTTGTAGTCATTACTATTATAAGGCACAACTAACAGTCATAGTGTAGCATGGTTAAAAAGATTAAAGCTAACATATTCATATAGCAACTTTGTTCAATATTAACGCTTTCAAACAAGTATTAGTTAGATGGCCCATGTCCTTACAACATAAACAGTCTTAAAACAACATAAAAGTCTTAAACAAAAAGTCATAAAATGGGGCTCATCAATAATCATCTGCATTGCCAATGAGATCAAAATCTTGATCACTAGTGTCTGCATCTACTTGATTTTCTTCCTCATCCTTATTTGAGAAATGTAACACATTCTCTCTCCCAATTTCTTCATTTGTAATCAAAATTTGTTCTTCAAACAATCCCTCATTGTCTTCATCCACTTCTTTGAATGTTTCTTGTAAATTAGCATATTGCCCTTCAGGCAATACATTGATAACTTCCATGAATTTTCGTTTCAAACGAGATTCTGTTTGAATGACATAAGACCATCTTGAGGTTCTTACATCATCAATTAGAAATGACTGGTTAATTTGAAGAGGGGAAACATACGCTCATCTGTCTCTGATAAAAATTGTCATGTATTTGCATGGACAAATCCATACTCATCAAATTGTACCACGGATGGTTGGATCCACTTACATTTTAATAATATAGGACTATTTTCACCAAAATCCACTTGAATGATATCTTGGATGAATCCAACATAAAATTTCTTCTCATTTCCATGAAGAAATTCAGCACTAACAACACAATTACAATTACTCTTTCCTTTCTCTTTTTCTTCCACTCTTAAGTGACTACCATAGGCCCACATTTCACTAAAACGCATAGCCCATAAATATGGAGATTGTGAAAGTTCACTTTCCTCTATTGTTATATCGTGACCTCCTTGTTTTGCATCATTGATTGCATTAGCAATCCATACTTAAAATTTTGGAAAAGACTCAACTACAATCAAATCATGATGGCTGCACTTTTGAGGTCAATGTTGCATCCAAGTTTGATTATCTTCTTCATATTTTCTACATAAAATAATGATGTACAAATAGTAAGATTAATAATATAAATGTGTAAATGCATTTGAGTAAATAAATTATTGTGTAATTTCTTTTTTACCTGCACCACTTATCGAACGAAGATGTGTTTTGAAGAATAAAGGCATGTATTGCACTTCTTTCTTGATATGATAGCTTGAAGCATCATCCATTGCCTTCTAATACTTCACTTGCAACTCTCTCATCTTCATCATAATCCCATACATGTCGATTGACAATTTTAAAATCCTTCATATATTATGTGCAAAATCCCATGGCCTCTTGCATTGAATATCTCTCAGACATGTTGCCTTCTACTTTTTCCCTAGTACAGACAATTTTTTTCAAAACCTTCATATATCGTTCTATAGGATACATCCATCTCATTCTTATTGGACGACAATGCTCTAGTTCATTTTCTAGATGTATCAAAAGATGCATAGAAATGTTAAAGATTGCTGGTGGAAATTCTTGTTCCAATAGACAAAGGACTTCAACAACCTCCTCCCTCAAACTATCAAATTTCAAAGGATCTAATACATGTAAGCTCATTCTCTTTAATATTAGACCCAACCTTATAATTGTGAATCTTGGCCCCTTTGCCAAACTTGATATATTTACCACAATAGGTAAGATATTATCGATTATGACATGATAGTCATGGGTCTTAAGGCCTCTTAAGCTATTAATGTCAGTTTGTCTTCTAATGCTACTACTTACATATCCAGTGGGAAAGCGAGCCTGAGACATCAACTGTAAAAATTGTGCATGTTGTTCCTTTGTCCAGACGTAAGGAGCACCAAGTTTTCTATATTTTTCATTATCATATTTTTCAACCCAAAGATTTTGACGAATCTTAATTTCTCGAAACTCTTCACATGATGAAATAGTATCTAAGGAACCAAAAAGATTTTCTATAATAGCATAGGCTATATTTTTCTCAATATGCATAAAGTCAACATTATGCCTAATGGCTATATCCTTAAAGTATGACAACTTATACAATATGCACAACCCTTTTACACTGCTTTCATTACATGGATCATTTCTACTACCCGCAATCCCATCATTTTCAATAAATGGCATTCTTTTCTGTCCATACTCAATAATGTAATCACCTATTACTAGCAATGGCGCTTCACAATTCTCTTATTGACCGTTGAAACATGTTTTTTGCTGATGATATGGATGATCCATTTTAAGGTAAGCACGATATCCACAATAAATACACTTGCGCTAAATTCTTGAGTGCCTCACAAAATCCTTAAATTTGCAAGCAAGTAATCGATGGTATCCATGAATAGAGAGACTAGATAATGTACCATATGCAAGAAGATCATGAATCGTAAACAATAAGGAAGCTCTTAAATAGAATTTGATTGAATGACCATCCCTTAAAGATTGAATTGCTTCAATTCCTTTCCACAATTTCATTAGCTCATCATAAAATGGCTCTAGATAAGCATCTATTGTTTCTGAAGTCACACTTTTCTTTCTTGGTATAATCAATGATAACATTAATAAAAATGGTTTAGTTGCTAACCATGGAGGCAAGTTATAATTTATTAGAAATATTGGCCAAGTTGACCATTTAGTACTTTGATCTGAGAATGGGTTCACCCCATTTAGAGCCAAACACAATCTTATATTACAAGAATCTTGAGAAAAATCAGGCCATCTATTATCAAATTCCATCCATGTCCTTGAATCAGGCACATGTCATTATTTTCCATCAGTGCTCTTATTTTGGGCATGCCATTGCATAAGTTCAACAATGTCTCTGTACCTATACATTCAGAGTAATCATGGGATTATCGAAAAGTGGCGAAAAACTTTTCTAGGAACCACAACTGATTTCAACCCTTGTCTATACCTCGCTTCATGACATTTCGGACATTCACTGTCACTTGCAAGATTTTTATGAAATAATACACAACCATTTACATGTGTGGATGTTTCATGCCCCAAGTTGATCTTACTGATTTTATTTTTACATTGATTTTGTTTTGTTGGTAATGTGGAGTTAGTTGGTAACAATGAACTTAATAATGCCAATAACTGATCTACACTCTCATTTGTCCAACCATGCACCACTTGCAAGTTAAGAATTTGAAGGATTGTTGTCAAATGACTTAACTTACAATTAACATAAACAAGCTTTAAAACATCCTCCATTGACTTGGCCCAATCATCTCGTAGACCCTCATTCAACATTCTATCAACGTCAAACCCTTCATCAAACATTTATGCCTCTTCATCTATGTTTGGTGCCACTTCGTCTATGTTTGGTGCCACTTCATCTATGTTTGTTTCCTCTTCATCTCTCATAGTCTACAATTATATCATATCTTAATAATAATTTTAATCCCAAGGGCTTATACCACTATGCCCACAACTTATCATATGTCAATAAATCACATTTCTTTTTTTCACCTGTCCACCAAGACAATCATTACATGGACATGGATATTTGTCCAAGCTCCTCTCATTAGCTACTCTTTCATTGTGTGCATGATATTGCTTCATAGTCAACCTTTGAAATTGATCCATATGTAATAATCTATATTCTAGTATTAATTTAGTTTCTAATTCCAAGAAAAGTAAATAAATTTAAAAACGGAGATGCCAAAACATTGTTCAAAGTAGTCACTTTTAATAGAGACCATAATAGAAAGAAGAGGATACAATGAGTCATTTTTTTCAGATCTATCTTAGATTCATTTGAATTTTACCTAATAAGAATGGAATATGTGTGAGTTTTCCTATCAGCTTACTTTCAGCAATGAGGGTTTCAAATCACTTCTGAATTTGTTGCAGAGGGCCTTGCTGACTTCAAATTTGTTGCAGCAAACTCCGATTTCCTTGCCTTCCTTTTCAAAAGTCTCCAGGTCCTATCCAAACAAGATTTATTGCCCATGCAAGTGCTTCAATACCTATCCACGAGAATAACAAATGTAAAAAATCCAAAGATGACACATTCAAGGCACATTCAAGTAACTAGTGATATTCATTGATGACACATTAATGATTTATACTCTAATGCAAAGAAATTCAAATACATCATAATCATGAAAGTTTTTTTTAATACATAAACTTATACAAGATTGAAATCACATTTTATATATCTTACTATCGACGTAACCATTGCACTTTATTTGGTGCAAGTGCTAGTTATTTTGTGGATGACTAATGGAAAGTAGATGAAAGTTATGCACTTTATAGGGTGCTTCCAAATGTTTGATGGCCCCTCCTTCTGAAATTGGAAGTGACAAGAAAAGTACATAGTGGATTTTGTTAGGTCTCGGAGACAACTAAGAGGGGGGGTGAATTAATTATCAAATAAATTCAAACCAAAAACAACTTAACCAACTTAATGCTTAATACCGATAAACCTGTTAAGTATCCCGGTAGACAATTTTAACAGATAATTGCTATACCAGTGAAGATTAATGCATGAAACATAAACACAAAGTCATCCACAACACATGACACCAATATTTGTATGTGGAAACTGTGTAAGGGGAAAAACCACAGTGGGAAACCTTACCCACAATCAGATGATACTACTACAGATAGTAAGTGTACATAAATGGGGTCTACACATGCAGAAAGGCCAACAACCTAGAGCTCACTGCTCAATCACAAAATGGGAGTCACACTGACTACAGTTGGATGGTTAAATCCAATAAGAATGTACTACACAAAATAGCATCTTCATATGTTGGATTCAGTACCGGTGTAATGTTGATATGCTTTCACAAAAATCTAGCTTCACCTTCAAATGATGTCTGTGTGTATTGCACTGCTTAATCTCGCATATACCTTCACACAATCCTTTTTCGCATTCCACACTTGATCTTACAAATAAGATCTTACCTTTATACCATAACCTAAGACCAATTTTAGTAGGTCGGCTCTACAAGATATTACAATAAAAACACTTTACAAACAATATAATATCTGATGTAATAACTAATTGAACATGTCATCTTAATGCATTTACAACAATAATTAATCATCTCCATAGCGTGCCATGCTGATCTGGAAAAGATAAACTTGTCGGTGTAACCCTAGGTAACCCTGGACCTATTTGTCGGTAAAAGCAAATATGCAAATATGAATATACCAATGATTAATTCATTAATATAAGATGTCCACACGATGTCTTCGATATTACCAAGTGTCTTCCATATCATTTCAAGTGCCGGTGATCATTATATCCTGTCGATGTACCATATACCAGTAACTGTGCAATAGTTACTTGCTTGCCAGTGAATGTTGCTGGATCTCCAAAGTGCTAGTGTTTTAGTAGGTGTTGACATCAATGACAAAACCATACCAAAATACCAACAGATTTTAGAGTACATTATCAAGCACTGCAATGAGGATTGGATTATTTTTGGACTCATCATAGCTCTTCCTATTTCAAATGAAAATTTTAAGCTCAAGAAAATGATGCCACTAAAGAGTATTTCCTTAGACCTTTCGAAGGGCATCATTTTTTAGAAAACTGTAGAAACTCTACAGTCGCTCAAGGATCTTAACAGGCAAATATGCAGAGATTCTAATAGTGGAAAATTTATGCAGGAATTGTGTTGCAAAGTAGCTATGGAGTGTACTGTAAAATTTTTGAGGGGACCTGCAAAATCAACTGGGATGGTTATAATGATGCTTAATGTAAGATAAGGACTTATCGTTCCAAGGATACAAAAGATATAGAAATGGATGGCATTCTTATTGATGTAAAGAATGATCTTCTTATGGTTACTTCTAATCCTAAGCTTTGGAAAAGGCTTATCGAAAAATATAAACAAGATAATTTTTTCAAGTCTTTCCATTGTTCTTAGAAATTGTAGCTAAAGACGTGGTGTAGGGAAGGTATAATCCCATAGCTGGATAAGATTCAAATCATGGCGTCATTACTGCAAGAATGGTGCAGTTCCTTCATGTCAAACTGGGGTTCTTGCTTGTAGAGTGTCTGACAACAATGAGAAAATAACTTCAACGTTTCCTCCTCTTTGGGCTGGTATGCGATTTGAACCATTCATAATATTTTTGTGCTTTTGTTTCATGTAATTGCTCTTGTTAAATCGTAGCCCTTGGTTTCACACATGGGTATTTTTTATGGGCTCTTTGTTCACAATTGTCTTTCTTTCCCAAAAGGTTTTCAGTATCCAAATATTCTGCCAAAAATCATTAGGCAAATTATAAAAGAAAATGTGGCAAAATTTGAAAACTACACACCTGCATTAGAGATGCAAAGGTCATTGCACTTGGGAACTACTACTACAGTTGTGAGGTGAAATAAGTGGTAGAGATTGGAAAGTATACTTGGATATTGAATAGATATAGTGTTTTTTGTTTGACACTCAGGAGAGAACTTATCGATAGATTGTACATTTTGGAGAATGGGAAGATTCTTGATGACTATTCTATGCACGTTAAAAGAATTCCATCCCTTAACTATTACTTTTATTCATGACACAATTTCTGTCAAACTTATTAATTTATCTAAACTTGTAAAAAAATGCATAGATTCCATAAAGTTGTTGCACCTACAAATATTACAATTTTAAAATATGGAGAGCTTAAGTCTTAAATGACACAAAATCAATGACAAAGATCATAAATAGACTTTCTATGATAGACATGATGGAAAGTTACAAATTATAAAGGAGACATATCATAGTCACATGGAAACATACAAAAATGCAGTCATGATTCACATAAGAATCAAGGTAATCAATTCATTATTACATGGGGCGGCAACATGATCAATGATCACAACTACAA
Source organism: Cryptomeria japonica (assembly GCF_030272615.1). Taxonomy (NCBI): domain Eukaryota; kingdom Viridiplantae; phylum Streptophyta; class Pinopsida; order Cupressales; family Cupressaceae; genus Cryptomeria; species Cryptomeria japonica. The sequence goes on from NC_081410.1 coordinate 439,073,286, forward strand.
AGAAGCTATACAAAACAGGGAGAAAAGCTAAAGAACAGTTATGAAGGTTTGAAGAGTTTCCTCCCTCAAAAATAATTTTGTAGAGAAACACAATCTAAGCACAAAGAAGCAATCAAAATCAGTTTTGACAGTCATCAATAGGTACCATCTAGGGGCATTAAATGATAATCCTTATTGTTGAAAGTTAAGGAAAAGATATGAGAATATTGATCCAGGATCTTGTTGGTAAACATAAATTCAAAATGATAGCCAAACATCAATGTAATGGAGCTTAAGGCTCAAAGATCACAATGAATTTAATGATAGTCTTTGTCAAAGCATGATATAAATAGCCCAAGAGGAATGGTAGTCATAAAAAAGTCTTGAGACATAGAGCAATTAAAGCTCAAAAGGGCAGGACAAATACAGTCATAACAATCATCTACCCAAAGGAGCAATTGAGATTCCAAGAAACACAAAGGCACCATCAACAAGCTTCCAAAGACCATCAAAATGTACAAGGGTCACATGCAGTCCTATTATGATTGTCATTATGGTCCTTCCAAGATAGACCTAGTGGTGACAAAAGAGATATATGAGGTCATGATCAAGTCTACTCAAGGTGTAGACAAGGTTAGGAAAATATTAGGACAAAGATATAGCCATTAAGACAATAAGAGCAGCCATAGAACTGTCATAAGGGAGATTGTTGGCATTTGGCATAACTGATGCAGATCAGGTCATGCAGTTGAAGTTGGATGACTGCAGTGGCAAAGGATAGAAGTCTATTTGTGATGAAGAGATTGAGATTCTATAATTAGATGACATGATCATTTATTTGTGTTGTCATTGCTGGCAACTAATGTTCCTGATGTTTTGTTTTATCATCTAAGAGATTTGGTTTACCGGAAGATAGGGTTTACCAACAGTGATCTAAATTTTGTGAATTAGGAATTTAACCAGTAAAGCATAATTGTTTTGATTGGATCGGTTGATTGGAAATGATTGGTGATTTGCGGTTTGGATGGTGAACTTGTATCATGGAAATATGTATGTTACTAGAACCAAAACTTGTGATGATTACCATAAAGCATGTTTCAATTTCTAATGAAGTTTTGCTAAGGCTTTAGTAGGGTTTAAGGACCGGTGATGAAATATTCAAACTGGTAATGATTTATGTTATGACGGTGATCGACAATGAGTCTACTTAAAGCTGGTAACACAACACAACCCATGTGAAAATTTAATAGCTATTTTAGTGCAATTCAAGGAAGATTTTCTTGGAAACCAGCGAAATGCTTTGGAGAGTGTTTTGAGGATACAAAGTGGATTTCCATGATGAGTTATGATCAATTAATGATTGTTATTGCGTTGTAATTTATTGTTATGATTTGGATAGTGATCTATGATGATCTTTTGTGATCTTATTGTATATTCTTGATGTAATTAGGTTGTGTGGCCGACCTAGTTGAGATAGCTATTTATGTAGACACAATTGATGTTTATTGAGTCAAGGGTCTTAAGGAATGTGTTAAGCTATCCAAGTGAAGTGTGTAATCTGCCTCAGAGTTTTAGAGTGTTGTATAAAATTGGATCTTATCAAGCAAGTAGAGAAGTGCAATAAAACATATCATTTTCTTATTGTTGTTCCCTAACAGTTGGAGTAGGTTAAGTCCATTGACCGGGTAGGTTCTAACAGGCCTTAATCATTTAAGTCCCCTAATAGGGCAGCTCTCAAAAGAGTGTTAAATCCTCTCACGAGGTTGATCCTAATAGATCATCAAGCTCCTAATCAAGTTGCAAGGCAAATCCCCTAACCAAGTGACTCCTGACAGGGTCCGCTCTTAACTGGGCGTATTGTAAGCTTATAACAAGGCTAAGCTCCTAACAGGGCGTACTTCAAAAGAGTACAAATATTTGTGAGTGCCAACTCCCACCATTCTTTTTTCCCTATTTGGGTTTCCACGTCCAAAACTTATGGTGTTCATGTGTGGAATGTTTTTCACATGATGTTCTTGTCATGCATTATTTCTAAGAAATTGGTTATGATGTTTTATTAGAAGTTTATTAGAGGTTATCGGTACTAATAAGAAGTTGTTTGAGAATATTGTTGATCTTATTGATTATGTTAATGAATTGGTAATTGATCATGATAGTTCTGATACTTAATATAAGTACAAATCCAATAGCCAACAAGATGAGAGGGGGGGGGTGAATCATACAAACTTAATCATCCATAAAAACATCAGATTCAACATCGGTAACATATATATCAGTCATATAACCAAAAAACTATCAAACATGCAAACTCAAAAGCATATGAACAATATAAACCTCATAACACCAGATTTAACGTGGAAACCCAAATAGGGAAAAACAACTGTGGGATTTCAGACCCACTAAGAAATATACTCTTCTAGAGTATGCTCGATTAAAAGAAAAACCTATTAAAGATTACAAACACATTACTAGATGTGACCTGGTTAAGGGGTTTCCCTTAGATCTATTAGGATCTTCACTTTGTTAGAAGTGACCTTGTCAAAGGATTTCAAACACTCAATCAGAATGTCACCTTGTTAGAGGATTTACATATAATACTGTTAAGCCTACTCAGTTAAGAGATTTCCTGTCACTTTCACAAAATAACAGTAATGAAAATCTATCTGCAACTTCACATCTAAAATGCTAAAGCAGATTCCTATTTGTTCAATACAATCTAGACATAGAACTAATCTTGTCTATCTGTTGGGCATCAATACTCTGTTATACTAACGTGTCTTCAAGCTTCTATGCTTGGTAATCACTATGTAGCATCCCTGTGCATACATTTGCCCATATACATTGTTTAACAATAGTTTCATATTTATAAACAATTAGGTAACCACTTAATCTCATTGATCACATTTCCCATGATCAATCATAGCCATTAGATCTTCAATCTTGTCCAGGTTCATTGTATCTTTCGATCTGAAAATGTTTTACCCCGCCTTGGAACTTGCACATTCTCCTTGGAACTTGTGTTAGGGTAATGCGGTTCAATCTGAGCTGTAGATCTTCATGCTGACTTTCCACTGCCTTAGATTCGTTAACAAACTTCTTCCATGACTTACCAATCATTGATCCACTCTAGCTCATCAGCTTCTTTCATTAAATATCACATGTAAACATTTAATGCATTCTGTTATAGCTTGGTTACAACTTGGTGAATACTAAACTTCACTCGGTAGACATTCTGTCTTCATTAACCGACAATGATAACCTTAGGGTTTATTGACTAGGTTCCTTAGGGTTTACTGACTAGGTTCTTTGCCTAATATCATAGTGTAGTATTAACCTTTACATTTTACAACATATGTATGATGTTAAAACAATCTAAAACATCAAGATTTCATCATTGTCTGACTCGATAGAGTTGCCCATTGAATAACTTATCCCCTTATTCATCATATTCTTTCTTGTGTCTTTACCGACTTCTTTGTAATCTTCATATCATACTTCTCAAGATATGGCAACATCATACTGAATTAGAAAATCAATTTCTTGACATCAATGACAAAATAATAATATCAAGATAGTAAAATATCTTTAATCAGTTATGTCCATAATCATCAACAACCTTCTCAATATCCTTATTGAAATGTCAACAATCTTTCATTGTCTATTATAATGTAATATTGCCAACAATCTCCCCCTTTGGCATTGATGGCAAAACCAATTGATTTGACTTGTAAAAGATTCAGATTGCTGTGATTCTAAAATGCTTGAAATGCTCTCCCCCATACATTAGACTTCTCTTCTATTTTCAGTCTTTATTTCAATCTGTAGTCTTCTCTCAGTCTTCTCCCATATATTCTCAGTCTTATCCCCCATTGGTAGGTCTTCTTCCCCTTTGACAACAATGCCAAAAAGTAAAGAACTAAAACATAATTTCTTTCTGTAAGAAGTTATTTCCTGTTGTTTGTGTATCAACTGAGTCTAGGTCAGAGCATTTGTCTTCAATTCTTGTTCTCTGTATCATTCTTTGTATAATTCCAGTACACTTTCAGAAAAACATTCTAAAGTGTATCACTCCAACATCAACTCCCCAAAAGACATTCAATAGAGTCATCAAAGTGATGCATTCACTGAACTCGGTCAGTGAGTAGAAGATAGGGGTAGGACCCCTAACTTACTTCTGAGATATTCAAAAGTGTCCTTTTGTAGTGGCTTGGTGAAGATATCAGCTATTTGCTCCTTTGTGTTAACATATTCCAACACCACTTTCTTCTCTTGAGCTTCTTCTCTAAGATAATGATATTTGATAGATATGTGCTTTGTCTTAGAGTGCATAACAGGAGTTTTTGAAATATTAATGGCACTAGTATTGTCACAGAATGTAGTTACTGGCTCGGTAACTCTCTCATTTATACCTTCCAACAGTTGTTTGATCCATGCAATGTTGGTGCAATTCAGTGCTACAGCAACATATTCAGCTTCGGCTATTGACTGAGAAACACATCCTTGTTTCTTGCTAAGCCAACTCACTAGTCTTTCTCCTAAGAAGAAAGCTCCTCCACTTGTGCTTTTCCTGTCATCAATGTTGCCTGCCCAATCAACATCAGTATAAACTTTCAAATCAAAATTATTTCCTTTCTGATATACTAAGCCATAATCTTCAGTGCCTTTTAAGTATCTAAAAATTCTTTTGATTGTCGTCATGTGTATTTCCTTAGGATCTACAGAAAATCTTGAAACAATACCTACTGCATGTGCTATATCTGGCCTGTTGTGAACAACATATTGTAGTTTTCCAATTGTGGATCGGTAGAGTGTCTCATCAATAGATGCAGATTCATCATTCTTTGATAGTTTATAGTTGGTAGTCATAGGAGTACTTACTGATTTTGAATCTTCCATTCCAAAATTCTTCAAGATTTCCTTTATGTACTTGGATTGAGTAACGAGAAACTCATTTTTCATTTGTAGTATCTGTAAACCTATAAAATACTTTATCTCACCGATTAATGACATCTCAAATTCTTTGCTCATTTCATTTCCAAAGTTCTTGCATAAAGAGTCATTTCCACAAAATATAATATCATCAACAAATATGGCTGAGATTAGTATTCCATTTTCATCATTCTTCATGTACATGTTGTTGTTCTCACTTGTCCTTATAAAACCAATCTTAATCAAATAAGAGTGCAATCTTTCATACCATGCTCTAGGAGCTTGTTTCAGACCATATAAAGCTTTGTTCAATTTACATACCTGATCTTTATTATTGTCTTCAACAAATCCTTCAGGTTGTTTAATGAAAACTTCTTCTAATATTCCATTCAGAAATGCAGATTTGACATCCATTTGATATACCTTGAAGTTCTTGAAAGCAGCATATGTCAACAATGTTCTTACTCCTTCAAGTCTAGCAATAGGTGCAAAATTCTCACCATAATCAATTCCTTCTTCTTGGGCATAACCTTTGCAAACTAGTCTTGCTTTGTTCCGAATGACCTCACCTTTTTCATTTAGCTTGTATCTGAAGATCCACTTTGTACCGATTACATTTTTGTCCTTCGGTCTTGGGACCAGTGTCCATGTGTCATTCTTCTTGATTTGATCAATCTCTTATGTCATAACATTTATCCAATCTTCACTGTTAATTGCCTCTTTCACTATTCTCGGTTCAAATTCAGATATCAAACATGTGTTCTGTCTCAGTTTGTTCCTTGTCATCACTGGATCATCCTTATCTCCTATAATTTGACTTGGTGCATGGTGTCTTCTGACATACTTGGCTAATATAGGCTCGGCAGGCTCTGTATGATCTTCTTCATCACTCAGTAACTGGATATCTTCTTCATTTTCTTCAACAGTTATCTCGGCAGGACTTCTCGGTTGCACATAGACAAATTCATCATAGTCTTCTGGTTCTTTGGAATTTCCTTCATCATTTCTTTCTGCAAATTCATCAATTTTCACATTTGCACTTTCTACTATTTTGTTAGATGATTTGATCAGACATTTAAATGCTTTTCTTCTAGAAGAATATCCTAGAAATGTTCCTTCTTCACTTTTCTGATCAAACATGTCATTTCTATCATCTTTATGAACATAGCATTTACTTCCAAAGATCTTAAAATAACTTACATTAGGTTTCTTGCCATACTAGATTTCATAAGGTGTCTTCAAAGTACCTTTCTTCAATTGAACTCAGTTCAAGGTGTAAACAACTGTGCTTATTGCTTCTCTCCAAAACATTTGTGGAACCTTCTTCTCAATCATCAGTGTTCTAGCACAATCCACAATAGCTCTGTTTCTTCTTTCAGCTATTCCATTCTGCTGTGGAGTTCTCGGTGCAGAGACTTGTCTTTTAATACCATGATCATTGCAAAATAGGTTGAACTCATCAGATGTGAACTCTCCTCCTCTATCTGATCTAAGACATTTTAGTTGTCTTCCTGTTTCATTTTCAACTCTTGCCTTGTACCATTTAAACATTTGAAAAGCTTATGATTTTTCTTTTAAAAACATTACTGACATCATCCTTGAATAGTCATCCACAAATAATATGAAATACTTATCACCATAATAACTTTGAACTTTCATAGGACCACAAAGATCAGTGTGCACAAGATCTAAAATTCCCTCAGAAGTGTAGGACTTACTTGTAAAGCTTGATCTTGTCATCTTACGCATCTGGCATTCTCAAGTTTTTCAAGACTCGGTAGACCTCTTACTCGGTGCTTCTTACTTATTTTGATCAGATTATCAAAATTAACATGACAAAACCTTTTATGCCATAACCAGGTATTATCAATATTTGCATGCAAACACTTATTGTGAGTTGAGTCAAGGTGAAATGTATTACCTTTTGTTTGTGTCTCGGTAGCAGCTAACTTTCCATTCTTGTCATGAACTTTGACAATTCCTTTCTGAAATTCTATTCAATAACCTATGTTGTTTAGCTGTGCTACACTCAACAAATTGTATTTCAAACCTTCAACCCAATAAACATCATTGCATCTTGCATTATCAAGAAGTGTTATGGATCCTTTACCTCTTACCAGACATGGTGCATCATTACCAAATCTAACATAGCCTCCATCATAATCTTCTAACATAACAAACTTGTGTTTATCTCCTGTCATATGATGTGAGCATCCACTATCTATAATCCAAGAATCATTAGTGTTTATGTGAGATATTAGGGCTTTTTCTTCATACCTTTCTTCATCTGATCCATCCTTGATAGCCACATAAACAACTTCCTCTGTATCTGTCTCATCTGATTTATCATCGTTAGATTCCTCATTAGCTATTAAGCATGTCTTTCTATCTCTTCTTTTAAAGTCTCAGTGTCCTCTGTAATGGTTATCTTTCTGTCTATCATCTTGGTAATCTCTCTTTTCAGTGAAATCTTTGTCAAGATAGTTAGAAGCCATATGTCCAATCTTATCACAATTGAAACATTTCAAAGGTAATTTTCCTTTATACTTACCTTTGCCTCTTAGTAACCTTTTGGCCAATAGTGCTTCAAACTCTTCTTGCTTTCTGATTTCTTCATACAGTTTGTGTACTTCTTCCATGTTCTTTCGAAATCTTTCACTTGCTCCACTGTGATCTCCTTCAGAGTACTTATACTTTCTTTCATTGTAATCATTAGATTCATTTAGATGAAAAGAACTAAATGCAGATTCAACTTTATTTACCGATGACCCATTGTTATCAAAATTACTTAACTCAAAAGCATGTAGCTTACCAATAGTAGCATCCAAGGAAACTGACATATTGGGTACAGACCTCAATTCATTGATTGCAGAGACTTAGATTGCATAAGCAAGTAGAAAGGTTCTTAACAACTTACTTGTTACATCCTTTTCCTCAATAGTTCCTCCTACTCCTTTGATTTGATTTACAATCTCCTTTAGTCTTGTACTGTACTGGGTTATGTTCTCACCTTCATTCATCCTCATAGATTCAAGTTGTCCTCTTAGACTATCCACTTTTTCTCTTTGAACATGTTCATCTCCTTCATATATAGATATGAGCTTAGTCCACATTGCCATTGCATCAGTACATCCTTCTAGATAATTAAACTCTGAATCAGTCAATGCAGATGTTATTTCAATCATTGCTTGAATATGTTCTTGCTTTGCCTTTATCTCTTCCATAGTCAATGGATAGGTTCTCGGTGCAACAAAATCATTCTCCAGATAGTATATAGCATATTCTCCAACTCCTGATAGATGTAGCTTCATCCTTTTCTGCCATGTAGAGAAACTTGACTTATTCAGCTTAGGTGCATCCCTTTTATACATCTTTGGATCTTTAACTCAAGTACCTTTAAACTTTCCTTTCGGATTCCAAAGCTCTGATACCAATTAATAGTTCTGATACTTAATATAAGTACAAATCTAATAGTCAACAAGATGAGAGGGGGGGGGGGGGGTGAATCATACAAACTTAATCATCCATAAAAACATCAGATTCAACCTTGGTAACATACATATCAGTCATATAACCAAGAAACTGTCAAACATGCAAACTCAAAAGCATATGAACAATATAAACCTCATAACACCAGATTTAACGTGGAAACCCAAATAGGGAAAAACCAATGTGGGATTTCAGACCCACTAAGAAATATACTCTTCTAAAGTATGCTCAGTTAAAAGAAAATCCTGTTAAAGATTACAAACACATTGCTAGATGTGACCCGATTAAGGGATTTCCCTCAGATCTGTTAGGATCTTCACTTTGTTAGAAGTGACCTTGTCAAAGGATTTCAAACACTCAATCAGAATGTCACCTTGTTAGAGGATTTACATATAAGATTGTTAAGCCTACTTGGTTAAGAGATTTCCTGTCACTTTCACAAAATAACAGTAATGAAAATCTATCTACAACTTCACATCTAAAATGCTAAAGCAGATTCCTATTTGTTCAATACAATCTAGACATAGAACTAATCTTGTCTATTTGTTGGGCATCAATACTCTATTATACTAATAGGTCTTCAAGCTTCTGTGATCAGTAATCACTATGTAGCATCCCTGTGCATACATTTGCCTGCATACATTGTTTAACAATAGTTTCCTATTTATAAACAATTAGGTAACCACTTAATCTCATTGATCACATTTCCCATGATCAATCATAGCCATCAGATCTTATATCTTGTCCAGGTTCATTGTATCTTTCGATCTAAAAATGTTTTACCCCACCTTGGAACTTGCACATTCACCTTGGAACTTGTGTTAGGGTAATGTGGTTCAATCTAAGCTGTAGATCTTCATGCTGACTTTCCATTGCCTTAGATTCATTAACAAACTTCTTCCATGGCTTACCAATTATTGATCCACTCCAGCTCATTAGCTTCTTTCAATAAATATCACATGTAAACATTTAATGCATTCTATTATAGCTCGGTTACAACTCGGTGAATACTAAACTTCATTCAGTAGACATTCTGTCTTCATTAACCGACAGTGATAACCTTAGGGTTTACTGACTAGGTTCTTTGCCTGATATCATAGTGTAGTATTAACCTTTACATTTTACAACATATGTATGATGTTAAAACAATCTAAAACATCAAGATATCATCATTGTCTAACTCGATAGAGTTTCCCATTGAATAACTTATCCCCTTATTCATCATATTCTTTCCTGTGTCTTTACTGACTTCTTTATAATCTTCATATCATACTTCTCAAGATATGGCAACATCATACTGAATTAGAAAATCAATTTCATGAAATCAATGACAAAATAATAATATCAAGATAGTAAAACATCTTTAATTAGTTATGTCCATAATCATCAACAACCTTCTCAATATCCTTATTGAAATGTCAACAATCTTTCATTGTCTGTTATAATGTAATATTGCCAACAGATCAAGTTTATATGATTACTTTGGTGGTGAAATTATTGGTAAATGATTTGATTAATGTGTTAAGCAAAACTGATAAAGAGGTTATTAGATCTGATTATAGAAGTTGAGATATTTTCAGATCTCAGATAAGTTGAAATAAGTTTGATTTTGAGTTTAAGTTGAATTGGTCTTAATATTGATTCACCCCCCCTCTCAGTATTAACTAGATCCTCATAGGATTAACAATTGGTATCAGAGCTTTAATCTTTTGTGTGTAAAAAGCTTAACCGCTTGAGAAAAGATTCTGAGGAATTCAAGATGATGAAGAAAGAGGGTCCCAAGTTCAACAAGGATAACTAAAAGATTTGGAAGGATAGGATGAAGATCTACATTAAAGGTCTTGGTGCACAATATTGGAAGCAACTTGAAACAACATATGTTGTTCCTACCATGGTGCAGGAGCACCTACCTATGAAGGTATGAGCCAAGACCAAGAAGATTTTCTATTAGCTAGAAGCAATGTAATAAGACCCAATGGGTCCTTTTTTGTAAATGTCCTAGGAGTGTGAGAAGTTTGTCCATGTTTGGATCAAAATGTCATCTAGGGTCTTGTAGAGAAAATTGAGTCAATAAGGGTCACAATGGTTTAAATTGAGGGATCAAGTGACCACAAGTCTATTTGAGTCATTTTTTATGTTTTGAAATCAAAAGTAATCATTTTGGGGGACTAGGACAGTCTAGAGTCTAAGTTGGTCAAATTATGCAAAAGTTGTCATATTGTCAATTTGTTGGCATCACAATTTTGCACTTTTTGTAAATCGAGATTCTCCAAAGGTCAGTCAATTTGAAAAATGGAGGAGGTTGTGGTTGTTTGGGAAACACCTTTAAAGGCCCCAAACACCGAAGAATTTATGTTGGTTTAGTTTTGGTTGTTTGGAAAGAAATTGAAGCATCAAGAACTGTTGGAAACTCGAAGAAACCGTCTAATTTCTATTGATTGCATACTATAGGTGGATTGGTAAGAATGCTCATGGCATAGATCCCGTAATTATATTGTCTTGACTATGTTTTTCATTCAGTGTGGAGGCTTGAAGTGATCGCTGTCCATTTCTACAAGCAAATCTTTATCAGGTAGCCTAAACCCTTAAACCCCTAGGGTTTGTCTGCAATAATGGGTTTTGGCCTATCAATCCTTAACTGAACACTCTATCATTATAGGAGATAATAGGACACTATATCATATGTCAGTACCAAAATCCATCAAGAGGATACAACAGGGTGAAGAAGATGGAGAACTAACCCCAAGTCTAGCATCTCTATGTGACAGATCGGTTTGATGAGTGCAGTGTGTGAGAATTGAGAGTTAGAGCACTAGGAAAGGGTTTAAATGTGGCAGAAGAGTATTTTGGAGGTTTGCATAATATTTCATGGTCAAAGGTGGTCATCCATTAGGAGAGCCTAACCAATTTGTGAAAGGCATTCAGTCAAACATGTCAAATAGCCCTATTAGTTTTGTTAGTGTAGTACCGGTTAGGATATCTGCAAGTTGATCCGATACCGAAAACTAAGATATTTTTTAGAAATCCCAAAAGGGTATCTGAAAACATAACTTTTTTGTCTAGATCCTCGAGGTGTCAAAAGTTATCACCCGATTCCTTCAAAAGGAGGCCTAATAGCAATCGGTTTAGGTTTGTGGGAAAATGAGTCAAGATTGATGTTCTGGTGGACCTAAACCATGAAATAATGTTTAATTTGTGTTCAAGTGTTGTGAGAATACAACTCCAAGGGTTTTTGTATTGAATTGGTCAAGTGGGCCATTCAAACCCTTAAGCCTAGTAGTAGCCCACTCATGAATGCTAGTGTGTGTGTAGCCACACAAAAACTTGAGAAGTGTTAGTTGTCTATAAGTGGACATAGTGGAGCCTTGGGGCTTTCCAAGGTGTGGTTTGGTTTCATTGAATCATTGCTTGAATCGGTGATTGTGTAAGGATATTTGGAATCAGGGATTACCGGTTGGGTCTATGAACCTTAGAGATTTCTTGGTTAAGGTTTTGTTCCTTCTGGTATGTTGCCTCCTCATCATACCACTACTTCCTTGACACTGGATAAACTCAGAGTACAACAAGATAACATGCAAGCTCTAAAAGCTATTGTAAGTAGTTTATCTGATTCAAAATATATTGATGTTCAAGGATTCAAAACTGCAGGTGAGGTTTGGGAAAAGTTAGAGACAATCTATGGGGGAGATGAGCATGTTCAAAGAGATAAAGAGGAAATCTTCAGAGGAAAGTTTGATGACATGAGAATTCTTGAAGGAGAGAGTATTGGAGAGTATGGTCAGAGAATCAAAGAAGCTTTTGGTGGCATTAAGAGTGTTGTAGGCAAAATAGAAGATGATACAATAGTAAGTAAAATGCTCAGAACTCTTCAACCTCCATATGCTATTTGAGTATCGGCAATCCAAGAAATTAGATCTATTGCAAAGAATAAGGTAATTGTTGATTCATTGATTGGTAAGCTTACAACTTTTGAATTAAATGATAGTTATGATACTTAATATAAGTACAGATCCAATAGCCAACAAGATGAGAGGGGGGGGGTGAATCATACAAACTTAATCATCCATAAAAACATCAGATTCAACCTCGATAACATATATATCAGCAATATAATCAAAACTGTTAAACATGCAAACTCAAAAGCATATGAACAATATAAACCTCATAACACCAGATTTAACGTGGAAACCCAAATAGGGAAAAACCACTATCGAATTTCGGACCCACTAAGAAATATACTCTTCTAGAGTATGCTAGGTTAAAAGCAAATCCTATTAAAGATTACAAACAGATTGCTAGATGTGACCCAGTTAAGGGATTTCCCTCAGATCTATTAGGATCTTCACTTTGTTAGAAGTGACCTTGTTAAAGGATTTCAAACACTCAATCAAAATGTCACCTTGCTAGAGGGTTTGCATATAAGACTGTTAAGCCCACTCGGTTAAGAGATTTTTTGTCACTTTCACAAAATAACAGTAATAAAATCTATCTGCAACTTCAGATCTAAAATGCTAAAGCAGATTCTTATTTGTTTAATACAATCTAGACATAGAACTAATCTTGTTTATCTGCTGGGCTTCTATACTTTGTTATTCTAACAGGTCTTCAAGCTTCTATGCTCGGTAATCACTATGTAGCATCCCTGTGCATACACTTGCCTGCATACATTGTTTATCAATAGTTTCTTATTTATAAACAATTAGGTAACCGCTTAATCTCCTTGATCACATTTCCCATGATCAATCATAGCCATTAGATCTTCAATCTTGTGTAGGTTCAATGCATCTTTCGATCTAAAAACATTTTAACCCACCTTGGAACTTGCATACTAGTCTTGGAACTTGTGCCAGGGTATTGCGGTTCAATCTGAGCTGTAGATCTTCATGCCGACTTTTCATTGCCTTAGATTCGTTAACAAAACTTCTTCCACGACTTACCAATCATTTAATCCGCTCAAGCTCATCAGCTTCCTTCATTAAATACCATGTGTAAACATTTAATGCATTCTATTATAGCTCAGTTACAACTTGGTAACAACTTGGTGAATACTAAACTTCACTCGGTAGAGATTCTGCCTTCATTAACCGATAGCGATAACCTTAGGGTTTATCGACTAGCTTCCTTAGGGTTTATGGACTAGGTTCTTTGGTTGATAACATAGTATAGTATCAACCTTTACAATTTACAACATATGTATGATGTTAAAACAATCTAAAACATCATGATCTCATCATTGTCTGACTCGGTAGTAGTTGCCCATTGAATACCTTCTTCATCCCCTTATTCATCATATTCTTTCCTGTGTCTTTTACCGACATCTTTATAATCTTCATATCATACTTCTCAAGATATGGCAACATCATACTGAATTAGAAAATCAATTTCTTGACATTAATGACAAAATAATAATATCAAGATAGTAAAACATCTTTAATCAGTTATATCCATAATCATCAACAACCTTCTCAATATCCTTATGAAATGCCAACAATCTTTCATTGTCTATTATAATGCAATATTGCCAACATTAAATAGTGTTGATAATAGTGTGACCATATCTATTGAATCTTCCCTTAAAGATTTTGTTACCGGCTCATTTGCTAGAAAAGGAAAAGATGTGTAGTCACATAAATCTGTCCATTTTAATTAAATGAATATTTCGTATTTATTTGATTAAAAATCCACTAGCCACCAATTAATTAAATTAAAATTTAATTAATTCATCCCCAAACATTCTTCTATTAATTAAATAAATTACTTAATTTATTTTAATTAATTCATTAAATCCAATTCCATCAATTAAATAAATAAAATCAATTTATTTAATTAAATCCCCCTTTTCCTCTTTTAAATAAATTAAATAAAACATTTATTTAAATCATTATCCCCCCCCCACTTGCATTTTCCTACAAATGCAACTTGCACACATTTATTGAAATAAATGAATTTTTATTTTAATAAAATCCTATTTTCCCTCACCCACCAAATCCACTTGCAAAAATCTAATCCCCTTCTAGATTCTTCTAACCCCTTCCTAATTAGCCTAATCCATCCTCTAATTATTGTCACATTCCTAAGCAAAATGGAGTCACTTCTCAAATGGCCCAAAGTCTTGGATAACCATTGAAGGTTTTCAACCTTCAACCACCAAAAACCCCAAAGTCTTTGAAAACCATTAAAGGCTTCCAACTTTCAACCACTTAATCCCCCAAAGTCTTCAATAACCATTAATGGTTAATTCAACCCTCCCACATGGTTAAAACATTTGTTTGACTCAACCTCTATCCAACCACAAAGGTCTCATCAAGCATTTAATGCTTTGACCATGATTATCTCTTAATCATTTGCACAAAGGTTTATCCTTGGATTAACTCCTAATCCAGTGGGTAATCCTAACTTAGGCTTGACCCTTAGCCTTTAGATAACCATGAGGTCTTCTCAAGCCTTTAATGCCTCCAACCTCTTCTCTCAACCCAATCCTATGTTGACACTTGTCACCATTTCATTGGTGCCAATTGTGCACATGGATCCCCAACTTTCAAGCTTGACCCTTGATTAAACCATTCAATCCTGGCCATCCATTGCTCCATTTTTCCTATAAATAGAGCCCATTCCTTCATAATCCAGATCCTGAAAACTTGTATGCATTTAGACTATAGCCATTTTAGAGAGCATTTTAGCATAGCATAACTAAATCTTGTCTTTTTAGTTAAAATACATCATTTTAGCATTACTATTAGCTTTTCATTTCATATTTGGAGCTATTATACAAATCTCAATCCTCCATAAGCATCCATAGTGCAAAAAGTTGCTGAGAGCTACACTATTTTGGAACTTGGAGAGGAGAGGAACAAGGGAGAAGAAGCTAAGGCCATGCTAAGAGGCAGTTGGAGATGTCTCATGATCATTTGTTCTATTTATTAGATATATTTAGCATGTTTCTTTTAGTGTCTCTTTTGGAATGCCTTCATGTTTTAGTTTTTGATTGACTAACGTTAACATCTTGTGTGTTTTGTTTTGATTGATCAAGAACTAACAATTGTGCCATTTAGGAGGGCATCATTTGGTGAACCCGACGTGAAACGAACACGCAACCTTCTGATCATTGTTTTTGAAATTAACATTTTGCTTGTTGAAATTGCCACACAGGTCGCACTTCGGCGCTATTGAACACATTTTAGCGCTATTGAAAAATTTCTTTTAGCGCTATTGACCATAAAGTAGCGCTATTGAAAATGTTTCAGCGCTATTGGAAACATTCTAGCGCTATTGTCACAGTTTCAGCGCTATTGACACACTTCTAGCGCTTTTGTCTTCTCGGATTTTTCTCTTCTTTCAGCGCTACCGTTTAAATTAGCGCTTCTGCTCATGCAGACTAGCGCTATTGTATGAATCAGCGCTTTTGCAAAAACACAGACTAGCGCTATTGCATGAATCAGCGCTTTTGCAAAAACACAGACTAGCGCTATTGCAACAGAACGTTATAAAAAAAGGCCTTGTAACCAATAAATTTTTTTTTTTAGGCTTGTGGGAGGTAGAATATATATGGAATATAACATTTAAGTATACTTTAAGTTATATTCCATATATACTTTCAGGATGTTTGAGAGGGGTTTCAGACCTCTAGGAGTTGAAATGCAAAATCTAGTTTTTGGAAGATCCTCCAAATTTCAGACTTAGTCAAATTTCAGGGCATTTCAGGATCAGGATTTGTAAAATTTGTAACCGAAAAATAAAAAATTAGGCTTGTGGAAGCCCCCCTTTGAGCATTGATTTTATTAACTTGTTTCTTTTCTTTGTGCAGGTTAACAACACAACAAAAATCACAAAAAAAAAAAAAATTCATTTAGTGCTTAAAAAGAACTTAAAAACACAAAAAAATAGTTTCATTGTTTTCTAGTTAGGGATACATTTTGTTTTGGTGCTTAAAATCAACCAAACAAACTTTATTTCTTGCATCAATTGGGACTTAAAAATCACAATCCACACTTCAAATTTTTGGTGCAGTAAAAAGAACAATCCACTTGTCTTTGTTTTTGGCAAAAACAAAAATTTTCCTTCAAAGCAAAACGTGTTTTTCATTAAGTTGACCAGGATTTCTCAATTCTAGATTACAAAACATATTGCTTTGAAGCTAAAAATGAACACCATGGCTGTTGGAGCAACATCTCCAAATAGTTAAAACACATTGCAAATGCTGGATTAAAAAGAATAAGTGAATTTCGTGTTTGGCACGCTTGTGCGCAAAAGTCAGTCGAGTGGACCTACTTCTAACACACACTATCCTCTCCCTTGGCTCTCGTGGTCCTAGGTGCAAGAGAAAAGTGTTAGTAACACTCAAAATTTTATTTTTTAAGAGAGGCCTGCCAAGGGATCGATACTCTTGGGAACGACCTCGAGCGGTAAATCCTTCGAGCCGCTATAGAAATCAGGTGAGAGCGAAAGCTGTAGCCTTGGGTATAGCTGTTCCTACAGTGTAACTGGCCGAAAGGACAAATGGGCCCCACCACCAGTTACAAGGCTCTTAAGTGAGTCACTGCAGAATGAACTTATGTCCAAAGCCATCGAACATGACTAAACACTTTTAAGTAGTAGCCCACCTGTTCTATTGATTGAGGATATTTGAGGTATAATTTAGTGCAAGAGCATAGAAGGTTTTGCTCCCAAGATACTCACCATACATATTTCCTTGAGTAGAAACATAGCTTTTTGAAAAGTCACTTATGGCTTGATAAAAGTGGTGACTCCCCCATCATAGGGATCATCTATTTGTTATGCTCGTGCAAGACTTAGTATATCACATCCTTACCTGCCACGGCGGGATTCATAAGGTATGTAGTACCAAAGTCGAAGAAATATCAAGATGTGGGCTAAATTTATCACAACTGGCCATTTGACCATAGGGATAAAGAGTGTTTGAAGTGTGTTCGTTTTACAGACCTAGAGCAAATTGAGCCGACTTCAGGCTTTGGAATTACCCCTTAAAATACATCTAAAGGAAGGGTCAGAAACAAGTCCAAAGATTGGGTTAATCTAGACCCATACTCATTTGTGCCTTTGAGGCTACAATTTTGTGTTTGTGTGCTTGCTTTGTTTTCTTGTCAAAGAGAAAAATCAGAAAATCAATCCCAAAAACAAAGTATTCATCCAACATCTGTCAACACAACCAAAAACATCAAAAACAAGGTACAAACAAACAAAGAATCACATTTTTATGACCATTCTTCACATCTTGCGAAAGAAGAAGTGTCATCAGAGTATCACCTTGAAAAGGAGACCACTAAGCTCAAAGGCTTTAATCAAAAGGAGGAAATTCTTCTATATCAATAGACAAATCTTTGTCTCCCATAGAGTCTTTCTACATCGCATGCATCTATACCTTCAAGGTAAAACAAACGAATTTGATTCTGAATCATTAAACCGCAGAGCTTTTATGCAATATAGAGCTCTGAGTTATCATAAAAATCAAGGAGGAAAGATTGATCCCAACTTCTTCCCAAACATCTGTATCACCTACAACACAGCCCGAGAAGTGCCACCAACGCCTGAAAGGGAAGAAACAGAGTTTGTCCCATTTGTGACACAGAGTTTTTATTGAAGTTAACAACATTTTCATCCATCATCCCACTCATACATCATCACTTCATCATCAATTCATCCCAAAACTCTCAAAACATTCAGAGGTTCTTGTCCCAAGATCCCTTTTTAGATATTGCTTGAAATCAAAACACATCACTTTTAGATTGTTTCTACATCTAGGATAAGCTCATCCTAAGAGACACATCTACGCAGGTTAAAACTAGTTCATGAGTGAATCCTCTCATTCCTAGGTAGTCAAAATCTGTAACACATCTCAGATTTCTCTACACCTTATCACATCCAAAATCCTCAAAACAAACAAGCAATTCAAAAAAGAATTCTGGTTACATTTACCTTTAGAGTGCTAGAGATCTACAATCCACTAAACATCCATCCTTCATCAAACAACTCATCATCATCTTCAATCAACTTCAAAAACAAATTTGCAAACAAAATGGCTCAAACCCGATCACGATCAAGGCAGCGAGAAATGGAAATTGAGGAAGAAGAGGACAACCTCAATGAATTTCAAGAAGCACTTGGAGGAACTGGGAATGATGAAAACCCAAGTACACCCACTCCTTCAACAATCGAAAGGGTTCAGCATAACCCTCATTTTAACAGATTATTTGATGAAATACTAAGGAGCAATGCGGATGCTCACTTTTTACGACTTGCTCAAGAAGGAGCCAAACTCCCCTCTGACTTTGATCTCGCCCAATTAAGACAAGCATCAGAAAGACAAAGTCGCCATGAGGAGGAAAGGCATAGAGATCCCATCAGATATAACATCCCTCGAGGTAACCCACCACCTCCTCCTCCTAATGAAATGGAGATGTTGCGGCAACAAGTTGAGAATCTCGCCCAACAACTTCATAGTGGTGTTAAGACCAATCAATTCTCACTTAACGACATCTGTCCCTATCCGTTTGACAGGAATCTTTATATGCCACCCTTTCCACGCGGGTTCGAAACACCAAAATTCGAAAAATATAGAGGAAAGGGAGATCCCCGCGATCATGTCCGAGAATTTCATTCTGCTTGTCTTGAAGTAGCTTATGAGGACACATACTTAATGCGCCTTTTTCCCCAAAGCTTGGGAGGAACAACCACATCATGGTTTTCCCGACTTCCAGGTGGCATTGGAACATTTGAGGAACTCATCCAGAAGTTCCTATCTCATTACTCTTATAATATTGAACGCGACATCACCATGGCTGATCTATGCAACACCAAACAAAAACCAGGTGAATTATTCTCAGTATTCCTGCAACGATGGCGCCAAATGTCTAGCAGACGTTCTCTTCAGTTACCTGAACGAGAACTAGTGGAAATTTTCATTTCCAACTTAAACGAAGAAATGGAATTTCACCTGGATGTCAAAGACACAGACTCTTTTAACGATATGATCACCAAGGGTTTAAAATGTGAAAGGGCACTCATCAAGAAAGGACTCATCAAAATCTTTAATGAGCCAAAAGATGGTCCTCGCCCGCGCTTCAATAGCGATAAACCAAACTTCTGGAACAAGAATAAAAATATCGTCAACGATGGGGTTGTGGATGCTCGAACTGTCCAAAATGCACAACCTGTGGTTCGGTTTGCAGGACAAAATCCTCCACCTCAAAATAACACAAATGTTCCTCTTAATCAAGGTCGCATCACATCTCATGATGAACCAAGACCTCGTCCACAAAAACAAAAACGCACATACACTCCCTTAGGGGAACCCATTGAAACAGTGATGCGACAACTCATTTCTCAGAATTTGATCACTCTACCTAAGTTATCAAATTATGAGCCTCAAGTCAAACCAGCATGGTGGAAGGATACTGAACATTGTGAGTTCCATCAAGGAAGAGGACACAAGACAAGTAATTGTCACCGATTGAAAGATCTCATTCAGGATCTTATTGACCGAGGAGAAATTGAAATTGAAGGGCATGACCCAAAAACAACCAATAATGATCATCAGATGTTCAAGAATCCACTTCCATCGCAAGATCAAAGGGGTCCTTCCACGTCCAGACGAGGTCCTGATACCACTGATTATACACAAGCTGCGTATAATTACACTGTCAATCACCTGTATGATGCCAGTGAACAAATTGCAACTATCACCTTCAAAAATCCCACCTCAAATTGCAATGTTGTTACACGTCGTGGCAAGGTCACCATAAAGGCAGCTCCACAAGGCACCACCTCCATCCCAAAGCAGTACAATCTTGTGGAACAATTAGACAAAACCCCTGCACTTATATCCATCTTGGAACTATTGCATCTGTCACCCTCTCATAAAACAATCTTGGATCAAGCACTCCAAGAGGCGTCAGTCCCTGCAAACCTGAACACGGACCAATTTCAAGCCATGGTTGGAAGTCTAAAGTCATCACCTTGTCTCACTTTTTCCGAAAGTGACAACTCTTCCTTCCAGCAACCTCATAACGCCTCACTCCACATTGAAGGCTTTGTCAACCAACACAGGATCAAGCGAGTCTTGATTGATAATGGAGCAGGCCTAAACATTTGTACACTACAGTTGGTCACAGCATTGGGCTATGCAGTAGAATCAGTGGATCCTCGCAAGAAGATCACCATCAAGGCCTATGATGATGCAGAGCGTTCATCCAAAGGAGCTGTGGTACTACCAATCCGAGTGGGCCCCGTGATAAAACACATAATTTGTCAGGTTCTGGACCTTCCTCTGCCATATAATCTATTATTAGGGAGACCTTGGATACATGCCATGCAAGCTGTTCCATCTACCTACCATCAATGTATCAAGTTCCCACATAATGGTGCAGAGATCACAATCCTGGGCGATGCAAATCCTTTTGCATTTTGCCATAATATCAGCCATCAACCAGAGATTACTGTTCCTAATAATAGGGAAGCCATTTCCTCCACATCATATGTAAATCCCGCCTCTCTTGCCAGTTTGAACACCCCTATACCCAAGCAAGAAAAGCTTAAAATGAAAGTAGCAGAGGAAGGTCCTGGAGAATACAACTTGAGTCAGCTCTTTTGTGTGGGACAAATGCCCACTTCTCCTAGAACACATGGTAAACCACAGCAGTTGCTCCAGCAACCACTAATCACGCCAGCATGTGCCTTAACGCCTTTCATCCTTGGAAAGAGTCAAGAGGAAGAAACACAAGATGAGGACCTAGCGGACTGGATCTATAAGGATCCCATCACCACTGACATACCGCGAGTTACACTTCCTACGGAACAATATGGCAAAGGCCTCCTCATTATGCAAAGAATGGGATATGATGGTCAGAGTGCTTTGGGATACTGCAAACAAGGACGACATGAACCGCTGCTGCCAGAGGTCAAGCCCAAAGGTAATACAGGCCTAGGCTTTGAAAAAGAGATCCTTCCTAAACTCAGATTTAAAGGAAAACCTAGCAAACCATTTTGCCCACCTACTGTAAAGAGGACACCTTTCATAATCAAAGCACCATCAAGCAATATTGCCATTGCCCCATCAAGGCTCACAACCCCACCGCAACCATCACCAGTGCCAAACATACCACCAATCGAACCAGTAATCCCGTCAATAACACCAATAGCAGCAGCAACTGTATCAGAACCCGCAGCAACATCTATGGCGCCAGTAGTTCTAGCAGAAGCCACTGAGTCACCATTACCAATACTTCCAGTAACAAATCCTTTAAACCCCATCACGGTTCTTGCAGCATCGATCACCACAAAAGTACATAAACCAATCACGCCTGCAGTATTTAACTCCAAAGACATCCCAGTATGGTATAGCAATCGGATGCTGGAAAGTGATTCAGAGACCGACTCACATGAGTGGGAATTCGATTCAGTGCAACTTAACACTTCAGATGAGGAAGACACATCACCACCTCCGCCATGCAAAGACATTCCTGTTTACGGAGAAGCACAGATAAAGACCACTTGGGTACCTGAGCTGGAAACATCTTCCATAGACCCTACGTCTCATCCTACGCCGGATTCTGATAGGGAAAGTACCATCAACTACCTTCACCACACTGTCTTAACCCTCACTGATACATCTCCCGCACTTAACTTAATCGATGAAGTAATGCCCATTATCCACCCTGAACTCATTGAATGGAACCAACCAAATCCCCCATGTCTTGACCTCTTCCAAAATGATGAGGCTATCATTGACTTTTTGGAATTAAGGGATAATCTACCAAGCGGGGATCACAAAGCTGGATTCGCCATTGAACTTAATAGCGCAGCATACTTCGGGGCGGATGCCAAACCCTTCAGCTGCAAAAATATAACATTAAAACATGGATCTTCCAGTGAAAACCACACTGTGGCACTGTTTGATCCAACAAAAGTTAAAAGAAAGAGCGTATCCAACGGTGAAAACCTCTCTGAGGCACTTGAGGATGACGGGTTTGACATTCTCCCTGCTAGTACACAACAGGAACGATCGACGATTCTCATTGAGAAGACTAAAGAATACAATGTGGAGACTCCTGAAAACCCTCATATCATACATCTGGCATCTCTTCTCACTCCAGAGGAACAGCCTCAATTTATAGAGTTCTTCCAGAAGCGTCAGATCAACTTTGCATGGTCATATGCAGACATGCCTGGGCTTGATCCGGATTTAGTTATGCATCATCTCACAGTAGCAAAAGGAGCCAAACCTGTCAAGCAGAAGCTTCGTAAGATGCATCCTCAGATTGCCGTGCTAGTCAAAACAGAACTCAAGAAACTCCTGGATGTTGGTTTCGTTAGACCAATTGATTATGCAGAATGGATCTCCAACATCATACCAGTTGGCAAACCAAAAGGGGGCATCCGCATTTGTACAGACTTCAGAGATCTGAATAAGGCATGTCCTAAGGATGACTTCCCTCTACCAAATATCGACATCATAGTAGATTTGACAGCAGGACATGCCATGCTTTCACTCATGGATGGCTTTTCAGGATACAATCAAATAAAGATCGCACCAGAGGACCAACATAAGACAGCCTTCACATGTCCATGGGGCACATACTGCTGGAATGTAATGCCTTTTGGTCTAAAGAATGCAGGAGCGACCTATCAAAGAGCAATGACCACCATCTTCCATGACATGATGCATACTATGATGGAAGATTATGTGGATGACTTACTAGCAAAATCACTCACAAGAGGAGGACATCTCCATATCTTAGATCAAATCTTTGATAGACTGGAACAATACCATGTTCGACTCAACCCAAAGAAATGTGTCTTCGGAGTGACCTCCGGGAAGCTTCTAGGATACATTGTCTCAAGCAAAGGCATTGAGGTCGATCCAGCAAAGGTTAAAGCAATCATGGACATGCCACCTCCAAAGAATATCAGTCAGCTAAGGACACTACAAGGACGGCTTCAATCCATCTGCAGATTCATTGCACAATTAGCCGATAAGTGTCACCCATTTACACACCTGCTACACAAGAACATCCGCTTTCAGTGGGATGACAAATGCCAGCAAGCATTTCAGTCACTCAAAGACTATCTCATGAATCCACCATTGTTGATGCCACCAGATCCAAGTAGACCATTATTGCTCTATATCTCAGCAACAAGTACAGCATTGGGTGTACTACTAGCACAACATAATGCAGAAGGTAAAGAGTGTGCTGTATACTACATCTCTCACACACTGGTGGGCTATGAACTCAATTACACACCTATTGAGTGAGCTTGCCTAGCAGTAATCTTGGCAGCCACCAAACTGCGGCACTATCTATTGACACACAAGGTACAACTCATCGCAAAGATTGATCCACTCAAGTACTTACTCAGCAAAGCAGCATTGACAGGTCGTTTGGCCAAATGGGTAATGATTCTAAGTGAATTCGACATCGAGTATGTGGACCGTAAAGCTATCAAAGGGCAGGTCATTGCAGATCAGTTGGCCGATGCACCACTCATAGGCGATCATCCTCTCATTTCCAATTTTCCAAATGAAGAGATATTCATGATTACAGAAGCACAACCATGGAAACTATATTTTGTTGGTTCATACACTAGGCACGGCTCGGGGGCAGGCATTCTGTTTATCACACCTCAAGGTGATAGCATCCCGAAGTCTTACAAGCTCACATTTCCATGCACAAACAACATAGCAGAGTATGAGGCCTTGATCACGGGACTCAGATTAGCCATACAATGGAAATTACAAGAACTGCAAGTATATGGCGATTCCCAACTAGTCATTCGACAAGCAACAGGTGAGTATCAGACCAAAGATGATAAACTCATGCCATACAAGCAAATGGTGGAGACTCTAAAGACATCATTTACTACTATCACTTTTGAGCAGATACCAAGAGATCAGAATCGAGCTGCTGACGCTATGGCTACTATCGCATCTCTCCTAGATCTTCCACAGAATTCAACACGCTACGAGTTCTTGGTAGAACAGCTTTGGATTCCCGCTTATGATATCCCCGAATCCGAAATGATATGTCGCCTTGTCGGTTTTGAATCCCCATAGTACGGTGAGTTCTACACCTATCTCCGCGATCACACCCTTCCTCCCAACCAATCAAATAACCAACGTAAAACCTTCATTCGCCAAACTGCTCGATATACCATTATTGCCGAAACCCTATACCGACGTAGTCTTGATGGTACTCTCCTTCGATGTCTGGAACAAGGTGAGATAACAAAGGCTTTGGAAGAGGTACATGAAGGAATTTGTGGGACTCACTCAAGTGGTCCATCACTAGCCAAGAAGATCATGCGAGCTGGATACTATTGGCCATCTATGGAAAAGGATTCCTACTATTTTGTCAGGAAATGCAAGAAATGTCAAGTTCATGGCGACCTGATACATGCACCGGCCCAGGAACTACAACCAATCACGACACCATGGCCTTTTTGTCAATGGGGCCTTGACCTTGTCGGTAAAATTCACCCATCTTCATCCAACGGCCATAAATTCATTATTACCGCCACCGAATATTTCACCAAGTGGATCGAAGCTGTTCCACTTACCCAAGTCACCGGCAAGCAGATCGCCTCATTCATCCTCAACTACATCATCTGCCGGTATGGTGTACCCATGTCCATCGTCACAGATAACGGTCTTCCTTTTAAAAATCAGGATGTCCGTGAGCTCTGTGAGAAATTTCATATCCAACACCGCTTTTCCACTCCCTATTACCCACAAGGCAATGGTCAGGCCGAAGCATCCAATAAAAACATATTGAGAATCCTAAAGAAGACAGTCAATGATGCCGGTCGTGATTGGCATGTTCAATTGAATCCAGCATTATGGACATATCGAACTAGCATTCGAACCCCTACAAGTGCAACTCCTTATTCATTGGTCTATGGTGCAGAAGCTATCTTGCCTATTGAGGTTGAGATACCATCATTACGAGTTTCCTTGCATAATCTCATCAATGATGAAGCATACAGAGTCTCACGCCTTCAGGACTTAGAGTTACTTGATGAGAAAAGACAAGCTGCATACAATCACCTCAAAGCCTATCAGCAGCGCATGAGTAGAAGTTACAATCACTGAGTTAGATCTCGTACATTTGAGGTAGGTGATCTTGTTCTTCGAGAAAATCCTCGCAACCAACCAAATAGAGAACATCAAGGCAAGTTTGAATCAAACTGGCTGGGCCCATATGTTGTCATTGCTGTGTTCGGGTCTGGGGCATATCAGTTGGCTACTTCAGAAGGAGAACCACTCGCAGATCCAATCAATAGCATGCACCTCAAACGGTTTTATACCTAAGGTGTACAGAGCATCAGGATCCCCCGCATATCAGAAAATATCAAAAACATTCAGAAAATGTCCTGAAGAAAAATACAAAAAACATTCAGAAAATGTCCTGAAGAAAATACAAAAACATTCAAAAACGTAAAGAAAAATCATGCATCCAAACGGTGAACAACCACTCCGGTGGCACCTTGGGTAAGTGCGATGGTGAAAACCTGGCAAACAGGCGCCACTCGTAAAGACAATGGCTCCAGTATCTTTCAGGCTCGTTGCGATCATATTCATGCACACATACATCCATCCATCCCAACCATGGCTTGTTATTTGATCTGCAATTAAGAAAGTACTCCATGCGTCTAGCATCCCACCTTTTCATAGTCAGGTCTACAAACTGGGGGCAATACCCTTACCCTCGTGATAGAAGTGGATTCTACATTGTCTTATGATTCATTCAGTTCTTCATTCAAAGCAATCATCAAAATACCAAAAAACATTCAGAAAATGTCCTGAAGAAAATCCAAAAACATTCAAAAATATCTCGCAAAAATACCAAAAACATTCAAAAAATGTCTCACAAAATCTAAAAACATTCAAAAATGTCCTGAAGAAAATACAAAAACATTCAAAAATGACTCACAAAATCCAAAAACATTCAAAAACTATTACACAAAATCCAAAAAACATGACAACACCTTGTACATATTCATCCAATCAGATGCAAAACAAACATTGATAAACTACTCACACCATGACCATTTACCAATCAAACCAAAACAATCGACATCAACAATCCAAACCTGTCTTTAACCAAGGATGTATCCTTCCTTACCAAAACAAAGACAAGATGATGTTTTCTTTGACAAGAAAATTATGTTAAGATATCAAATACTTGGTTGATTTGTCAGTACAATCATTTGTTTATCTGTATCGGGATCTTTTCAGCATTGTTTTGTTTTGTTTGCGCATTATTTCCGATGAAGTACTGGGGCATGTACTAATGGTGTCTACGTGGGAAGTTCACCAAGCTACGTGATCTTATGCCAAATACAGTCATAGATCACTACGGCTTGCTGACCACAGCGTATACCTCGACCATATGAGCATGAACCATTACCAAGGATCCATATTCTTTATTCTTTATGTATATATATGTTGTTTGTTTGCAGGTACAATGCTCATTCTTTGGTTCCTCTTCCTCCAAATTGGATAAAGGTTTTATTTTCTTAGTACGGTATGAACTTGTCTCAGGATATGATCAGCCTAAGATCAAGGAGGACGATCCAAGTCATGCATGAAAGGAGATAATCCTTATCTGTTTCGCAAGCAATACTCTGGTCGACTTGACCCTTATATCAAGTCGTTTGTATTAACTTGCTATATAAAATCCATGAAAGGAATACTCAGGTCATCTTGAATCATTATGTCAAGATGCTTGTATTCTCTTCCAACATTTTAAAGCTCAATGATGAAAATAGAGCACTATGGATCGTCATCTCATCTCATCTGTATATATTGCATTTCGTTGCATTCCACCCATCAATACATTCATAATAGTTGCATATCATGCATACATAGTCATAATAATGCATACTCTATTTTCCTCTTCTTCCATAGGAATGAGTCATAGGTTTTCCCTTTCTTCTATCTAACATCGAACCCACCCCCCCTCACCCTCCCCATCTCGATAATCAGCATCACATACCCTACATCGTTTCTCAATCAACCCAATCAAGCCACGTTCATCACCATCCATCTCTAAATAGGAGGGATTGTGTTTCCTATCCTAAGTCATCCCATAAGCCAAGCAAGTTACTCTGTCTGCATAGGTACATTGACTCACACACACCTAGACTATCAACAGATACTCTGATCAAGTATCTTCGGGTCTCAACAGGTAATCGATTATGGTAATCCTAGACTACATCAGGCATTTATCATAATGACCTAGTCTCAACGGGGTTGCCATGATTCCCCACAACCATCCATCACATGCACACACCATCAATTGATCAACCAATCAAACACAATCACATCGGACAATTACATCAATTGTCTACGTCTCAACGAGTATTTTGCTTCATATAACTTGACTTCATTGGGCAATTACATCAATTGCCTAAGTCTCATCAGGTCACTTTGATTCACTTACTCAGACTTTATCTTGTCCAAGCAAACAACTGGCATCAACTGTCATGCTTTGACTTGACCGGGGCAATTAAACCGATTGCACCAGATTGTTCAACCAATTTTGATCACTTGTATAGCATCACTCGAAAGAACAACCACCACATTTTCACTGTATCTCCTGTATGACCTAAGGGTACTCACTGGCTTGATGTTTCTCCATTTTATCCCCGTTTTCTTCTATTTTTCCCCAGTATGCCTAACTTCTTCTCTTCTACCACCCTGCCAATTTTCATTCTTTTTCGAGAGATCGCCCGATTTTTCAAAAAAATTCGGCCCATCTCTCGAGGGGGCATACCACCCATTAAATTCACATTTTATGGGGCATTTCTTCACACCAGTTTTTTTTTTCTTTGAAACGATGCGATAAACCGTACCGTCTCAAAGAGGGGCAAATGTAGTCACATAAATCTGTCCATTTTAATTAAATGAATATTTCGTATTTATTTGATTAAAAATCCACTAGCCACCAATTAATTAAATTAAAATTTAATTAATTCATCCCCAAACATTCTTCTATTAATTAAATAAATTACTTAATTTATTTTAATTAATTCATTAAATCCAATTCCATCAATTAAATAAATAAAATCAATTTATTTAATTAAATCCCCCTTTTCCTCTTTTAAATAAATTAAATAAAACATTTATTTAAATCATTATCCCCCCCCCACTTGCATTTTCCTACAAATGCAACTTGCACACATTTATTGAAATAAATGAATTTTTATTTTAATAAAATCCTATTTTCCCTCACCCACCAAATCCACTTGCAAAAATCTAATCCCCTTCTAGATTCTTCTAACCCCTTCCTAATTAGCCTAATCCATCCTCTAATTATTGTCACATTCCTAAGCAAAATGGAGTCACTTCTCAAATGGCCCAAAGTCTTGGATAACCATTGAAGGTTTTCAACCTTCAACCACCAAAAACCCCAAAGTCTTTGAAAACCATTAAAGGCTTCCAACTTTCAACCACTTAATCCCCCAAAGTCTTCAATAACCATTAATGGTTAATTCAACCCTCCCACATGGTTAAAACATTTGTTTGACTCAACCTCTATCCAACCACAAAGGTCTCATCAAGCATTTAATGCTTTGACCATGATTATCTCTTAATCATTTGCACAAAGGTTTATCCTTGGATTAACTCCTAATCCAGTGGGTAATCCTAACTTAGGCTTGACCCTTAGCCTTTAGATAACCATGAGGTCTTCTCAAGCCTTTAATGCCTCCAACCTCTTCTCTCAACCCAATCCTATGTTGACACTTGTCACCATTTCATTGGTGCCAATTGTGCACATGGATCCCCAACTTTCAAGCTTGACCCTTGATTAAACCATTCAATCCTGGCCATCCATTGCTCCATTTTTCCTATAAATAGAGCCCATTCCTTCATAATCCAGATCCTGAAAACTTGTATGCATTTAGACTATAGCCATTTTAGAGAGCATTTAGCATAGCATAACTAAATCTTGTCTTTTTGGTTAAATATTGTCATTTTAGCATTAAAATAGCTTTTCATTTCATGCTTAGAGCTATTCTATAAATCTCAATCCTCCATAAGCATCCATAGTGCAAAAAGCTGCTGAGAGCTACACTATTTTGGAACTTGGAGAGGAGAGGAACAAGGGAGAAAGGAGCTAATCTCATGCTAAGAGACAGTTGGAGATGTCTCATTGTCTTACTTCTTTAGTTAGATTCATTAGCATGTGTTTTTAGTGTCTCCTTTGGAATGCCTTCATTGTTTCAGTTTTTGATTGATTAACTCTAACATCTTGTGTGTTTTGTGTTGTTTGATCAAGAACTAACAATTGTGCCATTTAGGAGGGCATCATTTAAATGATGCCCTCCTAAATGGCACAATTGTTAGTTCTTGATCAATCAAAACAAAACACACAAGATGTTAACGTTAGTCAATCAAAAACTAAAACATGAAGGCATTCCAAAAGAGACACTAAAAGAAACATGCTAAATATATCTAATAAATAGAACAAATGATCATGAGACATCTCCAACTGCCTCTTAGCATGGCCTTAGCTTCTTCTCCCTTGTTCCTCTCCTCTCCAAGTTCCAAAATAGTGTAGCTCTCAGCAACTTTTTGCACTATGGATGCTTATGGAGGATTGAGATTTGTATAATAGCTCCAAATATGAAATGGAAAGCTAATAGTAATGCTAAAATGATGTATTTTAACTAAAAAGACAAGATTTAGTTATGCTATGCTAAAATGCTCTCTAAAATGGCTATAGTCTAAATGCATACAAGTTTTCAGGATCTGGATTATGAAGGAATGGGCTCTATTTATAGGAAAAATGGAGCAATGGATGGCCAGGATTGAAAGGTTTAATCAAGGGTCAAGCTTGAAAGTTGGGAATCCATGTGCACAATTTGCACCAATGAAATGGTGACAAGTGTCAACATAGGATTGGGTTGAGAGAAGAGGTTGGAGGCATTAAAGGCCTGAGAAGACCTCATGGTTATCTAAAGGCTAAGGGTCAAGCCTAAATTAGGATTACCCACTGGATTAGGAGTTAATCCAAGGATAAACCTTTGTGCAAATGATTAAGAGATAATCATGGTCAAAGCATTAATGACCTGATGAGACCCTTGGGTTGGGTAGAGGTTGAGTCAAAACAAATGTTTTAACCATGTGGGAGGGTTGAATTAACCATTAATGGTTATTGGAGACTTTGGGGGATTAAGTGGTTGAAAGTTGGAAGCCTTTTATGGTTTTCAAAGACTTTGGGGTTTTTGGTGGTTGAAGGTTGAAAACCTTCAATGGTTATCCAAGACTTTGGGCCATTTGAGAAGTGACTCCATTTTGCTTAGGAATGTGACAATATTTAGGAAATGGTTTAGGCTAATTAGGAAGGGTTTAGAAGAATCTAGAAGGTGATTAGATTTTGCAAGTGGATTTGGTGGGTGAGGGAAAATAGGATTTTATTGAAATAAAAATTCATTTATTTCAATAATGTGTGCAAGTTGCATTTGTAGGAAAATGCAAGTGGGGTGGGGATAATGATTTAAATAAATGTTTTATTTAATTTATTTAAAAGAGGAAAAGGGGGATTTAATTAAATAAATTGATTTATTTGTTTAATTGATTGGAATTGGATTTAATGAATTAATTAAAATAAATTGAATAATTTATTTAATTAATAGAAGAATGTTTGGAGATGAATTAATTAAATATTTATTTAATTAACTGATGGCTAGTGGATTTTTAATCAAATAAATACGAAATATTCATTTAATTAAAATGGACAGATTTATGTGACTACATTTGCCCCTCTTTGAGACGGTGCAGTTTATCGCATCGTTTCAAAGAAAGAAAAAACTGGTGTGAAGAAATGCTCCATTAAAATGTTAATTTAATGGGTGGTATGCCCCCTCGAGAGATGGGCCGAAATTTTTCGAAAAACCAGGCGATCTTTCGAAAAAGAATGAAAATTGGCGAGGTGATAGAAAATAATAAGTTAGCAACGTGGGTGAAAAATAGAAGAAAACGAGGATAAAATGGAGAAACATCAAGCCCATGAGTACCCTTAGGTCATGCAGGAGATACAGTGAAAATGTGGTGGTTGTTCTTTCGAGTGATGCTATACAAGTGATCAAAATTGGTTGAACAATCTAGTGCAATCGGTTTAATTGCCCCGGTCAAGTCAAAGCATGACAGTTGATGCCAGTTGTTTGCTTGGACAAGATAAAGTCTGAGTAAGTGAAGCAAAGTGACCTGATGAGACTTAGGCAATTGATGCAATTGCCCGATGAAGTCAAGGTATATGAAACAAAAATACTCGTTGAGACTTAGACAATTGATGTAATTGTCCGATGTGATTGTGTTTGATTGGTTGATCAATTGATAGTGTGTGCGTGTGATGGATGGTTGTGGGGAATCATGGCAGCCCCGTTGAGACTAGGTCATTATGATAAATGCCTGATGTAGTCTAGGATTACCATAATCGATTACCTGTTGAGACCCGAAGATACTTGATCAGAGTATCTGTTGATAGTCTAGGTGTGTGGGAGTCGATGTATCTGTGTAGATAGAGTAACTGGCTTGACTTATTGGATGACTTAGGATAGGAAACACAATCCCTCCTATTTAGAGATGGATGGTGATGAACGTGGCTTGATTAGGTTGATGGGGACACGATGTAGGGTATGTGATGCTGATTATCGAGATGGGGAGTGTGAGGGGGGGGGGTTCGATGTTAGATAGAAGAAATGGAGAACCTATGACTCATTCCTATGGAAGAAGAGGAAAATAGAGTATGCATTGTCATTACTATGTATGAATGATATGCAGCTATTTATGAATGTATGGATGGATGGAATGCAATGGAATGCAATATATACAAATGAGATGGAATGATGATCCATGGTGCATTATTTTTCATCATTGAGCTTTAAAATGTTGTAAGAAAATACAAGCAACTTGACATAAAGATTCAAGATGACCAGAGTCTTTCTTACATGGATTTTGATATAGCAAGTTAATACAAGCAACTTGATATAATGGATCAAGTTGACCTGAGTATTGCTTGCGGAACAGATAAGGATTATCTCCTTTCATGCATGACTTGGATCGTCCTCCTTGATCTTAGGCTGATCATATCCTGAGACAAGTGCATACCGTACTAAGAAATAAAAACCTTTATCCAAATTGGATGAGGAGGAACCAAAGAAGGAGCATTGTACCTGTAAACAAACAATATATACATAAAGAATAAAGAATATGGATCCTTGGTAATGGTTCATGCTCATATGGTCGAGATATACGCTAAGATCAAACAACACAAAACACACAAGATGTTAGAGTTAATCAATCAAAAACTAAAACATGAAGGCATTCCAAAAGAGACACTAAAAGAGACATGCTAAATATATCTAATAAATAGAACAAATGATCATGAGACATCTCCAACTGCCTCTTAGCATGGCCTTAGCTTCTTCTCCCTTGTTCCTCTCCTCTCCAAGTTCCAAAATAGTGTAGCTCTCAGCAGCTTTTTGCACTATGGATGCTTATGGAGGATTGAGATTGTAGTATAGCTCCACATATGAAATGAAAAGCTAATTTTTATGCTAAAATGATGTATTTTAACCAAAAGAAAAGATTTAGTTATGCTATGCTAAATGCTCTCTAAAATGTCTATAGCTTAGATGCACACAAGTTTCAGGATCTGGATTATGAAGGAATGGGCTCTATTTATAGGAAAAATGGAGCAATGGATGGTTGAGATTGAGCAATCTCAACAAGGGTCAGGATTGAATGATTTCAAATCCATGTGAGGGCTTTCAACCCAATCCCAGGATGACAAGTGTCAACGTGAGATAGGTTGAGAGGAGAGGGAATAAGCATTAAATGCCTGATATGACCTTGAGATTTTGAGTCAAGGTTGGTTGAATGAATAAACTCTTTATTCAAAGAATAAAGCTTTTATCCAATGGATAAATTCTTGTGCAAATGTGAAATGGATGAATATGGTCAAAACAATAAATGTTTGGGGAGACAAGATTGAAATAATCATAAATGGTTATGTAAGAGCCATAAATGGTCATGTAAGAGCCATTAGTGGTCTTGGAAGACTTTGGGGGTTAATTTGTTGAACACACAAAGCATTAAATGTTTTTCAAAGACTTTGGAGTCTTTGAGAAGTGACTCCATTTTGCTTAGGAATGTGACAATAATTAGGGGATGGATTAGGTTAATTAGGAAGGGTTTAGAAGAATCTAGAAGGTGATTAGATTTTGCAAGTGGATTTGGTGGGTGAGGGAAAATAGGATTTTATTGAAATAAAAATTCATTTATTTCAATAATGTGTGCAAGTTGCATTTGTAGGAAAATGCAAGTGGGGTGGGGATAATGATTTAAATAAATGTTTTATTTAATTTATTTAAAAGAGGAAAAGGGGGATTTAATTAAATAAATTGATTTATTTATTTATTTAATTGATTGGAATTGGATTTAATGAATTAATTAAAATAAATTGAATAATTTATTTAATTAATAGAAGAATGTTTGGAGATGAATTAATTAAATATTTATTTAATTAACTGATGGCTAGTGGATTTTTAATCAAATAAATACGAAATATTCATTTAATTAAAATGGACAGATTTATGTGACTACAAGATGTATATCAAAATAATCAGTGCAAGACAAGTCATGGAAGTAACCAGGGAGATGAAGACAATGAAGATCAAGTGATAGAACTTGAAGCATTGTTAGCAAAGAGATTTCCAAGAGGCATTGGTATGTATAGAGGAAATCTACCTTTGAAGTGTTTCTCTTGTAATAAAATTGGTCATATTGCTACTAACTGTTGGCAATATGAAGGAATTGATTATGTGTTGCATTGATGTCAAGACTAGCTGTTATGATTGCTTATCGACAGATATATTTTGGTTACCGGTAGAAGAACTAGTGTTACCGACAAAAGGAACTATCAGTTGGATATTACCGACATGTTTGGATAAATGAAATATATTTGGTTTGATGTTTCTAGAGTATGTTTTGGTCAATTGGTATTGACTTGATGATCAAATGCTATCATACACTCTAGTAAGCCTATACCGATAAGGGTTTAATGTTTTATTGGCAAAGCTTTTACTGAGAATCTTTGAGAGGATGCATAAGTGGTGTTGGTGTAGATTCTAGATGGAATTCAGGATGCAGAAGGTAAC
This sequence comes from Cryptomeria japonica, assembly GCF_030272615.1. Taxonomy (NCBI): domain Eukaryota; kingdom Viridiplantae; phylum Streptophyta; class Pinopsida; order Cupressales; family Cupressaceae; genus Cryptomeria; species Cryptomeria japonica. The sequence continues at coordinate 439,107,861 of NC_081410.1, forward strand.
ATTTGTTCGTGTTTCAACTGATTGGAGACATCGCTTTGGCATGGTGAATCTATTTGGGTCCAGGTTATGGACTGGTATCATGTTACGTGTTCTCTACACATTACTGGGATGATTTATGGATTAGTTAATGTTGTTTTTATCTAAAGCCGACATGGTATATCATTGTAATGAGGATGTATGTAATGATCTTATTGTAATATATTTTAGGTGGCCGACCTAATTGGTTTAGGCCTTAGGGTTTGTATAAATTGATGTAAGATCTCATTGTAGATCGTGGTGATTGTGGCGGTAATGGTCATGGAATGAAATATCATATGCAAAGGAGATTTGGTCGATCATAGGTGATCGAATTGGGTTTATGTAAGAGGTCAAAGGCCTCTGGTATTGAGCTTAACCGAGACTGTAATCAGGCATGGTAGATGCTATCATTGGCAGTTCATTCTTCTAGATTGTTGTCCAATTATATTGAGGTGGTTATAACCTCTCTATAGTTAGTGAGACTCCATTGTCATGAGAAGTACACTCTATGTAGTGTGCCTTCCTACATGTGCAGGCCCCTTATTGTATCACATACTTTCTACAGAAGTATCATTTACCTGTGGGTAGACTTCCCATCATGGTTTTTCTCTTTACTGGGTTTTCCACGTACAAATCATGGTGTTATGTGGTATGGTTGCATTGTGTTTATTCTATGTTTCATTCCTAAGATGTATTGCTTATGGGTATCTATTTTTTCTATTCTGGTATCCACTTGCATTGCTTCTTCATATTCTTCTGGTTCACCAAAATCAATTAATAAAATAGAATACAAAGAAGGAGAAAATCTTTTAGGGGGTCTACTTGACCTCATAGAATGTCTAACACTTGCAGGAGTTTGTGGGACAATCTATTTTTGTTGAGCATCAGGTACTTGTGGCGTTTCATTTTCAAGAATCTCATCCAACACCACATATTCTTGTTTGTCTTGTTCATGCTTCTTTTCCTGCATCTGTTCTTTATACATAACCTTCTCATTGAATATTACATCTCTACTTCTAATTATTTTCTTATTTTCAAAATCCCATAACTGATAGCCATATTCATCTATCCCATATCCAATGAAGGTACATTTCTGAGATTTAGCATCAAGCTTGGTTTTGTTTTCTTTATCAACATGGACAAAAGCTTCACAACCAAAGGTTTTTAGAAAAGAATAATTTACCTTTTTACCACTCCATGCCTCCTCTGGAATACCACCATCCAAAGGGGTTGAAGGTCCTCTATTTATCAAATAGACATCAATATGTACAACATCTGCCCAAAAATGTAAGGCTAATCCAGCATGCAATCTCATGCTCCTCGCACATTCCATGATAGTCCTATTCATTCTCTTTGACACACCATTTTCCTGTGGAGTTCCTAGAACTGTCTTCTGATTTTGAATCCCATTTAAGGAGTAGTCATCTTCAAATGATTTGCTACAATACTCACCTCCATTATCCGATCTGAGACACTTCAACTTTTTTCTTGTCTCATTCTCAACCAAAGCTTTCCATTTCTTAAAAGTTTCAAAAACATCTGATTTTTGTTTTAGGAAATATACCCATGTTTTTTTGGTTGAATCATCAATAAAAATAACACAATAAAAAGAGCCACCAAGAGATGATACTTGAACTGGTCCCCATACATCTGAATGCACAAGCTCTAACTTCTCACTCTTCTTCTCTTTCCCAACCTTGAGAAATCTAACTCTTTTCTGTTTACCATAAAAAAAGTTTTCACAGAACTCTAAATAAATCTTCTTTACTCCTAGAAATAGATTTTTGGAGTGAAGGATTTTCATCCCTTTCTCACTCATGTGCCAAAGCCTATGGTGCCACATTATCGAATCTGTTCTTGCAACATCTATTGTTGTTGTCCCTGCAGTAACTTTATTTGTAGTAGCTAGGGTAGAGTAAGTGTTACCAGTGCACAGATATAATGTGCCTACCTTTGCACCTTTAGCTAATACTAATGATCCTTTAGTGACCTTCCAGATACTGTCTAAGAAGGTAACTATGCAACCTTCACTACCTAGTTGCTCTGCAGAAATTGAATTTCTTCTTAAATTAGGAACATGTCTTACCTCCTGCAGAAACCAGTCATTTTCATTCTGCAACTTGATCTTTATCTTTCCTTTTCCAACAATTTGATAGGGCTTATCATCACCTAAATATACCTGTCCAAAATCACCTTGAACATAATCTAGAAAATATTTTCTATGGGGTGTAGCATGAAATGAAGCCCCAGAATCTATTACCCAAGAATCATTAACATTATCCAAACATAAGATTAAAGCATCTTGTAAAGTATTACTTGCAATATTAGCTTCCTTATTGTCATTTTCATTTTTGTCTCCTTCTTTGTTTTTCTGAGACCAACAATCTTTCTTTAGATGACCAGGCTTTCCGTGGTACCAGCAATCTTTCTTTCCTTTAGATTGAGATCGTCCTTTCTTTGACTTCCCTCGTGACTTCTCATTCCCAGGGCCTTTTCCTCTTTCCTTTGATATTCCTCTATTCTCCACATTCAAAACACTACTTGATGATGTTGGAGTCTCACCTATGCTTTTCCTTCACATTTCCTTGCTTAGGATAACACTAACAATATCATCAAATATCAAAGTGTTTTTACCAAAGACAAAGTTACTTACGGCCACAACCAAGCTATTCCAGCTTTCTAGCAAAGAATATAAAATCAAGAGAGCCCTAACCTCTTCTGCAAAAGTAATTTTTACCGAAGATAATTGACTGGTAATTATATTAAATTCATTTAAGTTCTCTGCTACAGATCCTCCCTCACTCATTTTCAAATTAAACAAACGCTTCATAAGAAATACCTTATTCGAAGCTGAGGGTTTCTCATACAACTTAGCCAATATCGTCATCAAATCCATAGTCATTTTTTCTTCTGTTATATTGAAAGCTACAGATGGTGCAAGGCACAATCGAATGGATCCCATTGCCTTTCTATCTAAAATGTCCCACTCTTCATCTGACATTGTGGTTGCTTTCTTTTCCTTTCCTTCCAATGGCCACCACAAATCCTTTTGATATAGGTAATTCTCCATCTACATTTTCCATAACTGATAATTCTGGTCGCTAAACTTTTTGACCTTGAATTTGGATTCATCCATTTCTCCCACTCAAATCTGAAAGTCCTGCCAATTTACAGAAAACCTCACTCTGATACCAATTTTTAGGGTTTCAAGAGGATCCGAAGCAAATATGAACTAACAATTATATGTTTATCTAAATACAAAAGATAAAGGAATAAAACAGGACACAAATAACACAAATATTTAATGTGGTTCACCCAGAATGGGTTACGTCCACCATACACAGTCGTCCAATCTATCTTATTATTCAGCAAAAACAGTACATAAAACTCTCAATGCCTTAAGCATCCCAGCCGCTTATAACATGTGTTTTTACGACAACAAACAAAGTTGGTCTTTTTAGGGTTTTATTACAATGTCAATTTTCATCAACAAAGTTGGCCTTTTTAGGGGTTTATTACCCCGACGAGAATACGTGCTGAGTGTATAGTACTTTGTTGATCAGTCGCCACATATCAACATAGAATGCCAACAATCTCCCCCTTTGGCATTGATGGCAACACTCATGAGAAAAATCCAAAACCTGTTCCAAAAACTGAAGTCCAAAAAGTTTCCAAAAAGATGTGCTCCCCCTGAGCAAATGATCTCCTTTGAATAAGATTTTTTCTCTCCACTACTCCCCCTTTGACATCAATGACAAAGGTTGTCAAAAATTATCAAATGAGTGCAAAAATTTCATCTCAAAGTCTGTAACCGTTTGGTTACAATCTGAAAGATATCTGCTAAAACCAAATTTAGACTCAGCATAAACCTTTTGTTGTCATTCAAGTTTGCCTTAGTGTGTTGGATCGTTCTGATGAGATGATGCATGTGATCTTCTGGTGATCGTTCTCCTTGAAGTAATGCCTTAGTTATTTCAATTCTCTAAGAAATAAGATTTTCTAACTTAGGACCAAGTTTATCCTTAAGCTCTCTGGCATTAGACCTTATCCTTGTCTTTTCTTTCTCAAGTTTCTCTAATTTTTCCTCAAAACCTGCCATTTCTTGCTCAAAAAATGATATGTGACCAGATGAACCTATTATGTTATCAGCTGTGTCATCAATTTCTTTCTGTATTTTGTTGATCTCCTTATCTGTGTCCGCTGTTAGAAGGTGAGGTTTGCATGTTTCCCTGTATAGGTCTTTGTACTCCAAAATAGTAGAGTTCAGTGTCGGTAATAATATATTCAGGTGTTCAGTGCACTTCTTTATGGTGTCATCAAAGAATTTGTTCTTCTCTTTTTCAACTCTCTCCTTTATTGTATCCTCATTCACTTTGTCAATCATTATTACATTGTCAGCAATAAATTTGGACAATGTGTCCAATTTACTTAAAGAATCCTTAATATGATCTATGTTACATTTTGGTGCAATCAATTTAAGAATTGGTACAGTGCTATCAATTGCCTTGTAGGCCAAAGCATTGCAATTCATTATTTTTTGATTGAATCCAAAAGTACCTCTGTAACATTGGTAGGTCTGAATTCACTTGTTGATGTGCCAGATGTCTGACCAATTGCCTTAATTACCTTTGTGCTTCCATCAGTTGTAACCATTTTACTTGTGTTTACCTCTGGTGGATCAGTTTGTGTTTGCATCTCAACTAGCAAGGGTTTCTCAGACTACTTTGATGTCACAGTGATTGTCAGTTTCTCTGCCTCAGTATGTACCTCTTCCTTAGTATGTACCTTTTTTGGTATCTTAGTCTCTGGTGGCCCTGTGCCAGCATCTATTCCTACAGTAGGTTTCTCTGTTTCTAATGGTTGCTCTGTTTGGGTTGGGATCTCAACCTCAACAATCTCTAGCGGTTTTTCAGCTATGTGCCACTATCAACATTGTCTTCCTTAACCTCTGCACTATTCTTATCTACAACAATATTCACTTCCTAAATATCCACATTCATGGTGAAGAGTATCTTAGATTCAGGATTTGTGTCATCATGTGTAATACCTTCAGTGTCAATAACCGATGGATCATCTGTATGTATCGGTGTAGTATCCAAAGGTGGCAGTAAATTGTCAATGATCTTGATGTTTGGAATACCACCAATTTTACCTTTTCCCTTGTTCTTATCCTTCTAATATACTTTAAATGTCTTCTTTGGTCTGTTCATTTCCTCTTGTTTTTCCTTCTCCACAAAATAATATCCTAGTTATCAGTAGTTTCATCTGTAATCTCTTTTACTCTTCCTGCCATTAAACTTACTTGTTAGTGTCCACTGGCAAAAATAGATCGGTTAGCCTTAGAAATTAACTCATCAATTTCCTCTTTTGAATTTATAGGATGTACAGCTAGAAGTTTTTCAACTTTTAGTTTCTTATCTAATTCCATCACTACAATCCTTTTTTCTTCCAATCTCCTATACAAATCATTGGGTAAGTCATCCACAACTTCAATTAAAACCTTTTTGTATATGTCGAGATGTAAAATTATATTGTTCTTAGTGCTTTCCCTATCAGAATCATTAAATGTGTTATATAGTTGGTATACATTGGCCAAATTTCCATCATCAGTTATTTTATTCAATAAGTCATTCAAAGAAGGGGTAATAGGTTGTTGTTTCTTCTTTGGTGTCAGTTTCTTTGGTGGTCCCCTTACTGCCTGTTGTTTCTTCCTCAAAGTCCTTGTTCTCTTAGGTGAAGGAGAGGGTACTGGTGAAGGTTTTCTCCTCCTTCTTTCAACTCTTTTAAACTTTTCTACCTTGCCACTGTCGGTTCCAGAAGATGTGCCAACCGGTGAAATGTGTGCCTCTGGTTGCAGTCCTTCAAGTTCACTAGCCAATATGCCACTGATGTTCATTACATTTTCCTTGATTTCCTTCACTTTCTTAGAAGCATCTCTAATAATTTTTTCTCTTTTCTTCCTTTGCTTCAATGTTTTTACATCATTTTCAATAGTCTCAGCACTACCAAAAACTTATTCTGATGGTTCTCTCAGTGCATCTAGTAAAGCTTTAGCATATGTCTCAAGAATGTTAAGATCTACCTCATATCCCATTTCGGTCACCCATACAGTCCTAGGGAGTAAAAATTTCATCCATGTCTTATCTTTCTTGATAAAAAAATATATTTCTTTGTTATATTTGTCCACTACACTTTGTGGTACCCTTTTCTAGTTTTCATTTTAGCTTGGAAGGTTTTGAAGTATTCAATTATGTTGTTGTTCTTTGCAGTTCCCATACTGATAAAAGCTTCCTGTAATTGTTTTCCTACTGGTATGTCATATCCAAAGTCTTTAGGTCCTGTACTGGGGATTTCCTTAGTGAAATACAACATTAAACACACCAAAAGATTTCCAAAGCGGAATGTCCCTTTCTCATCTCCTTTAATATTTTTCAAATTGTCAATGAGTTCATCTTTTAGCCATTCACACATAACTATCATTGCATTGTTGGTAACCATTTAATAAGCACTATTAATACAAAGACTAGAAACTGAATTTAGACTGTTTGCATGTATAGTCTTGTATCCTAACACCATACTTACAAATATTACATTGATGTCTTTGATATCATTCACTCTCAGTGATCTATTATCAGATGTTGCTCCTATTAGGGTCATCACTTTGTTGTTGGGAATCTTTTTTGTTTTATTAGGTCTGCTACCGGTTGAGTGTAAACCAGTTACTACCCTAATTGCTTGTCAGGTTATTTTGAAGACAAAATCCAACCATAAGAATTCTCCATGTCCTCTACTCAAAACAATTCTTACTACTTCCTCTGGAAATTGGGGAATGTTCAATATCTCCACAAAACCTAGAGTTTCTATAATCTCGTGTTTGGGTTTGACAACACCATTTTCATCACAAATCACTTTAGTAAACATTTTCATCAATTCTTCAGAACCTAGTTCTTCTATATTGCAATGTATATAAATCCTAGGGTCTTCTGCAAAAGCTACACCTTTAGGAATTTTTGAAAATGCCCCTATAGAGTCATCTTGCTTAGCTACTTTGGGAATTATCGTAAATACGGGCCTAGGGCGTTTCACATTTTCCACAATAGTAGGGTTTTGAATAAACTCGGGAGAAGAAGAAGAAGCCATTGAAAAATACCTTTAGCTGCCTGAAAATATTTTGAATACCTAAAGAAATCACTTCACACCTTCACCTTGAATTCCTTTGCTCGTTTTCATGCTCTCTTCTAATTTGAATGCTCGGTGAATCAAAAATGAGGGAAATTAGCTGATTTATGATCACATTTCTCTCACCAACCGCATTAAATGCTCACCGGTTAAGTGAAAACTTAACACATCTGCCGATAAGGAAGAAATCTATCTTCTCACCATCGACCGAGGGTAATCTACATTATTTTTAACTTACTGCAATACCCCCAAAGGGTTACTTCTTAGTTGGATGAAGACTCTCCTGCCGGTGAAGGATTACTCTGTTCTATCAGTATATAGATAGTTTCATCAACATTCTGATCTCTCTTCCTAATCCATTGTTTTGAAATTTTTTGCTTTACCTCATCTACCTTTTCTTTGCCTTTCAAACTGGATCGTTTATTGTTTGCTGGTGAAGTCTTTCTTCTACAAAATTTAGCAATATGTCCAATTTTGTTACAAGCATAACAAGTCACATTATTCCTCTGAATAGCCTTTCCATATCCTAAGCCGGTTTGTGTTCTGCATTGATTAGATAGGTGTCCACATTTTCCACAAATATAGCATTTTACATTCATTCTGCAGTTTTCTGAATTATGACCAACTTTGTTGTATTTGGAACATTGACCGATGGGTGCATTAATATTCTGATTATTTCAAAATCTACACTGATTTTCTCTATGACCATATTTGTTGCAATTGAAACATTTGCCATTAAACTTACAAGCATTAGGTTGTCTTACCGGTTTGTTCTGATCTAGATAGTTTGTAGTACCAAAACTTTCTCCAACTTCAAGTCCAAGTCTAGTAGTATCTCCATTAGGTTTCTGACATTTCAACATGTCATCAAGCTCCTCTGAACTTTTCTTGAATTTCTCTTTGTGTTGATTTGCAGTAGCCAACTCATTTTCCAGAATTCCCTTTTGTCTCATAAGCTCAGTTTTATCATGTTGCATGTGAATTAGACATGTCTTTAACATATCATTTTCATGACTAAGTCTTAGATTTTCATTTCCAGCATCATTGAGTCTTCTAGTCAAGTCTTCTTCATTCTTTTTCTTGTCTTCAATGTCTTTACATAGCCTCATAGTCATATCTTGCATTTCATTCTTCATATTATTGTTTTCCTGTCTCAACTTGTTTGCAAGTTCATTAAGAGTTTCTTTTTCCTCATCATCTTTCTGCATCTTCTCATGAAGTTCTTTTGTTTTATTTTGTGCAATAGCAAGGTTCTCCTAAAGTCCTTTAATAAATTCTTGTGCAATCCTTAGATCATCTTCAATTTCTCTACATCATAATCTACAAGAGCTCCTTCCAATTGTTTTCTTAAGTTCTCCATCTGTACTAGTGTCAGAATCTTCCTCAAGTTGTTAGGATTTTGAAAATAGAGGACCAGGCTTTGATACCAATTGTTAGAGTCAATGGCAGTCCCAAATACACTAAGAGGGGGGTGAATCAGTGTCTAATCGGTTAGCAAACTATTTAAACTTATTTAGAACTTTGTATCCCAAAATAGTGTACCGGTAAATAAGAATTAATGCAGTAAATAAGAATAACAGAGACAACATAGAGAACACACCATAACACAAGATGTTTAATGAGGAAACCCGATGTGGGAAAAACCTCGATGGGATTTGTGACCCACAATATTTACTCACTGGCCAATGAATAAATATTACTTACAATGAGGGGCCTGCACATACAGGAAGGCTAGCAGCCTAGAGCTCACTGCTCAATTACAAAATAGAAGTCTCACTGACTTACAAATGGATTATCAAAATCCAATATAATGTATTGCTTCAGATCAGCATCAACTATGTCAGGTTCAGTATCGGTTTAAGCTCAGTCTATTACCAAAACCTTTGCTATTAACTATATCACCCTATACAAAAATCTCATCTATATCCTATCTTCTTTTTTAATTTTTATCCAAATGACCTATAAGATCTCACACATATATATGAGTCTTTTACAATATGCCATGTTGGCTTTTACAAAAGATAATTACAATATAAAACAATAAACAAATTTTATTCCATGTCGGCTTGAGTGTCGGTATGCATCATTGCCGTTGTCGGTAAAGTGTCTGCCGATGTATGTAGATGTCTATTGCCAATGCCGGTAAATGTTGGTGGGTAGCCAAATGATTTCTAGTTGGTTTCTAGTTGGTTGCCATCAATGACAACATCAACTATTCTCACAAGAGTGTAGAATGCCAACAGATCCAATGGCAACTAATACTTCAAATCCACCGGCAACTATTTTCAGAAGAGAAACCCCTAAGCTTGATGGAACAAACTATGGGTTATGGAAAATCCAAATGGAGACTCATCTTAGATGTCTTGGAAAAGATATTTGGGAGATCACTGAGAAAGGATATACACCTTATGATCCGGTATCTGGGAATCCTGCTCATGCAGACTTGGACAAAAATATTAAAAATGATTGCAGAGCAAGAGAAGCCCTCTTGTGTGCACTCACTGATCAACAAATCATCGGATTGATTGATAAATCATTTGCAAAGGTTATGTGGGATAATTTGCAAACTCTGAATGAAGGTAACCCTACTGTCAAAATTGCTAAACTTGATGGTTACCGGGTAAGATATGAGAACTTGAAGATGGAAGATAATGAAAGAATTGCTACATTTATGGAAAGAGTAAATGAGATTGTCATGGGAATTCAATTTTGTGGATGATCTCTGAGTGAAGATGAAATAGTTTATAAAGTTTTGAGAGCCCTACCACTGGCTTACAAGATGAAGGCTACTACAATTAATGAATTGAGAACAATCAAAAACACTTCAGTTAACAGAGACATTCTGATTGGGAAATTATCTTCTTTTGAGCTTGAAGAATTTGACTCTCTGAGCTGCAAAATCTGAACCTGCTTTTAATGCATCATCATTTACCAACAAAAGTGATTGGAAAGCCCTATATGCAAAAGAATTGGAAGATATGAGGAATGAGGATGAAGAATTTGAGCAACTTGAAGCCCTATTTGCTAGAAGAGTAGCTAAAGGACCGATAGGAAGTAAGTATGAAGGAAAAGCACCTTTTAAATGTTTTGCATGTAATAAGATTGGTCATTTTGCATCTAGATGTCCTAAAAGATATGCAAGATTTGAAGAAAGAGTTAAGAAACTATTTAAGCCTAATCAAAACAAATATAGATTGAATAACAACAAACTATGCTACATAGTGGATGAGGAAGGAGTAAGTGATGACTTGGAGGATGAACCAGAAAGAGACTCTGCTAGTGGATCCGACAATGGAAAGGAATGGGTGTTCTATGCTATAAAGGAAGATTAACTGGAACCGATCATCAGGAATGAAGAAAAGGCCCTGGTAGAAAAAGTTGAAGACAAGGATGAATGGGTAATTGATAGTGGATGCTCACATCATATGACTGGACATAAAAGAAAGTTTATGTCCTTGCAAGAATACAATGGCAGTCAAGTCAGATTTGGGGATGACAAAGCATGTTTGATCAAAGGTAAAGGTATTATTTCTCTGGATGACAAGCATAATAATGATAATGTCTACTATGTAGAAGGTTTAAAGCATAATCTTTTAAGTGTTGGTCAATTGGTAGATAAGGGATTCCAACTTCAGTTCAAAGATAGAAAATGCAAAATCAGTAATAGAACTAGTTTGGAGATTGCAACCTGTACTCAGACTAGAGGTAATATCTTCCACTTGAAAACTAGTAAGACTCCATATGAATTATGGTTTGGACATACACCTACTCTTAAATATTTCAGAATTTTTGGAAGTAAATGTTATATCAAAAGGGATGATTCAATTGGAAAGTTTGATCCTAGATGTGATGAAGGGATATTTCTTGGATATTCAATTTAGAGAAAAGCATATAGATGTTATAACAAAAGATTGCAGAAAATTGTGGAGACATCAAATGTGAAAGTGGATGAGCAATACAAACATTGATCTATATCATATGATAGAGAACCGACAATGGAAGTGATCATAACTGATCCAGCAATGCCTCAACTGGTACAAGACATTGAGACAATTACACTAGTACAATCAAAAAATTCAACTATGACTGATGATCAGAATAGAGAACCTGAAGCTCAGTAGACACCAAGGTATGTAAGATTAAATCATTGGAGACAGGAACAAGGGATTTATGACAAGAAGAAGACTGGTAAATGAAGAGGTATGTCTTATTTCTCAAATTGAACTGACATCTATTATTGAATCTTGTAAAGATAAACATTGGTTAAAGGCTATGGAAGATGAATTAGATCAGATAGAGAAGAATAAGACTTGGACTTTAGTTCCCCGACCTAAAAATAAGAATGTTATTGGAACTAAATGGGTTTTTAGAAATAAGATAAATGAGGATGGTCAAGTTGTAAGAAACAAGGCTAGACTGGTTTGTAAAGGATATTCTCAAATGTAAGGAATTGATTATGGTGAGACATTTGCACTAGTAGCTAGAATTGAAGCTGTTAGACTATTTCTTGCCTAAGCAGCATACAAGAACTATAAGGTCTATCAAATGGATGTTAAATGCGCATTTTTGAATGGTGAACTTGAGGAATAAGTATAGATTGAGCAGCTTGATGGATTTTCACTGACAGATGAAAAAGATATGGTTTGTAGGTTAAGGAAAGCATTATATGAATTGAAATAAGCTCTTAGAGCTTGGTATGCAAGATTGGATAAATATCTTTTGAAAAGGGTTTTACTAAGGGCAGTGCTGATAGTAATTTATATTAAAAGATCATTGATGGTGATATTCTGATTATTGAAGTACTTGTTGATGATATCATTTTTGGAGGTGAAGATAAATTGTGCATAGAATTCTCTAATAATATGAAGAATGAATTTGAAATGTCTATGATTGGTGAGATGATATTTTTCTCAGGTTTGTAGATTATTCAAACTGACAAAGGCATTTTTATCTGTCAAACTAAGTATCTAAGGGAATTGTTGAATAGGTTTGGTATGGATAATTCCAAACCAGTAAGTACTCCTATGGTGACAAGTGAGAAATTATCTATCAAAGACACATTTGCACCGGTAAATTCAACAAGGTATAAGTCTATGATTGGTGGCTTGTTATATCTAACTCAGACTAGACCGGATATTATGAATTTAGTAAGTATTGTTTCAAGATATCAAAGTAATCCTAAATAAAATCATGAATGTGTAGTAAAGAGGATATTCCGATATTTTCAAGGAACAACAGAATATGGCTTATGGAACTCTAGAGATGATAACTTCAGTTTATGTGCATATACAGATGCAGATTGGGAAGGAGATACTGATGACAGGAAGAGCACTTCTAGTGGAGCTTTCTTTCTTAGAAAGAATTGGTTTCATGGATCAAAAAAAAAAATCATGCATTTCTTTATCTACTGCAGAAGCTGAATATGTTCTAGAAGCAACTAATTGCACTCAAGTCTTGTGGATGAAGCAAATGTTGAAGGATATCAAGGTAAATTGTAGTGAAGCGGTAGTTATCTATTGTGATAACTTTGTAGCTATTGACATATCTAAGAATCTGATATTTCACTCTAAGACTAAAAATATTTCAATAAAATATAACTTTATGAAAGAAAAGGTGGAGGAAAAGGAAGTCAAATTGGTTTATGTAAACACTAAAGAGCAGATTGCAGATATTATCACTAAACCACTATCTAAGGAATCATTTGACTATTTAAGAGATAGGTTAGGGGTATCTAACCCTTCAATAGAAACTTAACTGATGGAGTAGAGCATCAGTCCAATATGCATCATCAACTTTATCCTTTACTCGGGATTGATATAGTGGTGCTACTATTCGAGGGGGTAGTTAGCTTTGAGATTCATAGGATTTCAATATCTATGTCATATCTTTGGAATTTATGTCAAAGGGGGAGCATTATATGTGAAAAATAATATCATAATATGTCATATGGGAGAGAGATTCATATCAATTTCAGATTGGACTGCACTCAGGGGGATTTGTTGGGATTTTTTAGTTTTTCATTGTTATATCTTCTATGACGAATTTTTGGTGTTTCTTAGCACTTAGATGTTTTCTTTTTCACATCTTGTGTTGCCATCAATGCCAAAGGGGGAGATTGTTGGCAGTATCAAGGAATTGATTATGTGTTGCATTGAAGTTTTGTCATTGATGTCAACACTAGCTATTATGATTGGTTACCGACAGATAGATTCTGGTTACCGATAGAAGAACTAGTGTTACTGGCAAAAGGGACTATCAGTTGGATACTACTGACATGTTTGGTTTGATGTTTCTAGATTATTTTTTGGTCAGTTGGTATTGACTTGATGATCAAATGCTACCATACACTCTGGTAAGCCTATACCGGTAAGGGTTTAAGGTTTTACCGATAGAGATTTTACTTAGAATCTTTGATAGGATGCATAAGTGGTGTTGGTGCGGCTTCTAGATGGAATTCAGGATGCAGAAGGTAATCTTTGTTCGTGTTTCGACTGATTGGAGGCATCACTTTGGCATGGTGAATCTATTTGGGTCCAAGTTATGGACCGATATCATGTTACGTGTTCTTTACACGTTACTGGGATGGTTTATGGATTGCTTAATATTGTCTTTGTCTAAAGCCGACATGGTATATCATTGTAATGAGGATGCATGTAATGATCTTATTCTAATATCTTTTAGGTGGCCAACCTAATTGGTTTAGGCCTTAAGATTTGAATAAATTGATGTAAGATCTCATTGTAGATTGTGGTGATTGTGGCAGTAATGGTCATGGAATGAAATATCATATGCCAAATAGATTTGGTCGATCATAGGTGATCGAATTGGGTTTATATAAGAGGTCAAAGGCCTCTGGTATTGAGCTTAATCGGGACTGTAATCAGGCATGGTAGATGCTATCATTGGCGGTTCATTCTTTTGGATTGTTGTCCAATTATATTGAGGTGGTTATAACCTCTATGTAGTCAGTGAGACTCCATTGTAATGAGCAGTATGCTCTAGGTAGTGTGCCTTCCTACATGTGCAGGCCCCTTATTGTATTACATACTTTCTGTAGAAGTATCATCTGACTGTGGGTAGACTTCCCACCATGGTTTTTCTCTTTACTGGGTTTTCCATGTATAAATCATGGTGTTATGTGGTATGGTTGCATTGTGTTGATTCTCTGTTTCATTCTTAAGTTTTATTGCTTTGGTATCTGTTTATTCTATTCTGGTATTCAATATTTATGTGCTTTGGTTAAATATTATAAAGTGGTTTGATTAATATAATCTATTGACAACTGATTCACCCCCCCCCCCCCCCTCTCAGTTGTCCACCAGTTATTCTAACACTAACATCCCTAACACCGATAAGAAAGAAAAGTTTAGAAGATTCAAAGGAAAGGGCAAGAAACATTGTTATGTTGCAGTAGATGAAGGTGTGACCGATGAGGAGTTGGAAGAAGAAAATGATAATAAATAAATTGTGCTTGTAGTTGTGAAGGAGGAACTATCTGATAAAAAGGCAATACTATCTCATATGGAGAATAGTGATGAGTGGATTATAGACAGCGGCTACTCACACCACATGACCAGAGACAAATGTAAGTCCATAACCCTTAATGAATTTGATCGAGGTGTTGTTAGATTTGGAAACAACTCTCCTTGCATGGTGAAAGGTAAAGGTTCTATCTCTCTAAATGGAAAGATTAATGTTGATGATGTATTTTGGGTTGATAGTCTTAAGCATAATATTTTAAGTGTTGGTTAGCTCAATGATAAAGGTTATTTACTTGAAGTAAAGAGTGGAGTCTGCAGAATTATTGAAAGTAATGGTGAGCTAATTGCTACCGGGAAGAAAACTAGAGGTAACTTATTCAATTTGAATAGTTATGTTAATAATTGTCTGGTTGCAAGAATGGATGACAATTGGTTATGGCACAAAAGATGTTGTCATGTTAATTTTGATAATCTGATTAAGATAAGAAAGTCAAGTGTTGTAAAAGGATTACCACAACTTGTCAAACCAGATAGTGTGTTATGCAAAGATTGTCAAATCAGTAAGATGAACTCTATTTCTTTCAAGAGAAAGAATGGTATTTCTGAGAATGTTTTAGATTTGGTACATACTGATCTTTGTGGCCCTATGAGAACAAAGAGTTATTTTGGTGATAGGTATTTCATGATCTTCACTGATGACTATTCTAAAATGATGTGGGTAACATTTCTAAGAGAGAAATCAAAAGCATTTAATAAATTTAAATCATTTAAAGCTCTGGTTGAGAAGGAAATAGGTAAGAACTTGAAGTGTTTAAGATCAGACCGAGGTGGTGAATTCACATTTGATGAATTTGTTAAGTATTGTGATGAACAGGGTATAAAGAGACAGATGTTAGCTCCGAGGATACCACAACAGAATGGCATTGCAAAAAGAATGAACAGAACAATAGTTGAAGCTGCAAGAACTATGTTATTTCAAAGCAATGTATCCAAAATGTTTTGGAAAGAAGCGGTCAGTACTGTTGTATACATTCTTAACTGGGTACTAGTAAAAAGAGGTAACAATAAGACACCCTATGGGATATGGTATGGAAAAACTCCTTGTGTTATTTATTTTAAAATCTTTGGAAGTCAATGTTTTATCAAGAGAGATAACTACACTGAGAAGTCCGATGCAAAGTTTGATGAGGGAATTTCTCTTGGTTACTCTTCTAAGAGTAAACCATATAAATGTTACAATAAGAGGACTAAGAAAATTATTGAAAGTGCTAATGTAAAAGTTGATGATTTATCTAATAAGTCTGAAGGTACAAGCAAATTTGAACCTGAAAAGGATGATAATGAGGAAAAGTTTCTAATCATTGAATCAAAAGCAAAGAATAATGAACAACTTGGAAAATGTAGAACTAGGTGCTCAACCGCTGAGCGATGACAGTGAAAATGAAGAATCTGATGAAGAAGATGCAGAACCGACATAGGCAATACCTAGATATGTCAGACTGAATCATTCACAAGAAAAAATAATTGGAGATAAGAATGCAGACCTGTGCAAACTAGGAGAAAGATTAGAGAGAATTCATGTTTGATATCTACAATTGAACCCAAGATAGTTAAGGAATAACTAAAGGATGATGATTGGGTGAAGCCAATGAATGAAGAATTAGATCAAATTGAGAAGAATCAGACATGGTCACTTGTTCCTAGACTGAAGGATAAAAATGTAATTGGAACAAAATGGGTCTTTAGGAATAAATTGGATGAAGAAGGAAGGATTATAAGAAATAAGGCAAGGTTAGTCTGCAAAGGGTATGCTCAAGAGGAAGGTGAGGACTATGGTGAAACATTTGCACCCATTGCTAGATTGGAAGGTGTAAGAATGCTACTGGCATTTGCTGCATATAAAGGATTCAAAGTCTACCAAATGGATGTCAAGTCAGCCTTTCTAAATGGGATTCTAGAAGAAGAAGTATACATTGAATAGCTTGATGGATTTTCCTTGATCGATGATACAGACATGGTGTGTAAATTGCACAAAGCTTTGTATGGTCTTAAGAAGGAACCAAGAGCATGGCATGAGAGATTACATGCACATTTTATCAAGATTGGATTCCAACGTACCAGTGAGGACATCAATATTTATTTGAAGACTGATGGAAACAAGATGCTAATAGCAGAAGTGTTTGTTGATGATATAATTTTTGGTGGCAATGATGATATGTGTATGGACTTTGCTGATATAATGAAAAAGGAATTTGAAATGTCTCTAATTAGTGAAATTAAGTTCTTTATTGGATTATAGGTCCAACAACTAGATGGTGGTATCTTTATTTGTCAGACCAAGTATATCAAAGAAGTGTTGATGACTTTCAACATGGAAGACTGCAAACCGGTAGGTACACCGATGGTGACTGGTTTCAAGTTGTCAAAAGAAGATGATTCCCCTGTTGTTAGTGAGAAAGAGTATAGATCTATGACTAGCAAGCTATATTATGTTATCCATAGCAGACCGGATATTGCTCATGTTGTTGGATTAATTGCAAAATTTCTAAAAGAGCCTAAAGAAAGTCACATTGGTGCAGGGGAACCTCTTTAACAAGCCATTCATGGATTAGAGGATGAGGCTTAGGATCATTTTTAATGTCTTTGGTTTATGCATTTTCATGCTTTGAATAAGGAGCCCACCTTGTAAACCAATGTCCCAGATTAGGCATCCTGATAAGCCAATTTGGACAATTTGGTAAATAGGGGTAGCATAAATTTTTTTTGATGTTTTGAAGGATTTTAGGGTGTGTATATGGTGTTTGGTTGATCCAAGTTGTGTGGATCCCAAACTTTTTTTGGTTGACAACTTTAGTCAAAAAGTGCAACATTTGAAAATGCAACTTTTGAAGCAAAAGTGCAACATTTTGAAATTTGGTTGATGTAAGCCTCTCAATAGCTCCAACCTCTTCAAATTTGGTTGGAAACCATTTGGAGAATGCCTAGATACCTTTTGGACATAGTTCCCAAGGTAAGAGTTGTTGGTGATTGAATTTTGGAAGCATAATAAGACAAAAAACTGAGTTTTTCCCTGAAATTCTGGTCTTCTTGTTTTTGTCCGTCATTGTACGTATTGATTTTGAAAAATTTGCTCATGGAGTAGGTATAGGATTGAGTTACCTTTTTTTTTGTGGTGGTTTAAGGTCTTGATCCTTTGTGAGTAGTGAAAACCCTTTAATTTTTTGACTGTAACCTGGAAAACTAGGGTTTGGCTAAGGTTTCGCCAAATAATGGCCATATCTTGCACCCCACCCATCTAGAAGTTCTCTCCTTTGGTGGAATTAAATATTGGCCAGTTTATTTTAATATTTATATGGGTTTTTGTAGGGTAAGATTTGTTGTGAAGAGCATGAAGCAAACCTAGGTAGGCATCTCCATGTGAGTACCTTAGACAAAATTAGGACAGTCACCCTAAAATATTATACCAGTGGATTCCAGGTGTGCAACCCTAGAATTAGAGGTTATTAGTGATCCCCACATGATCATGAAGTTTTTTTGGTGTTTGAGAATATTGAAATTGGAGTTGTTTTGTAATTGAAGCCTATTAGCCCTAATTAGGCCTCTAGGCTTCTAAAGGGTTTAGACCCTTAGATTGCAAATCTTGCCAATCCCTTTTGGGGATAAGTGTAACTTCATAAAGGGTATCTGAAATGGTAAATAGTTTTCTAGGTTGAGTTCAATATTTTGGAGTTAAGGGCAAAATACCTGTCAAAGACGGCTATTAGCCAAGGGGGTAGGTTTCCAAAGGAAGTATAGGGCATTGGTGCCAAAGCCTAAAACAAATGTTTGGAATAGTTCCTAGGTGTCATGAATTGATCAAATCCAAGGCCCCTAAGAGAAAGAGCCATGGAGAGGTGTGTTGGAGATGTTGAAGCCATTTACTCATCTTGAGTAGGTGCTAGTCTTGAGGAGTTGAGAGTAGTTCAAACCTTTAAGGTGTGGAGTCCTTTTTGTAGGATCCTTTCTATCTTTTGAAGGGTCTAAACTAAACCTTTTGGGACCTGTCTGTAGGTGTGAGAAGGGCTCTGCATCACACATGGTAGCTGTGAAGAGAATTTTTTGGTATCTCAAAGGCACAATAGACTATGGTTTATGGTATCCCTATAAAGGTGATTTTACTTTGAATGTCTTTACTAATGCTGATTGGGAAGGTAATGTCGATGATCGAAATAGCACAACCAGTGGAGCTTTTCTACTTGGAGGAAGATTAGTGGCATGGACGAGCAAGAAACAAACTTGTGTTTCTCAATCTACAGCTGAAGCTGAGTATGTTGATGCATCCATGAATTGCACATAGGCAATATGGATGAGACACGTGCTAGAAGGATTCAATATAGATATGTCAAAATAGATGACTATCTATTGTAATAATACAAGTGCAATCAATATTTCTAAAAATCCTATGTTAAATGCTAGAACCAAGCACATTGAATTGAAGTATCATTTCATAAGAGAAAGAGTTCAAAATAAGGAAGTGAAGATGGAATATGTGAAGAGTAAAGATCAGTTGGTTGATATCTTTACTAAACTCTTACCGAAGGTTGCTTTTGAGTTTCTTAGAGGTAAACTAGGGGTTAGATCTCTACGACAAAAGAACTAGAATTATGGAGATCCATCAATCCTGTGGATTTCATGTTTATTTTACACTAAGGATTGATGAAGGTACATTCTACTCCTTTGGGGAGAAAGTCTGAGGTAAAATTTTGATTTAATGCTTTGTTATAATTTTCTGATTTATGTAGCAGAGATGGAGGAAGAGTCAGCAGTAGAATTAATGACAAGTGATGCATTTACATCTTTGGCATTATTGTCAAAGGGGGAGAATGAATAGAAATCAGATTTGGTAGAGATGTGAGAAGTTGAAGATCAGATTGAGTGAAGCATTAGTTTAGGGGGAGATGTAAAGGATAGATCATATGATATCAACAAGCAAGTTGTTGATGATGATGGTATTCTCATTGTGTATTTGATTAGTGTTGTCATCAATGCCAAAGGGGGATATTGTTGGCATTTTGCATAATTGATGCAAATCAGGTCATGCAGTTGAAGTTGGATGACTACACTGGTAAAGGATAGAAGTCTATTTGTGATGAAGAGATTGACATTCTATGAATAGATGACATGATTAGTTATTTGTGTTGTCATTGCTGGCAACTGATGTTCCTGATGTTTTTTTTTATCATCTAAGAGATTTGGTTTACTAGAAGACAGGGTTTACCTGCAGTGATCTAAAGTTTGTGAATTAGGACTTTAATCGATAAAGCAGAATTGTTTTGATTGGATTGGTCGATTGGCAATGATTGGTGATTTGCAGTTTGAATGGTGAACTTGTATCATGGAAATATGTATGTGACCAGGATTGGAACTTGTGATGATTATCAGAAGGCGTGTTTCAATTTTTGATGAAGTTTTCCTAAGGCTTTAGTAGGGTTTAAGGATCGCTGATGAAATATTCAAACCGGTAATGATTTATATTATGATGGTGATAAAAAATGAGTCTCCTTAAAGTTGATAACACAACACAACCCGCGTGAAAGATTTAATAGTTGTTTTAGCGTGATTCAAGGAAGATTTTCTTGGAAACCAATGAAATGCTTTGGAGAGTGTTTTGAGGATACATATCAGATTTCATGATGAGTTATGATCAATCAATGATTGTTATTGCATTGTAATTTATTGTTATGATTTGGATAGTGATCTACGATGATCTTTTGTGATCTTATTGTAAATTCTCGATGTAATTAGGTTGTGTGGCCAACCTAGTTGAGATGGCTATTTATGTACACATAATGGATGTTTATTGAGTTGAGGGTCTTTAAGAATGTGTTAAGCCATCCAAGTGAAGTGTGTAATTTGCCTAAGAGTTGCAGAGTGTTCTGTATAAATGGATCTGATCAAGCAAGAAGAGAAGTGAAAGAAAACATATCATTTTCTAACTATTGTTCCCTAACAGTTGCAGCAGGTTAAATCCCTTGATCGGGTAGGTTCTAACAGGCCTTAATCATTTAAGTCCCCTAATAGGGCAGCTCTCAAAAGAGTGTTAAATCCTCTCAAAAGGTTGATCCTAACAGATCATCAAGCTCCTAATTGAGTTGCAAGGCAAATCCCCTAACTGGGTGACTCCTGACAGGGTCTTCTCTTAACCGAGTGTATTGTAAGCTTCTAACAAGGCTAAGCTCCTAACAGGGCGTACTTTGAAAGAGTACAAATATTTGTGGGTGCCAACTCCCACCATGGTTTTCTCCCTATTTGAGTTTCCACGTCAAAAACTTATGGTGTTCATGTGTGGAATGGTTTTCATGTGATGTTCTTGTCAAGCATTATTTTTAAGAAACCGGTTATGATGTTTTATCAAAAGTTTATCCGAGGTTACCGGTACTGATAAGAAGTCGTTTGAGAATTTTTTTTTATCATATTGATAAGGTTAATTAATTGGTAATTGATCAAGTTTGTATGATTACTTTGGTGGTGAAATTATTGGTAAATGATTTGATTAATGAGTTAAGAAAATTTGATTATAGAAGTTGAGATATTTTCATATCTGAGATAAGCTGAAATAAGTTTGATTTGAGTTTAAGTTGAATTGGTCTTAATATTGATTCACCCCCCCTCTCAGTATTAACCAGATCCTCATAGGATTAACAAAAGAGATATATGAGGTCATGATCAAGTCTACTCAAGGTGTAGACAAGGTTAGGATAGTATTAGGTCAGAGTTACAACTGTTAAGACAGTAAGAGCAGCAATAAAATGGTCATAAGGGAGATTTATTTAATGATTTAAAAGAAGAACTCAACCCCACGAGATAGAGCAGAAGTAGTCAAGATATCAAAGAGAATAACACTCAATTAGCAAGAAGAAGGAGATCATTATCTTTATATAATAGAAGTCATAGAGCAACACACACTTAGGTATGATCAAAGACACTCAAAACATTGAGGAGAAAAGTCAATGATCAAGTAATGAAAGTCCAGACCTAAAGCATCTATAATGGACATCACAACTAAAGAGAAAAATAGCTAAAGGCATAACATAGATATCTATTATAGTGCATAGAGGGGCAGATAAGTTGATTTCTCAAGAGGGACAAGCAATATAATCATGGTAGTAATGTATATTGATTTACAAGTCTAAAAGGTTTACAAGATAAAAGTAGTCAATTAATGTTAGTGAACAGTTGTAAACAACAGAGACTGTCTATTGATTTTTAATATGAATATTTTAGTAAGGTCTCTTTGTTTGAAGGGTAGACTAGAACAATCTAGAGCAAGATTGAGCAACAATGCCATAAGAACAAGGATTCCAATAATCATTAGGACAAAAGACTCTTAGTAATCTTACAGTCATGAAGCCAAAATGACAATAGAAAATGACAATTATTTGCAATCAAGGCACAAAATAACAGTGCAAAGTCATAAGAGATATTCAACCATAAAGAGAAGCACTGTCAAACCCAAAGAGAGTAGCACATTGAAGTTTTTAGAATTAAGTAAGAGTTTGATATTGTTTTTTTGGGTTTTTTGTTGCCCTACTATCAACTATGGATAGGGGTGGCTGGATTCAAAGATCCTTCCCTGATTCCTCTCTCCCAAGACCTTGACTCCCTGCTACATAGATTAAATTTGAGGGAACCCAATTGATATAGGAGGGCATGCCAATGATCAATCTCCTCTCTAGGTGGGTAGTTTATCTAATACAAAAATTTTATATTTCATACAAGCAAAAGATACAAAAAAATTATTCAAAGTTTTATAATTCAAAACACAGAAATGTACGGTACTTGTGTTGTCAATGTCTTCCTTTGTTCTTCTTCTACCGTGCACAGTCTGCAGAGTGTAGATAAAGACCACTTTTTGCTTTCCTATTTTTTCCATAGCAAAGTTTTGATTACAACATTCCATCTATTGGTATGGTTTCCATAGCTCCTCTTACTTCGATTGTCGATCAAAATTCTGATTTCGCACTAATTTTTTCCTTGGTGAGGGTCATTTTTTTTGGGAAACAAATTAGCCTTTGGAGGTCTTAGGCTTTGGAGGTAATTTTTTTATTTATTTTTTAAAGAATTCAAAACCTTTTTAAATTTCAATTATGACCTTGAAATCTATATAGGGTATATTAATCTAGATAGATGAAAAATGAGTGACAATAAAAAAGGGGTAATCTACAATAAAAAATATAATGCAATTTTGATAATCAATAAGATGTGTGTGTGTGTGTGTGTGTGTATTTACAATTAGAATATTTTTAATTTAAGATAATATAAAGAATAATTTAAATATTTAAAGTAAAATATTTATTGTCTTCAAAAATTGTTTTAAATCCAAGTGAAATTGTTATACTTATATTCTTATTATATTTTTAATAGAAATAAAAATATATAATATAATACATATGCTAATAAAATAATTTATTATTTATAAATTAAAATAATATTTAAATAATAAATAATTTACAAACAAAAATATTAGGATCAATTTTTAAGATCATTTCCACAAGTACCTAATTTCTTTAAGAGAAGAGTTAGACAATTATCTAGTCATTTATTTAGTCATTTTTATTTGTGTGATCTCACTCGATGACCAAATTAGTCATTTATAGCTTTGTTGTAAAAAAATGACTAAAATTTGGTCATTTTTACTTGTCGTGACTAAAAAAATTGGTCATGTAGTCATTTATTTGCCATATTTCTACTAGTAACTGTCACTCTCATCTCTATCAGCAAATTCCTTCTCCTACTCAATGCATTAACAACTTTGTTAGATTTCCCACTTCTATGCTTCAACACAAAGGTGTAACTCTGCAAGAACTCTACCCATCTCATATGTTTATGATTCAACTTAGTCTATGGTGAAGGAGTACCCAAGACAAGATTGGCCACCATGAAGCCATAATGAATAATTATGAGATATTAAGTCTATGAGGTTAAAATTACCATTTTATATTGTAATCGTGGCTAATAATTCCATTTGAAGTCATATTGTTCATGTATTGAGTCATTTTGTAATAAGTTATTAAAAGTTGTCATGTGGGCAAAATGATGTCAAAATGAGTAATGTAATGGGGTTCAATGGGTAAATTAGGTTTTTTAAATGAGCCTTTTAAGTTTCATAAGGTCTTGTGTGACCATATTAATGTAATGAAATGATTAGATGAGTTTTGGTGTGAAAGAGTTTCAAAAGTTGTCAAATGACAATAAAAAGTGTCATATTGACAACATTCAAGTTGTAAATGCCACAAAAGATGGTTAAAGGGTAGTTAAGTGGTTTGGAGTCGGTTTCCTTGGAGGGAGATGTATTTAAACATTGGTTTACATGCCAAAATAGGGAGATATATAGATTGGAATGTAAAGGCAATTGGTTATTAATGGAATATCATGGTTTCCTTGAACTTTTTGGTTAAAATTTGCACTTTATTGGTCTGAAACTCTTCTTCTTTGCTTCATTTTTTATTGGAATTGGATTTGGAAATGTAGAGGAGTGTTTGTACTATCATTTGATACTATTATTGAAGGTTTTACATTCAAATTTGGTACACTTCTATTGACTATTCTATATACTGTTGTAGGTGACAGTTTAAGAGGGTTTTGAGAGTCATTTTGTGAATCTGACCCATTCTTCTTTGTGTAATGATTGTGGCTTGTGTAATGGGTCTGAGACATTGTAAAATAAGTGTTTATAACTTTGAGAATGCAGGAGAGATCATAAATGCATAAGGAGGATACCTTAGGGGTGATGAATCACAAGTTGACAAGGTGCATAACCCGTGCCATGTATAGGTCTGAGTGTTTTGATTGAATGAGGGTAGAATTTTATGTTGTATTTTGTCTACATAGTTCATGTGAATGGTTTTGGATCCTTTGTTTGGTTCTAGAAGTGATTGTAAGTGAGATATTGGGAGAGCCCTAGGTTTGGGTTCCTAAAGTGAGGGTTTTGTATTTGAGTGGGTAAATGGGAATGGTACCTTAAAAAAAATTGAAAATATGTTTATTTGCAACCTATCCTAAGATGTTTTTTGGGTTTGGGATTGTGGAGTGAAGTTTTTGATAGGGTTGCTTTGTAAAAGTGGCCTAATTGGCCCACTTTCATGCATAGCAGAGTAATGGTTCAGATAGTTGGTCCAAAACAATAGCATCTGGTATTGAGATATGTTATAGAGGGTTGAAATGGGTATCTGAAAAGGTAAATATTTTTCAAAGTGTTTTGGGAGAGTTTTGAGTTAATGTGCAATTACCCGATTTGGAGGGATAGTAGGGAATAAGCCTAATTTGGACAAATCATGTCTTGAAGCAGAAACCTTATGAAAGGTGAGTGTAGAACCTTGAGTTAGGCCATTAAATGTGTTGGAAGGCCTTTGGAAGATAAAACCCTATTTGAAGCCATTGAATAAGGCTAGTGAAGGTAGAGTGAATCTAGAAACCTTGAGTTTTGAAGAAACCATGAAGTGTTTCCAAGTGATTGTGGAAGGACCCATGATGCCTCCGCATCACTTTAACTGTTCAAATAATACAAATTTTGATGATCTATATACAAAAAAAATCCTTAGGCAACAAGTAATGTCTCCACTTCTTCAAGGCTTGAACTATGGCATAAAACTCCTGATCATACACTGAATATCTCCTTCCGGCATCATTCAATTTCTCACTATAATAAGATACTTCTCTCCCTTCTTGACTCAAGACTACTCCTATTGTTGTTCTACTTGCATCACAATCCACTTGAAATACTTTATTGAAATCCATTAAAGCTAACACAGTCTGCTCAGTCACTTTCTACTTCAATAGTTCAAAACTTTTTTTTTCTTTGGTGGTCCACTTGAATTCCTTCCAATCTCCCCTCATGGTCTCAATCATAGGGTTACAAACCGAACTGAAATTTATGATGAACTTCCGGTAAAAACTAGCCAATCCATGAAATTATCTTACCTCTCCAATGCTTTCCAGTGTAGGACACTCAACAATTGCTTCTACTTTCTCAGGGTCCATCTTCAAACCATCCTTAGATATCAAAAATCCCAAATAGACTACCTCATCCTTCATGAAAGTGCACTTCTTGATATTTATCTTCAACTTTTCTTCTCTCAACCTCTACAAAACTTTTCTCAAATGCAACAAATGTTACTCTCTTGTCTTATTGAAAATCATAATGTCATCCAAATATACAATTACAAACTTACCCAAGAATTTCCTCAATACCTCATTCATCAGCCTCATGAAAGTACTTGGTGAATGAGTTAACCCAAAAGGCATCACCAACCATTCATACAATCTTTCATTTGTATTGAATGTTGTCTTCCACTCATCTCCTTCTTTGATCTTGATCTAATGATATCCACTCTTCAAATATATCTTTGTAAAGTATTTGGCTCCACTCAAACAATCCATTATGTCATCCATCCTAGGAAAAGGAAATCAATATTTCGCGATGATCTTGTTTATTTCTCTAGAATAAGTACACATTCTCCACTCTCCATTCTTCTTAGGTGCTAATACTTGTGGTACTATATAAGGGCTCAAACTTTCCCTGATCAAACATTTCTTCAACAACTCCTGTACTTGTCTATTCAGTTCTTCATTCTCTGTCGGTGTCATCCAGTGTGCAGCTTTGTTAGGCAAACTAGCTCTGGGAACCAAGTCCATGCAATGATTGATACTATTGGAATCCAAGAACACTGAGAGGGGGGTGAATCAGTGTTCTACCAGAATGCTCAATTTTAATCTTATTAAAACATGCATACACCAACCGGTATACCAGTACATATAAAATTGAAATAAGTAAAGCAACCAATAAGCCAATCACACAAATTAATACCATAACACGCATAATTATACATGGAAAACCTCAAAGAGGAAAAACCATGGTGGGATTTGTGACCCATAATATCAATCCACTGGCCATATGAAGAGATATTACAAAATAGAGTGGCATGCACTTGTAGGAAGGCTTACACCCTAGAGCACACTACTCAATCACAAAAGGAGCCTCACTCACTACATACAAATCTAGACTACAATATTGAGAAATGATTGAACTACAAAGATAGCATCGCCTATGCTTGGATACAGTTCTTGTTAAGCTATGTTTGTTCCGGTCTAAAACCCTAAACCCTTTACAGAATACCCCTTTACATAAATATACTCACATACATGATCTCTCTCATATATTTCGCATTACATAACATTATCATATTCTCCTATTGATCCATCCACCCTTATTTGAAAATGATCTAATCAACTAGCCTATATACCCTTTACAAATCATCATGCCTTATGTCATCTTACAAAGATAATTACAATATGAATATACATGTCGACTAGATAACATAAAAACATGAATATCAAAAACAATTGTCGATGTTGGATCTCCAAATGATGTCGGCCTCCAATACCGATAACCTGATTCTAAACCATGTCATCCTACATTTCTGGTAACCAAATAATTCTATCCAACCTGTCAATGCTGATGTCGGTGTTGGTGAAGTGCATGTCGGTACACAACTAACCCAAAATATGAAGCCAGAACAAGTTACCAAGTGAGTGTCAATTGCCAACAATTTCCCCCTTGGCATTGATGGCAACACTCATGTGAAAAATGATCATGGTTTCCAACTCTCAGTTTCATTGTGAGCCTACTCCCCCTTAGTTGAATATCCATCTGAACAAAATACTCCATATCTCCTGAATATTTTCACCTATACTCCCCCCTAATGTTTGCAAATGCCTTTTTCCTTTTTCACATCAATACTCTCCTCCTTTGACATCAATGCCATCAAAATACCAAAAAGACAAAAAATTGGGATGAAGAATGAAAAGACTGTACAATGAATATCCCAAAAATACCTTACCGGAGCTGAATGTATTTGAAAATATCTAGATAAGCCTTCTCCAAAAGCTCTAGATAAGTATCCCAACCAGATTTGAAAGTGCCAGAAATAGATACAAGTCCATGTAGCATATGGGCAAATGACTCTTTCTCATTTAACTTTGTTGGTGTGGGCTTACGAACCATATCTATACACCTTCTTATTTACACCTAATGAATCCAACCGAGGACTCACCAATCCTCTAAGACCTCTGGCTCTTCTTATGATTTTGTCTTTTTCCCTCTCAAGAGAAAAAACTTGGGCTTCCAAAACCAAAATTCTACCATCAAAATAATTTTCTATACTTGCAATCTCCTCATGAATATCCTTAATCTTTTTATCTATCTTAGCTGTGACTAAACCTGTATTACAACATACTCTATAGATATTAGTACACTGCCTTAAAGAATTATCTATCAATTTCAACTTATCATTGGTTTCCTTCCTTTCAGACTCAATCATTTGATCAAATGTATCTCTCTTTGCCTGTACAAATCTCTCCATTTTTTGCCGGTTTGATATCTTCTACAAAGACTGAAAGTCCTTTGAAATGAGCTCCGTGATTGTCTTAAGCTTACCAGATGGGCTCACTTCATTTTCAAATTTACACTTTGGGACAAGCCTATGTAAAACAGTGATAGATTGATCAATAACACCTTTATCCATAGATCCTTCCTTCATCATTTTTTATGTAGCCATCATCATGAGTTCAGTAGAACTCATCTCAGTTATGCTTTTCTTTTCAACTTGTGAGGTGTTAATTGACAACAATGATGGACTAACTATTGGTTCCCTATTGGATTCCCCTTTCTTCTCCTCTAATGTTTTAACCTTTATAGCTTCCTCACTTGCACCGGTGGCTTTGCCACTTGGTACAGTCTTAGTAAACTATCGGTTCCTCCCTAGGAACTATAACCTCATCCTGTACATTTGGATCCGGAGGACTGTTGTCCTCAACATTATTAACCTGTAAATTATCAACCTTTACACTCTCTGTATCTACCAGTATCTCAACATTTTCCTATACATTAGTATCTACTAGGGGCTCAATATCCACTATCTTAATTTTTTTCAAAATTATGGGTGAAGTACCCATAATACCTTTTCCTTTATGTTCAACTGGGTTGTCTGTAGTATCTATCTTAGATTTCAGTGAAGTATAAAAACCACGGTTCTCTTCAAAGAAATTAACCCATGCTTTGTGGGTCTCCTTGATTATCTCATTGACCCTACCTAGCATAAAACTAATTATTCTATGCTTGTTGTTAAAGATTTTCCAATTTGAAACCTCAAGTGTCTTGTCCATCTCCTCTGGAGCAATAGAAACACAAACAGATAGAAATTCTTGAATCTTTATATGCCCGTCCTCTTGCATTGCTAATAGTCTTCTAGCATCTAACATGTCATACAACTGAGCTGATATTTGGTCTTCAATTTCTAACAAGGCTTTCTTATAAATATCCAAATACAACAAAACTGATTCCTCTACTTCTCTTTGTTCATCATTATCTAAATGTTCATAATAAAACTGTACATTATTTAATATACCATCTTTAGTAATTTCATCAACTAACTCTACACAAGTCTTTGGTGTAATAATAGTTACATTACCAGATTTAGTTGCAAGATCAATGTCGTCCTTCTTCTTTCTCCTTCCAGTATCAGATGGGGATGAAGGTATTTCTTTTGGTTCTCTTTTCTATGCCAATACCCTAATAGTAACTTTCCTAACCGGTTTCTTTTTATCCTCTACCTTAGTTTCTTTAATTTTCTTTCTTATTATCCTTTTGAATGCTAGGGGCATGTCATCATCAGATGCAGACTTTGTTGCAATAGGCTCAATGCATATTTATGGTTCTTTCCTCTTCCTACCTTTCTCCAGAACAACATCAATCAATGCTTTGATGTCTTGTGAAACCTTTTCAACAAACTTACTTGCCTTTCCTTCCTGCTTCTCTCTCTTCTTCTGGTTGAACTCAGTTTCAACCTCTTGCTTCTTCTGATTAGCAGTACCAAAGGTTTTTACAATCTCATCAATAGGTGCCTCAATTAGCATTTGTGCATAAGCATCAATAATGTGTGCATCAACTTCATAACCCATTTCCTCAATCCAAATCTTTCAGGGCCTTACAACTTCCATCAAAGTTTCATCTTTCTTGACCATGAAGCATATGTTGGTTGAATACTTCTCAATAATGTGCTTTGGAACCCTCACCCTATAATTCATAGCATTTTGAACTTCTTTAAAATAACCCCACACTTTTTCATCTCTCTAACTACCCAATGTAGCAATTAATTGTTTTAATTGCCTCCCTATCTACATATCGAATGCCCATTTTCTCTTCCCAAAACTAGGAGTCTCATTGATAAAAATAGCATTAAATAGAAAATTAGGTTACCATACCAGAAAGTTCCTTTTTTTTCTCCTTTAATCTTTCCTAGGTTAATCAACAGTTCATCCAACATCCAACCACATAGATCTAACTTCTCAATCTCCCTCATCATTTTATGAGTTGCATAAATGCAGGAGCTAGAAACAAAATCTAGTCGGTTTGACTATGTTACCTTGTAACTAATGACCATGCTTTTGAAGCTGATATCTGTGTCGGTGATAGTACTGATCCTCAGTGACCGCTTGTCTGATGTTGTGCCGGTAATCTTGTTGACCTGATCATTTGAAACTTTCTTCTTTGGATGTTGTCCAACCTGCGGTAAACAGTTGATTTCCCTGATGGCCTCCTTCATAATCTTATACAGTCTATCCAACCAGATAAACTCTCTATGTACTCTGCTCAAAATATACTTAACAATCTCATCTTTGAATTCCAAAATATCCGGAATGTCGATAAACTCTAGATCCACAATATGCTGGTATTCAGGCTTAATCTTTCTAGAATCTCCTATTATCTCATTCATGTACATGCTCTTAATATCATTCATCACTAAATACTCAATATGATAGTGAATGTAAGCTCTTACATATTTGACATACATGAATCCTTCTGGAACACAGGAAAAAGCACCAACCGAATCATCCAGGGTAGCAACATGTGGATATCGTTTGAAAATCATCCTAGGATAGTCCTAGACCTCAACTACAGTCAGATTTGCAACAAACATAGGTACATATGATGATCCAACTTCCATGATTGATGATAAATACCAGTGAAAAATCCTAAAGACCTCTTCCAATCGCTAGTGAAATCGCTCAAGATGATATCAATTGCTCTAATTCGCCTTAGACTTCCTCTGAATCACTTTGAATTGCTCTGAATGCAAAGTGGACAGAAATGAAGTGAATTCAACCTTTTATCCTCAAACAAACCCTAATCCATCATTGATATAAATGACTTTCGGTGGAAGATACCAGATTGCGATAAAACAACTCCATCTCGGATAAGCATCTCCAATGTCACATCTTCTAGAACCTCTTCCCGGGGCATATGCAACATCTTCATGAATTTTTCCTCCCCCTAAGGCATCTACTTTAGTTACCGGATGAGCATCCTGCCAATGCAAGAGCACCTCCTTTGTGAGTTGAGTAACCAGTGCATTTCCATCTACTAATTATTCTTGTAACTTTCTAACCCATCTCTGGGTATGATCTTGTTGGGTTTCATTAACCTTCTCTTTTCCTTTCTCATTTGATCCTCCATTACCAACCGGTGGAATTTCGCTTCTATAGAACTTAGCAATTTGTTGAACCTCATTACATGCATAACATGTAACATTGTTCTTTTGAATAACTTTTCTAAAACCGGTGTAATTGCTTGACCAACACTAATTAGCCATATATCCAGATTTTTCACATGCATAACATTTAACATTCATTCTACAATCTTTTGTCTTATGACCATACTTATTACATTTAGAAGATTGATCAGGAGCAGGATCAGGGTTTTGATTTGCTATATTTCTACATTGCCTAGCCATGTGACCAAATTTATTACAAACAAAGCATCTACCATTAAATTTATAAGCATTAAACTTCCTTATCGGTGCCTTATGATTTTGATCTTCATTTGCAGTACCAGAATGTTGTCCTTGTTCAAATCCAAGTCCATTGGAATCTCCATTCTTCCTTCCTCTCTTTAATAACTCATCAATTTGTGTTGAACTAATCTTGAGTTTTTCTTTATATTCACTTGCAATAGTCAGACAATCTCTCAGAATTATCATTTGTCTCTCAATTTCTTGTTTATTACTATGGGATTGTACTAAATTAGTTCTCAGCATATCATTCTCATGAACCAACCTTCCACATTCTTCAAATTTGTTCTTCAGAGATACAACAAGAGTTTCTACCTTTTTCTTCCAGTCTTCAATCTCCTTAAACATCCTCATAGTTTTTGCTTGCATTTCATTCCTCATGATCATGTTCTCCTGACTCAGCTTCAGACATCTCTTATTAAGTGCAACTTTCTCATCATTATCCTTATTCTACAAAAGTTCCTTCCTCCTAGCATGAATAGATGAAAGCCTCTCCTGTAGGACAAGAATGAATTCCTAAGAAGAATTAAATTCATCTTGTAGTTCAAGTTCTTCATTCTTTCAACATCATAATCTTCAAGTGCCACCTCAAGTTGCTTCTCCAAACTCATATCCATGGATTCTAGATTCAGGATCTTCCTCAAGCTATTAAACTTCCTCCAAGGCACAAGGCTTTGATACCAATTGTTGGAATCCAAGAACACTGAGAGGGGGGGATGAATCAGTGTTCTGCTAGAATGCTCAAGTTTAATCTTATTAAAACATGCATACACCAACCAATATACGGTACATATAGAATTGAAAGAAGTAAAGCAACCAATAAGCTAATTAGACAAATGAATACCATAACACATAGAATTATACATGGAAAACCTCAAAGAGGAAAAAACACGATGGGATTTATGACCCACAATATCAATCCTCTGGCCTTATGAAGAGATATTACAAAATATAGAGGTCTGCACTTGTAGGAAGTCTTACAGCCTAAAGCAGACTGCTCAATCACAAAAGGAGCCTCACTAACTACATACAAATCCAGACTACAATCTGGAGAAATAATCAAACTGCAAAGATAACATCTTCTATGCCTGAATACAGTTCCAATTAAGCTCTATTTGTTTCGGTCTGAAACCTAAAACCCTTTACCAGAATACCCCTTTACATAAATATCCTCACATACATGATCTCTCTCATATATTTTGCATTACATAACATTATCATATTCTCCTATCGATCCATCCATCCTTATTTGAATATGATCTAATGAACTGGCCTATATACCCATTACAAATCATCATGCCTTATGTCGGATTACAAAGATAATTACAATATGAATATACATGTCGGCTAGATAACATAAAAATATGAATATAAAAAATAATTATCGATTGTGGATCTCCAAATGATATCGGCCTCCAATACCGATAACCTGATTCTAAACCACATCAGCCTGCATTGCTAGTAACCAAAAAATTCTATCCAACCTACCGGTGTTAGTATCGGTGCTGGTTAAGTGTATGTGAAGTGCCCACTGGTACACAACTAACCCAAAATATGAAGCTAGAACAAGTTACCATGTTGTCATCAATGACAACATATTGAAACCAACCAAGTGAGTGTCAATTGCCAACAGATACTTCTCATAGGTGGCAATCCATCAGGCACTTTATCTAAAATGATGTCTTCATATTCTGTCAAAAAATATTTTATCTCTCCTAGTTGTTCCTCTTCATGCTCTGGATTCTCAGTCTTCTTAGCAATTAAGGCAAAACACACATTCTCATGTCTCAATCCATCCAGGAATTTCCTTCCATCTACCAAATAGATTCTAGCATTCGTACATACTTCATTCTTCAAAGGTTCCTCCAAGGGAAACAAGGTTTGCTTCATTTCATTAGCTACAGTAGTGTATGTATTCTTCCTCCTATCATGTACTGCCTGTCTATCAAACTGCCAAGGTCTACCCAAAAAAATATGATAAATATCCATAGGCATAATATCACACAAGACTTCATCAAGATAATTCCCAATTTTTAATTTCACCAAACATTTCTCACTTATTAATAACTTATGTTCATCCTGAATCCATGCTATCTGATAAGGTTCAGGGTGTTACAATCTCTCCAAATTCAACTTATTCACCATCTATTCTGAAACAAGATTATCTGAACTACCACTATCAATAACAACTTTACAAGACTTACCAGATACCTTACATCTGGTCTTGAACAAATTCTTCCTCTGCAAGGGCTCTTCATCTCTCTTGGTATGACACAAAGCTCTCCTCATCATCAACAGTTCTCCATCTTCCAGTTTATTGTCTAATCTAGTGGGGTTTTCTTTCACCACTACTGCTCTTCTGATATTCTCTATCTTCTTACACTTGAAAGCATGATGTCCTTCTCCTCCATACTTAGAGAAAGTTCCTTTAAATGTTCTCTTTTTTGGTCTTCCATAATTCTCATTCTAGTAGCCATTCAGTTCTCTCCTCCAGTAGAAATTTTTATAATCTTTCCGGTATGAATTACCTTCTTTGTTCACTTTCTTGTCCTTGTTCTGATCTATACATGCTCCTCTACCTTTGGTATATCCTCTTCCTCCTTGAAATCTTCCTTTGGTAAACCTTCCACCTCTGCTCATGTCTTTTGTTTAGCTTCTCTTCTGCTTTTAGGGCATACTGGTAAGACTCTTCAACACTCTCTAATTTGATCAAACTAAGTTCATCTTGTATAGACATCCGCAATCCATTCAAATATCTTGCAACTTTCTCAACTTCATCATCAACATGTTCGGATCTGATATTCAACTTGTAAAATGCTTCGGTGTATTCCTTCACACTAGATTCCTTCTGTGTCAAATTCTGCAACTTCCAAAATAGATTCACTTGATAATTAGCTGGCATAAATTTTGACTTCAACTTGGCAATCATCTGATCCCATGTCTTAATCTTCTCTTTAGCTCTTCTTTGTCTATCAACTTGAAAATGTTCCCACCAAAGAGATGCATGGCCTTTCAACTAGGTACAGACATATTTCACCTTCCTTTCTTCTGCAACATTTTCAAAATCAAAATATTTCTCCATCTCCAAGGTCCAATCCATCAATTCATCCAAATCCAACTTTCCATCATATTCCGATGGGGTAAAATGAGGTTTAGTATTCATCCTACTCAAAACCCTCAAAAATATTTGCTCATCTGGATCAACTACCGATGGGTTCACTTGTTTTGTTAGGGCTTCTTCTCCTTCATCTTCACTTACATCTTCAATATGTCAGCCTCTTCTCTAGGTTGTCTCCATGGCTTCCAACTAGGCTGCTATCCCTCACAACATTTCCATCATAGCAGGGTCTGCATTCCTAAATGCTCTACCATTCCTAGTTCCTCTTCATGCCATCATTTACTCCAATCCTCTATAGTTGCAAGTTGGATCCACAGTCCACCACCCTACAAAAAAAATCTTAGGACACACAACCTTCAAAATGAAAACTTTCTCCGATACCACTTGAAGCAGTCACTAGTTAGGAGGGACCTCAAATAGATCAATCTGCACCGGTCAACAAGAGAAAACACAATGGAAACACAAAGATATGATGGAGGAAATATTGAACAGATTGTATTATAACATGAAAATTGATTACAACCAATGGGTAACAACTGGGTTACAACATAACTGGCTCACAAGCCTGCTAGAATATGCTTAAAATAAAGAATAGGTCACAACTGGGACCTGAAAACTATAGATCTATCTTCTATGTTCTATATTCCACCTCTGATCCATTCTAATGCTCAATCACGATAATTTATACAATCCAAGGGGATCTGGTCGGCCTAAAAAGGGATCAAAACCCAAAGAACAAGACCTAACATGTAAAACCAACAAGGTCGGCCTTCGCCAAGAGATTCCTCTAAAAAATCCAAAGGATGAAGTGTAGATCGCAGGAAAAGGTCGGCCACATGCCAAGGAACATCGAAATCAATGCCCAAGGCTTTGCAAGCTTCAAAAGGGGTTCTGATAGATCACCAAAATAGGTCCAAGCAACCGGTAACAAGAAACTATCAACCAGTAACAGGAAACTATCAAGGAAATCGATAGCAATAACTTGTCAGAAAATGATCCAAATGCAATGCGGTTTGGAAATAATAAAGATGATCAAGTCTTCAAGTGGAATCCAACTCTATAGGAGCCGGTGAGCCAAAACTGGGACACACAAAAATAAAAGTTGAAACTGCAAACAGAAAGCAAAATAAAAAGAAAATGTTTTTGGTTGATGCAAGATTGCTATGAACCGGGGATGCTCCTACATCAATGTAGTAAGAAATGAGATCGGTACCTTGAAGAGAAACCTGAATACAACTAAAGACTTCATTAATGATTTGAAGGATCAAGTGAACACTACAAGAGACAAAAGGAAGGAATTGATGGACAAGCTAAAGGAGAAACAAGATTTAAATCATGGAAAATTAGGGTAAAGT
Organism: Cryptomeria japonica; assembly: GCF_030272615.1. NCBI lineage: Eukaryota > Viridiplantae > Streptophyta > Pinopsida > Cupressales > Cupressaceae > Cryptomeria > Cryptomeria japonica. The sequence goes on from NC_081410.1 coordinate 439,143,898, forward strand.
TGATGAAGTTGACAAGCTTGAGAGAGAGAATGTTGTGTTGAAGAATAAGATACAATCCTTCATGATGAGGCTAAAGAGATTGGAGACCGTAAGAAGAATGAAGAGAATCTGACACAATCATTGAAGGAAAGAGCAAGTGAATGCTTCAAGCTTACCTATGAGAATGATCAATTGAATCTTAAGTTGATACAATCAAGGAATAATGGTCAAGAACTTGAAATGTAGATTGTTTCCCTAAGAGATGAACTTGCTACTGGAAATGAATACAAAGACAAATTCAAAGATAGCTCAGTAAGGCTTGATGAGATGCTGGAAAGTTAGAGACATGGAAAGGACATGCGAGGACTTGAATTTGGAAAGAGAAAATCCCCTAGATTTGGACAATGCAATGCAAAACCTAATTAGAAGAAGAGCAAGAATCCTCTAGTAAGACAACCTAATTCCTATAAATTCAATGGTAGGTGTTTTATTTACAATAAATTTGGTCATATGGCAAATCAGTGCAGAAGTAAGATGAATAATGTGGACAATGGTCCTACCTTTACCGGTCAGTATTTCATATGCAATAATTTTGGTCACAAGTGAAATATGTGCAGAGCAACAATGAATAACTTTCAAAACAAGAGATGCTATTTTTGTGGGATGTTTGGACATATCTCTTACTAGTGCAGGATGAGACCAAATTATATGAACTTCATAACTATGCAGAATATTGTTTGTCGTGCATGCAATAAAACTGGTCACATTGTAGAATACTACAGAAGCAAGAATAGTGCTCCAGTAGACAAGAAAAAAGATGATGAGAAAGGGAAAGTGAAATTAGAGGAAATCAAAGGTCATCATAAGAAAATGTGGGTGAAGAAGGAAGATTTTGCTATAGAAAATGGCTCCAAACTTGAATCCGGTGATGGAAGCTCATCTGGTAACTAGGGATTTTTGCCTTAGGGGGAACTTTTCATGCAAATTATAAGAACCCCCTCTTCATAGATCTGCAATCAATACTGGAAGGTTGTAGAAGGCTTAAATCATATATGCAGATGATATCCAGAAGATTTAGTAAAGATTTGATGCTCAGGTAAGCAACTTCATGAAAATCAAGGTAATCGGTTGCAACATTTATTACAATGTAGAATTAGGTTTTTGAAGGTTAAAAAGCCATTTCAATGTTTTTATTTTCACAATGTGATCAAGAGAAAAGTGCAGAGTAGTAGAGCAAAGCAATTTGGTGATCTAAACAACGATTACAATGATCCTAAAGTGAATTCCTATGCTTGGTTGTGAATTGATGCATTTCTCTATTTTTGAAAACCCTAAGTTCTCAATGGATCTAGTATCTGGAATAGCTACCCCATTGGTTGTGGAAATCAAGGATAGAGATTGACCCATTTTCAAGAAACATCCTTTCAAATCTGCCAAGGATGATCCCAAAAGAGTGTTTTCTTTTGTACCTTATGATGTTCTTCATAATGAGGACATAAGGGCATTTATCCACTATGATATTGAAGAACTCGGTAGCGCTCACATGTTGACCCTATACAATAAGCACCGAGCGAACAACTTGGGGAATCTCAAGCCAGAATATCAGTATTTGTAGGCCAAGGGTTTCTCTCAGTTCATACACTTTCTGATATTTGATGAGAAAGAATGGATCTGATTCATACTTAGTATAATTCATGATGAATTTATGTGGTCATCACTGAACAAGAAATATAGGTCGTGTCTTGTCTGTGCGCATCTGGTGAAGTTCATAGAATAAGAAAAATATCAAACATCACTGTGATTGCCGCCACTGGTTCTCAATTTGACAGTAGAGAAATGACAATCAATGACATTCTGGAGCATGATGCCAAGTTTGCATCAATGGTGGTTGGATACAAAGTATACTAGTCAAGCAGACAAAATTATGTCTTCGGTACAACAATATACTCTACCTATCAAATTTTGAAGGAAAATAAGAGGTATGACTTATGTACGGTTCTCTTGAATGAGTTGATAAGAAATTTGAAGAAATTTAAACAAGACAAGAAGCACACCTTTAAGTTTGGCACCCTTATTATCTGTTTGGCTTTGTATTTCATGAATGGAATCCTTGGTGTTCAAGGAAAGGTCCAATGGGCCTATTACAAGCCAGTTGCCATGCAAATTAAGGAAGGGATTATGGGGATTGGTGATGACACAATGAGGATATCAACTGTGTGGGGTCATTTCAAAACTTTTCAAGCCACAATGAAGAGAAGAGAAAGAATTCCAAAAGAGATAGTGGAGAAGTATGAGAAAATAATTTTCTTCATGGTTGATAAAAACCAATGCTTAATGGAAGCTATTGAGCCAAGGATTGTGTGAATTATTCCTATGGGTTATGAAGTTGATGCTTCTACCCTTGATTCCTATTCTCAACATATGTTGAGTCAGCCAGTTGATGAGAAAGAAGAAAGGTTTGGCACATTTAAGGAGAAAGACTTAGAGTTGCACATGTAGTTCACCGCACCTGCAAGGAAGAGAAAAGTTTCTAAGATGGTTGAGGAAGTAGTTGTATAGATGGGATTTACTTGAGAGGTCATAAAGAAATCAAGGTAAAAGCATGCTCAGATGCAGGCTAAGGAGGAAGCCAAGAAGCCTAAGGCTAAACTGGTTCCCTTGAAAGCTAACCTAAAGGAAACCAAGTCTGCCCCTGCTCTGGTAGTACCATCAACTAGACAGAGCTCATCTAGAAAAGGAATTTTGAAGAAAAAGGAGAAGCCTAAATGAACCTATGTTGTTTTATCTCCGATGGAATATGAGACCGAATCAGATGAGGAAGCAAATAAGGCTAAGAAGAAAGGAGATTTTGTAAGGGTGGTGAGGAAACCGCAGTCCAGTGGAGCCCCACAGAGAAAGAAAGCTAAATTTGAACCTATGCTTACCAAAAGACCAAAGAGGGGAAGGAAGATCAGAACTCAACTTGATAAAGATATTGAATCTAGTGATCAACAAGGTAAATATACATTTGTTACTCCAATGACAACCAACCAATTGATTGATGAAATAATTGTTGATGGAAATTTGAAGAATATTGGAGTATATTATGAAAATCTAGATGAGGAAAATCAAAGAAAAGTTGAAGAAGTTGTTGTTCTGTATTTGCATAACTTTAATAAAGCTTTGATTGAGTTGGAGCATAGAATTCCTAAGGATCTATATAACATTATTGATGTGAGAAGGCTAACAACTAGTAAAATAGATAAGAAAATGAAAGAAAGAGAATTAATAAATGTTTGCACCTGTATCTCCCAAGATGAAGCCAAAATGCTTATTGAGGAATCAAATAAGAACAAATTCAAAAGAAAAAATAGGGTGAACAGGTTGATGACTGGGAGAGTTGAAGAAGTGAGGAGGGAAACTAAGGAAACCTAGGGAAGAATCATGAAGAAAAATCATTTGTATAGTGATGCAGTTAAGACTTCTCAACCAAAAGTAAAGGAAGGTATCTCTAGTAATCAGAAGGACGAAACTCAAACTAAGGGACATCCGGAAGACCAAGGAAATACAAAATTTTATGGTGAGGTTAGTACTAATCCTCTAGTAGTATATAGTTATGGAGAAGTCCTCAAGATTCAAAAGGATGATACTGCACCAAGTGGCAACATCGATGCACAAGATAAAGGGGATGGAGTTGAGGTTAAGGAGTAGAGGTAGATAAAGGGAAAGGAGTTGTCAATCTAGCAATTGACACTCCTCCTATAAAAGGATCAAGGGCCCTACCTCAAATTTCAATCAATCTTGATGGCCCTCTTGATATTAGTTAAATGTCACCAGTAGAGAAGTTGATTCTTGCAGCAGCAATATAGGCTTAGGCCAGTCAGGATCTTGTCAAGTCTGAAAATGAAGACAAGAAGTTGATCTAGATGTCTCTTGATGTATTGCAGAAGGTGGTACTAGGTTTGTAGCTAGATCCCAGTTCTAGCCCCTCAGAAAAACTATTGTAACTGATTAATAATGTAAATACAAATTTTGAATCCTTGGAGAAATCTACCACTAAGAGAGTATTAGAGATATTCAAGGAGGTAAGAATGCAAACATTCTGGAAAATGATAGAAGATGACATAGTAAGATTGAATGAAGACTTGTAGACAATCTCTGATGCTCTAACTGAAGGTAGTACAATATATAAGTCTTGTCTCATTTTTCCAAAGTTCATAGTAGATATAGACAAGAAAATAAGTATTTGTCAGGGTAAAATTTATGATATTTCATAGTCTTTTGATCCTAATGTAGCTCTAACTAGCAGTGTAGAAGGGAAGGTATTGGTTCTAAATGATCAGATCTCGAGTCTTAAAGTAGATAAGGATAGAATTTTGAGAAGAGTTGGTGAACTCTGTAATTTGATTTCCCCTCGGTTGGACACCATGTTAAGTAATAAGGTTGATTGTATAAAGGCTATGGGACAACCTGTTCCATCTAAAATAAAGGATGTAGATATTTGTGCCTATGTTTTCAGTGCATTTATTACAATTTTGGATAGCTTGAAGAGTGGATGGGACACTCACCTAGGATTTTTGAAGACCATTTTTGTTGATATCTTCAAGTATATGTAAAGTCTCTGGTAGACACCCTTGTATATAAGTTTTGGACAAAACCCCATCTTTGGCATTACAGTCAAAGGGTGAGAGTAAAGGTGAAAAATGTGTAGTAGAAGAGTGCAATGTGAAGAGCATGTTACAAGTTTCAGAATTGTTTGTTTAAGGGGGAGCATTAGAAACTATTTTGATCTGGTGTGCAATTTTCAACACTTAGTCATTTTTTTTCATGAGTGTTGCCATTAATGCCAAAGGGGGAGATTGTTGGCAATTGACACTCATCTCATGGCATCTAATGCTTGATTATTGGTTTAGGTTTCTCATTGATGGCAACTCTTAATGGAATTCTATTTGGTATCTATATATCTTTGATATCTAGAAGTGGACATGAACCGGTAACAATTAACTAGTAATTCAGGATGAGTAGAGAAGTTTTGGTCTGGAAGATTTCCAGTAATTTTGGTGGTGAGATTCGTGCTTGGGATGATAGGGTCGACATAGAGACATCATTTTATCATCAATTTGGTTATCCACATTTATCTTTGGTGATCTGGTCAAGCCAACATATGACTCCACATTACATTAGTAGGCCGACTTGGTGAATGATCTATTTTGTGGTTGCGGATATATAAGGGTGATGGAGAAGATCTTTTTTGTAGCATGATATGATTGTATGTGGGCGAGTGGTGATTGAAAATCCATTTTGGCATAATTTGATGTGTACATTCTTGATCTGGTAGCTGAATGAGAAAGAGAACAAGGAAGAATAGTAGACGTGATACAATCACAATATTAGGGACTTAACTGGGACTCATATAGGCATTGATGGATGCTATTTTGGAGTCCATTCATTGCAATCCATCTTTGTAAATGATATTTATGACAATGAGCCTTCAGAGGTTGTAGCCTCTATTAAAATTGAGTTATAAGATCTAGGTAGTGTGCCTAAATGTAAGTGCATTCCCCATATTGTAATATTATTTTGCTATTGGCCATAGTGGAATAATATTGGTTCAAATCCATCCATGGTTTTTCCCATTTGGGTTTCCACATAAAAATCCTCATGTTATAATTTTGTGGTTGATTGTTTTGAGTTTCTACATTTCATTTTCATGCTTATGTTTTTGGTGGTTTAAAGTTAAGTCAGAAAATCTATTAACCGCTAGATCATAGATTGACCCCCCCTCTCAGTGATCCCTGATTTCAACAATGTGAGTCAAAACTTTGGAGATTACAATTGGTACTCAGAATGGAGTTAATATCTTTCACTTGAACACTGGTAATAAGACATGTTTGATTGCTCATATTGATGAGAGTTGGCTATGATATAAGAGGTTGTGTCATGTTAATTTTGATTGTATTGTTAAGATCAGTTCAACAAAGCTAGTTAGAGATATACCTAAGATTATAAAGTCTTATAATCCGGTATGTAAGGAATGTCAATTAGGAAATCAAGTTAGAACTTATTTTAAGAGCATACATGATAAATCTAATGATGTGCTTGATTTGATTCATACTGACTTATGTGGTCCAGTAAGGACCAGAAGCTTTCAAGGTGACTTTTCTAAGGGAGAAGTCTAAATCTTTTGATAGATTCAAGATCTTCAAAGCAAAGGTGGAAATAGAAAATGGATTGAAAATTAAATGTCTAAGATCAAATCAAGGCTGTGAGATCACATCTCATGAACTTAATAGTTTTTGTGAGACAATTGGAATTAGGAGACAATTATCTGCACCCCAGACTCCTCAGTGGAATGGATTAGTGGAAAGGAAGAATATAACCATTTTGGATGCAGCAAGAACCATGATGATGGAAGCCAAATTGCCTCATACCTACTGGAGAGAAGCAATGAGTACAACAATCTACACATTCAACACAGTTCATATCAAAGGTGAAATCAGTAAGACCCCTTATGAATTATGGTTTGGACATACACCTACTATTAAATATTTTAGAATTTTTTGAAGTAAATGTTATATAAAAAGGGATGATTCAATTGGGAAGTTTGATCCTAGATGTGATGAAGGGATATTTCTTGGATATTCAATCAAGAGCAAAGCATATATATGTTATAACAAAAGATTGCAGAAATTTGTGGAGAACACAAATGTGAAAGTGGATGAGCAATACAGAGATTAATCTATACCATATGACAGAGCACCGATAGTGGAAATGATAATAATTGAACCGACAATGCCTCAACCAGTACAAGACACTGAGACAGTTACACCAGTACAATCAAAAAATTCAACTGTAAGTGATGATCAGAATAGTGAACCTGAAGTTTAGAAGACGCCAAGGTATGTAAGGTTAAATCATTCTAAAGATCAAATCATTGGAGATAGGAACAAGGGAGTTATGACAAGAAGAATAATGGAAAATTAAGAGGTGTGTCTTATTTCTCAAATTGAACCGACATATGTTATTGAAGCTTGTAAAGATAAACATTGGTTAAAGGCTATGGAAGATGAATTAGATCAGATAGAGAAGAATAAGACTTGGACTTTAGTTCCCTAGCCTAAATATAAGAATGTTATTGGAACTAAATGGGTTTTTAGAAATAAACTAAATGAGGATGGTCAAGTTGTAAGAAACAAGGCTAGACTAGTTTGTAAAGGATATTCTCAAAAGGAAGGAATTATTTATGGTGAGACATTTGCACCAGTAGCTAGAATTGAAGTTGTTAGACTATTTATTGCCTATGAAACATACAATAACTATAAGGTCTATCAAATGGATGTTAAATATGCATTTTTAAATGGTGAACTTGAGGAAGAAGTATACATTGAGCATCTTGATGGATTTTCACTGACATATGACAAAGATATGGTTTGCAGGTTAAGGAAAGCATTCTATGGATTGAAACAAGCTCCTAGAGCTTGGTATGCAAGGTTGGATAAATATATTTTGAAGCTTGGTTTTACTAAGGGCAATGCTGATATTAATTTATATTACAAAATCACTAATGATGATATTCTGATTATTGAATTATTTGTTGATGATATCATTTTTGGAGGTGAAGATAAATTGTACATGGAATTCTCTAATAATATGAAGAATGAATTTGAAATGTCTATGATTAGTGAAATGATATTTTTCTTAGGTTTGCACATTACTCAAATTGACAAAGGCATTTTTATCTGTCAAACTAAGTATCTAAGGGAATTGTTGAAGAAGTTTAGTATGGATAATTCCAAACCGGTAAGTACTCCTACGGTGACAAGTGAGAAATTATCTATCAAAGACACATCTACACTACTAAATTCGACAAGGTATAAGTCTATGATTGGTTGCTTGTTATATCTAGATCAGAACAGACAAAATATTATGAATACAATAAGTATTATTTCAAGATATCAAAGTAATCCTAAAGAAAATCATGAGTGTGCAGTAAAGAGGATATTCCAAAACTTGAAAGAACAACAAAATATGACTTATGGTACTCTAGAGATGATAACTTCACTTTATGTGTATACACAGATTCAGATTGGGAAGGAGATACTAATGATAGGAAGAGCACTTCTAGTGGAACTTTCTTTCTTGGAAATATTGGTTTCATGGAAGAAAAAAAAAGAGTCGTGCATTTCTTTATCTACTACAAAAGTTGAATATGTTAGAGCAACAACTAATTCCACTCAAGTCTTGTGGATGAAGCAAATGTTGAAGGATATCAAGGTAAATTATAGTGAACGGGTAGTTATCTATTGTGATAACTCTGTACAGCTATTGACATATCTAAGAATCTGGTATTTCAATCTAAGACTAAGTACATTTCAATAAAATATAACTTTCTAAAGGAAAAGGTGAAAGAAAAGGAAGTCAAATTGGTTTATGTAAACACTAAAGAGCAAATTGTAGATATATTCACTAAACTGATGTCTAAGGAATCATTTGAATATTTGAGAGATAGGTTAGGGGTATATACCACTCTGGTAGAAACTTAACTGATGGAGTAGTGCATCAGTCGGGTATGTATCATCAGCTTTATCCTTTTCTCCAGGTTGATGTAGTGGTGCTACTACTCAGGGGGAGTAGTCATCTTTGAGATTCACAAGATTTTGATATCTATGCCATATATTTGGCATTGATGTCAAAGGGGGAGAGTTATTTGTGAAAAATAATGTCATAATATGTCATATGGGAGAGAGATTCAGATCAGTTTCAGATTGGACTACACTCCTCAGGGGGAGTTGCTGGGATTTTTCAATTTTTCATTGTTATATCTTCTATGAGAAATGTTTGGCATTTCTTGGCATTTAGATGTTTTCTTTTTCACATCTAGTGTTGCCATCAATGCCAAAGGGGAAGATTGTTGGCAATATGAAGGAATTGATTATGTGTTGCATTGATGTTTTTTCATTTATGTCAACACTAGTTGTTATGACTGGTTACCGGGAGATAGATTTTGGTTACCAATAGACAGATTTTGGTTACCAACAGACAGATTTTGGTTACCGATAGAAGAACTTGTGTTACCAACAAAAGAGACTATTAGTTATTGACATATTTGGATCAATGGAATATGTTTGGTTTGATGTTTTTGGAGTATGTTTTGGTTAGTTGGTATTGACTTGATGATCAGATGCTTTCATACACTCTAATAAGCCTATACTAGTAAGGATTCATAAGTGATGTTGGTACAGCTTCTAGATGGAATTCAGGATGCAGAAGGTGATCCTTGATCATGCCTCGACTTATTGGAGACATCGCTTTGGCATGGTTGACCCAAATTAGGTCCGGTACCTATCTAGGTTATGGACCGATATCATGTTATGTGTTCTCTACACGTTACACAAGATGATTTATGGATTAGTTAATGTTGTTTTGGTCTAAAGCCGACATGGCATATCATTGTAATATGGATGTATCTAATGATCATATTGTAATATCTTTTAGGTGGACGACCTAATTGGTTTAGGCCTTAGGGTTTGTATAAATTAATGTAAGATCTCATTGTAGATTATAGTCATGGTCATGGAATGAAATATCATATGCGAAGGAGATTTGGTTGATCATAGGTGATCAAATTAGGTTTATGTAAGAGGCCAAAGGCCTCCAGTATTGAGCTTAACCTGGACTGTAATCAGGCATGGTAGATGCTATCACTGGCAGTTCATTCTTCTGGATCATTGTCCAATTATCTTGAGGTGGTTATAACCTCTCTATAGTCAATGAGACTCCTTTGTAATGATCAGTACACTCTAGGTAGTGTGCCTTCCTGCATGTGCAGGCCCCATATTGTATCACATACTTTCTGCAGAAGTATCATTTGACTGTGGGTAGGCTTCCCACCTTGCTTTTTCCCTTTACTGGGTTTTCCACATACAAATCATGGTATTATGTGGTATGGTTGTATTGTGTTATTTCTTTGTTTCATTCTTAATTTTTATTGCTTATTGGTACATGTTTCTGCTATTCTAATATTCAATGTTTATGTGCTTCGGTTAAAGGGTATATAGTGGTTTTGATTAATATAATCTATTGAAAATGTATTCACCCCCCTCTTAGTTGTCCACCAGTTATTCTAATAGTAACTTTCACATGCTTCATCTTTGTTTTGCAAACACTTTGGATATCGATAAATCTGCTTTGCAATAGAAACTTGTGAAATCCACAACACATTTTCCTTCAACAATAGAGATATCAAAAAATACATTGTTAAGCATATAAGTAAAGATCCAAACAAGAAGGGGTATCCTTGATTATTTGTCATTTTAATATTCTCTAACAATTGACTCCTCAATAAGTCACACAAATCATAAAATGCATCTTCCATAACAAGCTTATGTGCAACAAATACAACAGTAGTTGAGGTAGAAGCTTCCCTATTTCTAAAGTAAATTTTGTAAGAGATTCTTTATGCAACAAACCTTACCATGAGATTAGCAATTGTGTCCATCAATAATGCTATTTGATCTCCCATAACTCCGGTTAGGGTTTCAACTTCCTTTTTCTTTATAGTCTTCTTTACTGGAACAATTCCTTTGTCACATAGTCTAGTAATTATTCAAATTATATTTTTAGTGATCGGGTAGGTTTTTCCAACATGATGCAATCATTTTGTACTTGACTTAGGACAAGCTTGATCAATCCTTCATTATCAAACCAAGAAAATTCACTCCATAGATCCATTCCTTTATGCCCTAACACTTTAACCTTTTGTAATTCTACATCATTCAAATTACTTTCCATTTTCCTAATCTTTTCAATATTAAATTCATCCAATCACACCTTTTCTTGAAATTGAAACTCTCCATTGCTTGATTTCCCAATGATCATCTTGGATTCCATAATGTAAAATATTTCTCTACTTCTTCTCTTCAACTACTTTTATTCTCCTTAGACTCCTTTCTTCACATAAAAAAGAGAAAATGATCTCAAAGTTCTATATTTACCTTGTCAATTACTTCTACGGTTTACTCGCCAAAAAGTTTGTCTTGTCAATGACATTAGCATCTTCACCAAATTATCAAATTGCATATCCAACATAGTCATGTTGAACCCATAGCATGAACCACTTCAGAGAAGGGGGGATGAATGAATTCCTTGAGAGCTCCCCCAAAGCCAAATAAACAAGCTCAGTTACTGGAGGAAGAGGTTCTTGCACCAGATTTTGGTACATTAGGTTTGATTGCATTATTTACCTCCTTCTTTCTCTATACCATGACTTCCATTTTCTTAGATTCATGTCTTGACCACATTATTCTCCATAGACTTCTCCATAGCAACTACATTTCTACACTTTCTAGCATAATGTCCAAATTGTTTGCACTTATAAGATTTGATATTTCTCTGTACTGAATGTATTCTAGATCTGCACTAATTATCTTTATAACCATAATAATTTCATAGATGACAATAACCATGAAAATTATTATTCATCCCATTCATTTCAACCAGATAATTATTCTGACTCATAACATGATTCCTACAGAAATTTGCTTTATGACCAAACTTCTTGCAATTTAAACATTGAGTGTTCAGTTTATTCATGCTTCTACATTATGTAGCCTAATGACCAAATTTATTACATTGATAACAATGACCATTAAATGATGGGTACCTTTGTGCATTTGGTTGACAAACTGACAATCTTCTTGTAGTAGATTTTTGGTTCTAGATTTTTTCTTGTATCTTCACGTTTCCTCTCTACTTCTACCTTGACTTCCTTCCCTTTGTCTTTGTCTTTCTAATTTGAACATTCACCAGTTTGAAATCCTAGTCTAGTCTTTTCTTCATGAGGTTTCTACATGTTAATAAAGTCATCTAGTACTTTTCTACTTTCATGAGCTTTATTTTCTGCCTTCATCTTCTTTACTTTTTGTTCCATCTTCTCACATTCTTTAGTATTTATCTTAATTGAATCTTTCAGAGTTTCTTCCAGTTTTGTCTTTTCCTCAATTTTCAGCATCAAATCTTTAAAAAATTCATTCACCTGCTTTACCTGATTATTAAATTTTTATGTCTCAACTTGAACTTCCAAATTTGTTCCCATAGTTTCACTACACACTCATTTTCTTCTCTAATGTTTTCTTTTAATTCCTCATTCTCTCATTCCAAACTTTCTAGATCTTCAAGAGTTGTCTTCAATTCTTCATCTAGATGATATTTTTCAGTCATACTCATTAGTTCCATGATTCAACCAACAAGGATCTTCCTCAAGTGGTTAAGCTATCAAACAAGGGACCAAGCTCAAATACCAATTGTTGAATGGTTAAATGGTTTAGAATACTAAGATGGGGTTGTATTAGTATTCCCACAACAATAAAAACTTTTAACTAATTTTAACCTTAGCAATTAATCTCATCAACATGAAACAACAAATGCAAAATAAATGGAAAACATAATCACAAGATAGACATCGGATTTTTATATGTGGAAAACCCAAATGGGAAAAACCATGGAGAAGGTTAACTCTCAAGATAATATAGCTAGTTATATGGTGTTTACAAAAGGGTGTCTCACTACTTGATAACAACACGACTCATTGTCAGGTTACAACACATCTTGCTACTGAAATGCTCACTACAATAGAAATAAGTGAACTAAATAAAATTGCATCTCCAAATGCATGAGATCAGTTCCAAGATAAGCTCAAATATCAAAACAACAACTTATAGTAGATCTAGTAAGGGATCTCCACAACACTTTCTCCAACCTATCAAAACTACTACTTGTAGCAGATCCAATAAGGGATTAATGCAACATTGTCTTTAATCTGTTAATCCAACTACTTGCAACATATCTGGTAAGGGATTACTGCAACACTATAATTGTACTCACACTTTTCACACTTTTCTCTTGCACACACATCCCACATCACACTCTACTACTCATATACATTCGCTCTCTTTCCTTGTACACCTCACATATGCATATACTCTTTTATACACACACACACATATATGCATATATATATATATATATATATATATATACACATATATAAATATATGTATATATATACATATATGTATACATATACATATATGTATACATATATATATATGTATATATATATATATATACATACATATATATATATGTATATATATATACATATATATATATATACATATCTATACACACATATATATCTATACACACATATATATACACATATATGTAGTGTCATAAAATTGTGACCCCTGCAATTTTAACCACATTTGGGGTCCTCACCTTGGCGACGACATCTCCTTCCTTAACCGAGACCTATTTCTGCATTTTTCACCCCCTTCACTCTTTCTCCTTCATGTCTTGTGTCTTCTTTAGAGCCCGTCTGAGCCCCAAAATAGGGTAGGACAGGGGTGTGGCGCCCATATCCTCACCTTCTATGGTGGCTCTATGTTTGGTCTGCCCAGTCTCCTATGCATTATTTGTCTTCAAGGTTTGCAATTCCTCTTTGTCGGCCTTCGATGGTTGAAAGTTAATCCTTGAGGCATGCATAAAAGGGAATTCAATACCCTCATTCAAGGGGGGATGTAACAACAAAAAGGACAAATAGAGAGCATAAGGAGAAGATACAAGATTGCAAAGTCATCATCAAGCATTCAAGCATTCAAGTCTTCTTTATTCATCCATTGGAGCAAAATTACAACATTCATTTGCAAACATGTGTGTGTTAGGGTTTTGTCATGTTACATGCCATTTCATACAATATTTGTCATTACATTCAAGAAGAAAAGCAATCATCATCAACAAGTTGCAGATTTACAAGGTATACATCTCCATTGTTTACATTCAAGCATTTGCAATTACTTTCTTTCTAGGTTGATTCCTCAACCAAGGTTTGACTGAGGCAAAACCCTATCCACAACCCCCCTTTCTTCTCTTTTATGTGTGTAGGTTGTAGGTGTGCAGCTGTAATTGCAGGTTTGGGCTTCATTTGCAAAGATGCGAGAACCCTTTTCATTTCGTAGATCTTATGGTGGACCATGTACATTCCTGCCACGGTCTTGATGACTTTTCTCCAAATTTGCAGGGCAGATCCATGTCAGTTTAATTAGCTCATATCTGAAGTTACAACATGATCCTAAACTGGTAGCACCTCATTTCACTCATTTCCACAGTCAACTTTCTCATTTACAAAAGAGGGTAAATCACACTTCAACCACTTGCAATCCATTCAGAATTCACATCCTTGTTTCCCTCATATTTAGATCTAGTGGATTCAACCCCTCTTTTGAATGTAAATTTCTTCCAAAGTGAAAATAATCCTAGTGGCTTTCTTTCTCTCTCCTAGGTGGGGAGTCACTAGGATCCAATTTTCCACTTTACAATATATATACACATATAGATACACACACACACACACACACATATATATATATATGTATGTATATATGTGTGTATTTATGTATGTATGTATGCATGCATGTATATATGTATGTATGTATGTATGTATGTATGTATGTGTCGTAAATTGTACACCCTTAATTGGGTGGTAAAATTCCACACTTAGGTTAGCACCTACCATAGTGTGTTTGCATTCTGCATTTCAAATTCCCTTTAGGTATGTAATTAATTAATTAATTTAAATATAAAGTCTTCTTTCATCCATCTACACTTCATAAAATTGGTCCCATTACCCTAAGTGTGCCCCTTTTTATTTTATTCTCCTAATTAATCATTTCATAAAATACCCTAATTATGTCCTATTTCGACCTTCAAGGCTTGATTTCGCATATCTAGAAATCTCAAATTCCCATACACTCTTGAAATTTTCTTTAAAATCACAATATCTTGCTTCCTCGAAAATTTGGTGAAAAGTTGGTCGGACCGTGTGCTCGGACCATGTGGGTACCCGCATGGTCCCGAATTTTTCTCCCCAAATTTAGAGAGCATGTTTTGGCGGTATTTTAATATTCAAATCCAAGAGATTGGAAAAAAATATTATTTCTAAGTCGGCCTATGACTCAAAACAAAGTTAGGGTCTCCTACATAAACCCTTCCTTTCCTCATTTGAAGGATCTAAGATCTAGCGATTGAAGGAGATTATTATGAAGCGAAAATGCACATTTTATGAAGTCTACAATAGAAAATCAAGTATTCACCTAGTCTACATCAAGTATTTTCACCATCCTTTAGGAGCTTGAAGACATTGAAGAACAATAGGAGATCACCAACTATGATTGGCTTGTACCTCTCCCTTAGGGTTTGGTATAAATTCATGTTGTTTTCATGTCTTTGTATGAGCTTCATTTTCAGATTTATATTCATGATTTAAATCTATAGATCACTTTTAAGTTCAATAATTTGCATTTACATTTACAAGCATTTTGGGTTTTCTTTCCAAAGCGTAGGGTAGAACTCTAGATTTACTTTCTTGTTCATTTAGGATCTTGTGTAGTGCCCCTCCCTGATTCATATTTCTTTTTTGTGCTTTGATAGACTATATTGCTATAGAATAGACTACTTTGAGATGCTCTTGATAGGTGTTTATGGATATTTTTATAATATAGATGCTTCATTATTGATGGTAGACATATTATATTTGCACTAGACATTATGATTTCATGAGGATGATGGTATTCATAGACTCTTATGACGATGGACTCTTATTTAGTGATCTTTATGAACTCATCTTACATGTGTAATTTTTATGCATAAGTTCACACGGGAAGAACAATTAAGACCTAACTCCAACCTTCTGTAGATGATCAATCCTTCTTGTTCACTCTGACCCAGTGAATAATGTCTCCTTATTTAGCATGCTAAGGCTAATGGCTGACAAGCCAAATTAGCAAAACATGGAAATACTTGACCCCTTCGGTTTAGGGAGTGGACAGGGTTCCCCTATCTTGTTTCAGACTTGTTTTGATCAACCAAGTTGATCCCCAATGGCTCCTAGACCCACAAACCCAAGTGTTAAACTACTATCATGCCAAACTGAATTCAACTTGTAGCCCTCCAAACACTATTTTTTGCAAACTAGTCCCAACTCCTCCAAAGGATGAATAAAACAACCTTCAAATCTAAGTAATCTTTATTGAGTACCTCTAGATTCCAAAAAGGATAGGCTCCAACTCCATTTGCACACCTCTGAACTCCTCTCGGCCAAGCAAGCCTAATAGGGGTGACTAGGTTTGGTTCTAAAGCAACAAACTGCAAATGAATTCACTAGGCTAAATAAACCTTAAGTTTAGGTCTAAGGAGGCTCCTACGTACACAATCCAACCTTGGGTTGGTTCAGTTCACTCCTGGAGTCCTTCTGCACTCCTACTTCCTAAATTCTGAGACCAAGCACATGTGCATGCTTAGCCTAGGGTATGGTGTAGAACCTAAGTGCTAACACTTCCCAGGTTGTAACTACCAGTGTCCTAACGTACATTGTTCTAACTTGAACTCCCCTAATGGTCATTGTGGTCCAATGCAGGAATCTCAAGTTAGAGCCATTGCTAGATGAAACCCTGATTTCACTTTTCCCTAGTTGTTAGACTAGAACAGAAGAATTTCTAACTCAGATGTGTCCACCCAGATCCTAAGCCAATTTGAGAACAATTGGAACTACACAATTTAAGCCTTCATGCCCATGTCAAGTCCTACCAATGCAAATTATTGATTTTCAACACCCAAAAGTTGTTATGTGAAACCTGTAACTATATTTCTGTCCACACCAAAAGATCACATTACATTTGTTGAATCAATCTGCCCCCTTGGAAATGATTCACACTTGTTCAAATAGGTCTCCACCAACATCCTCAACTGAAATTCAAACCGGTCTAGCTATTGGAAGGAGTTGGGAGACTGAATTCCTTTTCGGTTACATTTTCTAGTAGCTGTCAACTTCCATCAGGTCATCAACATAGGTCGAAAACATGACCTATGATGCCTGATGAGATGTTTTACAATCATGTGGTTCTATCAGGTCATTGGGTTAACTCAAAAATAGTGCTCCCGATGTCTGATCACAACTCTACTAGTGGTGTGCTCCTATTGGGTCTTTGGAGTAGCTCAAAAACTCTCCACTTGATGTCCGATGAAATGTCCTCAAGGTGGTTCACTTTTCCATCGGCTCTTCGGGATAACTTCAAGTGTGTTTTGCTGATGCCTGATAACACCGGAACACAAGTCTTCTTTCCCATCGGGTCATCAGGATGACTTATAGACAGTTTCTCCGATAGCCAATGCCAAAACTCCAAGTGTGTTGACTTATCGGGTCATCGGGGTAAGTCAAGATCCTCGACTTCTGATCCCTGATGTCGACTCCTTTCGTATGCTACTCTATCGAGTTAATGGGTGGTGCTCACAACTGCTACACCGAAACCCGATGAAAACTCCTTTAGAATATCTCTACTCCATCAGGTTATCGGGTGGTGCTCAAAAGAGCTACACCAATACTTGATGACAATTCTTCAAGAAGGCGACTCTATCGGGATAAGTTACGCCAATAGTGCAACTTTTACACCCTTTTGCAACATTTGGTCTATTGACCATTTATGCATTTTTCTGCACTCCAAAGGTTTCCAAATTAACCCTAAGCACACAAGACCCACAAAAATGACTCTTCCTATTTTATCATAGATCTGTTGACCAAGTTTGACCAAGTGGTTTATAAGTGTACCAACTTGACAAATGGTCTTACAAAGATGGATCTTTATTGCAACAAACATGAAAAATGGAAAAGGGGCTTCATTGTTGGGGTGCTCCTACACTATACTCCCCTTGTTGTTTTGAACTCAAGTTCTTACTTGAGATTAGCTCTTGCAATATGGTGCCATGTTTGATGATTGTCTGCTCATCCATCCAGGTGGCATTCAAGTCTGGTAAACCTCTCCACTTGACCAGATATTCCTTGTAGATGTTCTTCCTGGTCCGTTTTACCACTTTAGTGTCCAACACTCTCTCCAACTGGAGTGGTTGGCTAGGTGGAAGGTCCTTTAGCCATTCAACTTGTTCATCATCAGCTTCCTACAAAGAATTGTTATCACCTACAATACTTCTGAATGGAGTGAGATCACAAACATTAAAAATAGGAGAAATAGCAAGATTAGGTGGTAGAGAGATTTCATATGCATTATCTCAAAACTTATGGATGCTTTGGCATGGACCAATCTTCCTCATCTGCAACTTGGTGTACTTTCCTTTAGGCAACCTGCCTTTGTTCAAATAAGCCCACACTTGATCTCCTATTTTGAAACTGGTATATCTTTTTATATGATTTGCATGTACCTTATACTTCTTTGCAGTAGATTTCAAAGTCTCCTTCACCTGTTCATGAGCTTGTTTGATAAACTCTGCCAAATCTTCACCTTGGGCACTTGCTTTCAAATCATTTGGTATCTCTCTTAACTCCATCACCCCTCTAGGATGAATACCATAGTTGATCTAAAAAGGATTTTTTCCAGTGCTCCTGTTAATAGTATCATGAAATGCAAATTCTGTCTGTGGAAGAATTGAATCCCAAGCTTGTGCATACTGCTTGGTTAGACATCTGAGTAGGTTTCCAAGAGACTTATTTATGACTTCAGTCTACCCATCTGTTTGAGGATAGTAGGCAGAACTGAAAGACAAATTTGTGCCTAACTTCTTCCAAAGAGTTTGCCAAAAATGACGTTGAAACTTTACATCTCTGTCTGAGATGATTGAGGAAGGAAATCCATGGATTCTGACTACTTCCTTAAAGAATAAATTGGCAATGTGAGATGCATCATTTGTGGACTTGCAGGGTACAAAATGTGCTATTTTACTGAATCTATCCTAGGAGAACCCATAACAAAGTCCATACTCACACTATCCCATAGTTTTGTAGGTATAGGAAATGGTTGGTAAACGCCTTGATTTGTGCTAAGTCCCTTAGGTCTTTGACAGATTGTGCAAGACTCTACAAACTTCCTAATGTCTATTTGCATTTTAGGCCAAAAGTAGTGCCTCCTAACCAACTCTAGTGCTTTATCATTACCAAAATGACCTCCCATAGGACCACAATGTTTCTCCTTAATGAGATTTCCTCTCATTGAACACTTTGGAATACATAACTGTCCCCCTTTGAACAATAAGCCATTTAGAATCATAAAATCAGAATATAAAGTGTCATATGTGTCAAAAAGAGTAATGTAAACCTCATATATCTCACCAAAATCTGCATCACCTTTGTATAGGTCTTTGAGGGCATCAATCCCAATACTCTACATCTGAACCTCCTACACTAAATGAACTCTCCTACTGAGTGCATCTACCACTTTGTTTTGTGTTCCCTTCTTGTGTTTTATAGTGAATGTATAGGCCTGTAACTAGTCAACCCACTTCATATGCTTGCAACTTAGTTTCTCCTATCCATTCAAGAAGCTTAATACATGGCTGTCAGTGAAAACAATAAATTCTTTGGGAAAAAGATAATGCCTACACTTTCTAAGTGCTTGCACCATTACATACATTTCCAAGTCATATGTACTATACTTTTGTTTAGCTTCGTTCAATTTTTTAGAAAAGAATGCAACCAGCCTACCTTCTTGGCTAAGGACTACTCCAATGGCCAAATTACTTGCATTTGTTTCTATTGTGAACAATTTATTGAAATTAGGAAGGGTAAGAATAGGAAATTGTGCCACTCTACCTTTCAGGTATTCAAATGCTTCCTTTGATTTGGTTGTCCATTCAAACTTTACCCTTCTTCCTCCCTTGAAGGTGTCAAGGAGTGGTGCATAGATGTGACTAAAATTCTTAATGAATGTCCTATAGAATGTTGCCAACCCATGAAATCTTCTCACCTCTCCCGGTGTCCTTGGTGTTGGCCAAGTCAAGATGGCGTCTACCTTCTCTGGATCCATTTTCAAAGTGCCTTTGGATATCACAAATCCCAAATATATTAGTTCTTCTTGCATGAAAACACATTTTTCCAGATTTATCAACAATTTATGGTCATGAAGTCTTTTTAAGACTTGACTGAGATGTTCCAAGTGCTCTTCCTTGGTCTTACTGAAAACAAGTATATCATCAAGATATACAACCACAAACTTTCCATTGAAGTCCTGAAGAAGTTCGTTCATCAATCTCATGAATGTGCTAGATGCATTACTAAGGCCAAATGGCATGACAAGCCATTCATATAATCCTTCTGTAGTTTTAAATGCAATTTTCCACTCATCTCCTTGCCTTATCCGGATCTGGTGATAGCTTGATTTAAGGTCTATCTTTGAAAATTAACATGCACCTCCTAACTGATCCATTAGATATTCAATCCTTGGAATTGGGAATCTGTATTTGATTGTGATTTTGTTCACTACCCTAGAATCGGTACATAGTCTCTATTTGCCATCCTTTTTAGGGGCTAATACACTAGGGACTGCACATGGGCTCTTACTCTTTTGAATCAACCCTTTATCCAGTAGATCCTGGACTTGTCTTGAGACTTCTATAATTTGATCAGGGGTAAGCTTAGAAGCTGCTTTATTAGGTAGTGAAGCACCAGGTATGAAGTCAATGTGATGACATACATCTCTTAAAGGTGGTAGGGCATCTGGCATGTCTCCTGCAACTACACCTTTGTTAATGTCGAGAAGTTCTTGCACTTCTTTGGGTACCTCCTTAGGGTTTTCCTGCTCCTTGGGCTTCAAGATTAAAGCATAGGCTCCTTTGGCTTATTTTATGGTTTCTACCATCTCCCTTTCTCCTACCAATAATACCATTGGTTCTTTTTGCTTTTCATTCATCGGGTCAGGCAGTGCTTTCATGGTGTATACATTTCCATCCTTGTTAATGGTATAAGTGTTTTTCATTCCATCATGTTGAGCCTTGAGGTCATACTGCCAAGGGTGACCTAACAACAAATGACACACATCCATGTCTACAACATCACATAGTTCTCTATCCTTATATTCTCCTATAGAGAAATCGACCCAAGCCTACTCATTTATGAGGGTTTGTTGGCCTTTGTTAAAACAAGATACATGGGATGGGTTGGGATGGGGCAACCTTACAAGTTTGAGTTTGTATATCATTTCTTTAGACACTAAATTTTCGGTTGAACCAGAATCAACAACAAGTTTACATACCTTACCGTGGCTCTTGCAATGGGTCCTGAACAACGTCTTCCTTTATGGTGGTTCTTGTGGTGCTGGTGTCTTCAGCAATGTCCTCTTCATCATTAGGCATACTCCTTCTTCTGGATCCAAATATTGTGAGGGTGAGTGAGAAATTTGTGCATCCTCCTGGATCAGGTTTGTTCTCCTATCCCCTTGCATGCTTGATCATGTCTTTTCCAGACATCTATTAGCATGGTGGCCTGTTTGGTTGCAATTGAACCACCTCATAGGGCCTCCATTTCTCCCACCAAATCTACCTCTTCTATTGGACCTCCTGCCTCTGTATCCACCTCTAGAACTGCTCTCTCCTTATGAGTTCTCTTGGTTTGACTCTCCTTGGGGTATGAAGTTATGTCCCTTTCCACTAGACATTCCTTCACCTCTGTTATTGAAGTCCTTTTTGCCTCTTCCCCTGTTGTTCTGGTCTTGCCTCCTCTTGAGATTTTCTTTAACCTTCAGTGCCAATTGATAGCACTTTTGCACCATCTCTAGGTTTCAAAGGTTTAGTTCATCTTGAATGTTTATTCTCAGGCCATTCAGGTATCTAGCTACCTTCTCAGTTTCACCTTCCACTGTCTTGGATTTCAGACATAGCCTTTGGAATTCCTCAGTATAGCTACTGACATCCATCTCCTTCTGTCTCAAGTTCTGTCTCTTTTTATGAATTTGTACATCATAATCTTTAGGTACATGAGCTTCTTTGATCTTGGCAACCATCACCTTCCATGAAGTGATCATGTTCTTTCTAGCCTGCACCCTTTCTTCTTGAGTGAAGTTCCACCAAGTAAATGCTGCACCTTTCAATTTTGTCTTTGTTATCTTGACCCTCTAGTTCTCAGGGATCTCATCACATTCAAAGAAACTTTCCAATGCATCCACCCATTCCATGACTAAGTCTGGGTCCATCTTTCGATTGAACATGGGCAAGTCCAACTTACTATCATAAGTCCTTCTAGCCATAGACTTGAGGGCATTCACAAGGTGTCTTTGGTCTGTAGGGATTTCCTCTGCCTCTTCTTCCTGCTCCAGGGTCTCCTCTTCTTCTCCCCTTTATTCCACTAGACCTTCTTCCCTCCTCACAGGCTTGTCTTTCAAACTTCGCAGTTTAGTGCTCAATCCTTGCACTATCTTTACAAGTTCAACATTGGTCACCTTCAAAGGGATCCTAAGGATCTCCTCTTCTCCTTCTTGGTTTTGGTCAAACATGTTCAACTATTTCTTCCCTTAGGATTTTCCTAAGCTCTGATACCACTCGATGCAAGGTTTGGTAGGGTAAGCACAATTAAGCCCTAAGTCCAACCTTCTGCAAATGATAGATCCTTCTTGTTCACTCTGACCCATTGAACAATGTCTCCTTATTTAGCATGCTAAGGCTAATGGATGACAAGCCAAATTAGAAAAATGTGGAAATACTCAAATGCTTCGATTTTGGGAGTGGACAGGGTTCCCCTATCTTATTTCAGACTTGTTTTGATCAACCAAGTTGATCCCCAATGACTCCTAGACCCACAACACCCAAGTGTTACAATACTGTCATGTCAGACTGATTTGAACTTGTAGCCCTCCAGACACTGTTTTCTGCAAACCAACCTCAACTCCTCCAAAGGATGAAGAAAACAACCTTCATATCTGATTACTCTTTATTGAGTACTTCCAGATTCCAAAAAGGACAGGCTCCAAATCCTTTTGCACACCTCTGAACTCCTCTTGGCTAGACAAGCTTGATAGGGGTAACTAGGTTTGGTTCTGAAGCAACAAACTATAAATGAATTCACAAGGCTAAATAAACCTTAAGTTCAGGTCCAAGGAGGCTCCTACATACACAATCCAACCTTGGGTTGGTTCAGTCCACTCCCAAAGTCCTTTTGCACTCCTACTTCCTAAATTCTGAGACCAAGCACATGGGCATGCTTAGCCTAGGGTATGGAGTGGAGCCTAAGTGTTGACACTTCCTAGGTTGCAACTACCAGTGTCCTAACATACATTTCTCTAACTTGAACTCCCCTCATGGCCGTTGTGGTCCAATGCAGGAATCTCAAGTTAGAGCCATTGCTAGATGAAACCTTGATTTCACTTTTCCCTAGTTGTCAGACTAGAACAAAAAAATTTCTGACTCGAATGTGTCCACCCAGATCCTAAGCCAATTTGAGAACAATTGGAACTACAAAATTTAAGCCTTCATTCCCATGCCAAGTCCTACTAGTGAAAATTATTGATTTTCAACACCCAAAAGTTGTTCTGTGAAACCTGCAACTATATTTCTATCCACACCAAAAGATCACATTACATTTGTTGAATCAATCTGCCCCCTTGGAAATGATTCACACTTGTTCAAATAGGTCTCCACCAACATCCTCAACTGAAATTCAAATCGGTCTAGTGGTTGAAACGAGTTGGAAGACCGAATTCCTTTTTAGTTACATTTTTTGGTAGTTGTCAACTTCCATCAGGTCATCGACATAGGTCGAAAACATGACCTCTGATGCCCAATGAAATGTTTTACAATCATGTAGTTCTATCGGGTCATCGGGTTAACTCAAAAATAGTTCTCTCGATGTGTGATCACAGCTCTGCCAGTGGTGCGCTCCTATCGGGTCTTTGGAGTAGCTCAAAAACTCTCCACCTGATGTCTAATGAAATGTCCTCAAGGTGGTGTGCTTTTCCATCGGCTCTTCGGGATAACTTCAAGTGTGATTTGTCAATGCCCGATAACACATGAACACAAGTCTTCTTTTCCATCAGGTCATCGGGATGACTTCCAAATAGTTTCTCTGATAGCCGATGCCAAAACTCCAAGTGTGCTGACTTATTGGATCGTCGGCGTAAGTCAGGATCCTCGACTTTTGATCCCCGATGCTGACTCCTTCCATATGCTACTCTATCGGGGTTATCGGGTGGTGCTCACAACTGCTACACCGATACCTGATGAAAGCTCTTTCGGAATGTTGCTGCTCCATCAGGTTATTGGGTGGTGCTCAAAATAGCTACACCAATACTCGATGATAATTCTTCAAGAAGGTGACTCTATCGGGATAAGTTACGCCGATAGTGCAACTTTTACACCCTTTTGCAAGATTTGGTCTATCGACCATTTATGCATTGTTCTGCACTCCAAAGGTTTCCAAATGAACCCTAAGCACACAAGACCCACAAAAATGACTCTTCCTAGTCTACCATAGATCCATTGACCAAGTTTGACCAAGTGGTTTATAGGTGTACCAACTTGACAAATGGTCTTACAAAAATGGATCTTTATTACAAAAAACATGAAAAATGGAAAAGGGGCTTCATTGTTGGGGTGCTCCTGCACTAGATTTATATTTGTGTATGGTGATTTGATTATATCTTATGATTTACTAACCCCATGTCATGATTATATTGGATATGATGATGTTATGATGGTGCTTGATTGTCATGATTGTCTTCTAAGTGTATTTGTGATAGAGACAATGTCATATCACTCATCGCGAGCATGATATGATGTTGCGATTCTCTTCACTTGCCTATTTATTTATGTTATATGTTATTGCATATGTTGTTGTATATGTATTGGTGGTGATAGGGTTGTACGTACTAGACATCAACTCCACCTGGATTCACAGGTTGAGTGTGTCTTATCCCAATGGCAAGTTGATCGGGGATGACATGAAAACCCATTCTACACTCTAGGTTTAAGTTGATTAGCCTTGTCAGCTTGGTGTGAGATTTTTTAGCATCTAGTGATCACTTGCGTTATGTTATGTTGGTGTGCTTTGAGGTGTTATGATTGTTGGTTTAATTATTAGTTAATTAATTAATCAATTTATATATTTTAATAATATTAAATTAAATTAATGATTTACATAGTTTATAATAAATTAAATTAAATAGTTGATATTAATATTTATTGATAATTTAATGAGAGATTATTATTGTTTATCCCTTGATCTTATATTTAATTTAATTATTTAATACCAAGGGTTATTTATTATCTATTTGTGGTTTTTTATATTAATGTGGGTATCTGTTTATTTTCTTTAGTTATTTTATTAATGGGCTTTTATAATTAATTGTGCCCATGGTTTATTTTATCATTGGCTGATTATAATATTATTATTATTTATTTTTTAACACTTTTGTGATAATTAATATATTCTTTCTACCTACCCTATTATTCTATTGGCTGAATTATTGGGTAAGTTAATTAAATAGTATCTAATTTTTCTTACCTTGGTTTTTGAGAAGGTTTGGTAAGAAATATATTTTAATTGTTTATTTTGATTGGCCGACATTTTTGTATAGTTTGGTTTTGATTTTCTATTTAATCGGCCGCATGTGCATTTTGTCAGGTTAGCTATTCTTGAGTTTTCTTCTGTGAATTTTATTCTTGGCTGGAGATTTGAATTTTGTTTTGGCTTGGATTGGATTTGTGGATTGCACTTCTTCAGCTTCATTTGCCATTTTTTTTCTTTTCTAGGTTGGTGGAGTCTTCTACTCTCTGCAATTTTGATTTTCCAGAAAAGCTTGTTTGCACTGCATTTGCTGGGAAGATTGTATTCAAGAGATTGGGGAAACTATTGAATAGATTAATATTATATCCATATAATATAGTTGGGGGAAAAATATTTATACAAAATATATTTGGTTTTATTCTATCGTGACTGCATTTTGCCTTTGTGTGGATGCTCTGTGAGATGATGTTTTGTTATAGTTTCCTGTGGATTTAGTGTTAGTCCCAACTGGTGCTAAGAGGGGAGGGGTGAATCAACACTTTACTGGTTTTACAAAATTAAAACCTTTTTACTCAAGTCAGCACTAACTTAATATTCATCAATACAAACAGTTATTGTAGGAGAACATGCATGCATGAAAAGATACACAATAACACCAAAATTTATCTCGTGGAAACCCAAATGGGAGAAAACCACGGTGTGAGTAGAAAATCACAAAATTTGCACTCTTCAGGAGTACACCTGGTGTGGAGCCATCCTTATTAGGAGATTACAAAGACACTGTTAGGTGCCACCCGGTTAAGGGATTTTATTTAAGGCTCGTTAGTGCCTTTACCCTATTAGAGGGAGCCTTGTTGAAGGACTTAGGATCATCAATTAAGATGCCACCCAGATAAGGGATTTTACAAAGGGACCTGTAAAGTCCACCTGATTAAGGGATTTTGAGTTACAATCGATAGAAAGCAACAAGAAGTTGATTTGCTAGAATAACTACTGATAGCTTGATCATATCACAATAAAATTCTTACTCTATTTGCATCGGTTGTGTCTGCTCTACACTACACCAGTCCTCTACTCATACCCTCGGCTCTGCACTCTGCCAGTCTACTTCAAAGACACTTTGTTCTACTAATTCATTTAGCACTTCCTCACTCTTCACTCTGCATTTTGTATCACCTCTCACAAGATTTGCACTTTGCAAATTTTTTGATTAAAAATATTTTGTATGAACTCAAAACACTTTTACACTCTCTATCATCACCTTCAAGTGTTTCCTTAATCAATGCAATCACGAATCTTGGTATATTTCAAATTCAAATCTTCCCGCTCTTGCTCTGCATGCCTTGCAACAATTCTGCCAACTACTCATCCAAATCTTCCACTGCATCCCCCAAAAATAGCAACTTCTAGGTCGATTTCAGTCTTTTAAATGCGAACCAGAAAATCCATAAGTAATCATGGCTTAACTACATGATGACTGAGGCTGACTTCACCAACCTTTAGTTTGGCATTGACATAAACTCAGCAACTCAATTTTTCCATCGCAACTATATAACCGATCAACGCTCTGAGATTTATGGTGACCACATATCTTCCTTCTGCTTCATCGATCTATCGGTATACCACTACATTCTCCACTACCGGTTCATCCTTTGATACCGGTTTGTAGTACTTCCATCAAACATCTTTTCTTATTTTCCAATAAGGTTCTGGTTTTCATAGGACCTCAAGCCTTCTTTCCTAAGTCACCTTCTGTGACTTCATCATCATTAGAATAGCCAACTTGAAGATCTGACCTTAACACCGATCTTCTTGAATGATAGACCGATTAGATTAGTCTGTCTTTTTTTGAGCCAATTGAACCTTGATCATCTATCTTTGATTTTGCTTCGATGTTGTTTGCAAGCCACCACCTTTTCTATTGAGATACACCACTCCACCGGTTAGTGTTAGTCATCAATGACAAATCTTAGCTAATATCCCGGTTCACTGAATTAACCAGTTTACTCAATATCAATGATTCCAACATTTAGGTTGGTCTTTTCTTGCTGGAAAACCCACCTTTGATTATGTATTTGTTATCCTGATATTTATCTATTATATTCTGTGGTTATGTGGACTATCTTGGTGACTCTATTTATTGTATTTCCGGTCTTGTCTAAAGTCCCAGTAAATTATTTTACCTTGTCAATTTTTTTGGTTTTCGCCTCGAGCAAATGCGCTAAAAGTCATATGCGCTATTTAAATTATCGTATGCGCTATTATGTATTTTTTATGCACTAATTCATCTACCTTATGCATTGTTTTATCGACCATATGCATTGAACTATTGCTTATATGTATTTTTTCAGTGAGTATATACACTATATAAAGATGTATATGCACTAATTTGTCTATCAGATGAGCCATGATGTTGGTCATATACGCTAAACTATCTTGTAGCAGTGTTTTGGAAGTTTTTGCCAGTTTGATTTGTTGTTTTGGTTCTGTTATTTTTTCAGAGGCTTATTCTGATGTTGTCTGAGTGTCTTAAGATGATCCAGAGTTGTGTGATTGATTTTATTGAACATTTGCTTTTTTGGTTTTTAATAAAAATAGCTTATGCCTTTTGGCAAATTTTGCAAGATGTATTATGCCTTGTTGTTATTATTCTTTGGGCTCTTTTTGTTGGTATCATGGTTTCTTTGCATGATGTGTGTTCCATGTTGTTTATAAGATTAATGACATATGTTATTCATGTCTCATGAGTTTATATTGATTGATAAACCTTGGTTATCCGATTAGATTATTTGAGACTCCTTGTTTACGTGTTTTGCATTATTTTTACCCTAAGGTGTTGGTACATGCTAGGGGGAGTGGGCTTCCAGGTGGTTGACTGGGGTCATGAGGATTAGACTGCTAGATTACCCAAGGTCTAGACCGCTAGAATATATCATTGGGATTTTACCTTTTAACAAGTGACAACATAAATAACTAATCTTAATGGGATGGGTAGAGGTAAATCATCATAATAAGATAAGAACTTGATTTGTGGCCTCAACTCATTTCCCTAGTGTGGTTTATGGATCCAGGAATGATTGGGTAGACCTTGGTGATCTAGGTAAGCTGAACTCCCTAGATATCCTCGAAGGTTGAGATGGCTCCGCATGAGTATCACAGATGCCGGGACAGGTTCCCATGGTTGCTACATGTTATGACACTCTTTCCCTACATGTTAGTCCTAGCACCTTGAGTCTTGATTTGTGAGTTGCCTCTGGAGATTTTTGTGTTAGAGGTCTTATGTTTATTTGAGCTTTGAGTTAGCCTTGAGTTTTGATTTTGGTTGTATCCTTTGGTTGTTAGGTGTCAGCCTATATCTAGAGTGTGTGTGGGATCTTGTGTCATCTTCTAAGATAGGGGTGGTTCCTATGGTTCCACATGGTCGGGTGGTTTGATGCCTTCTTCAATTGGGATGCCCTTCTTTGGTTGCTCTTGTGCGTGGATGTGGATTCTTTCGTTGCAGCTCTTGGATGGATTTTTGTAGCATATTGTTGTAATATGATTTATGTGGCAAATGTAAATTGTGGAATTCTTGATGTAATGTTCTTGATGTAATGTCATATGTGATTGTGATCCATGTTCCTTGATGTATATATAATTATAGATGATACATTAGGTCATGATTGTAATACTTGTAAGAAGATGTAGTGTGGTATCTTGGATAATGTTTGTTAATAAAATTGATTCTATGGTTATACACTTCGTGTTGTGTGAATGAATATGATGTTTAAAGGAAATGGATTAGTGATGTAGTAATTAGCATTGGAAATGGTATAATGATTGGGAATAGGAACATTAGGTATTGGTGCTCTTAAAATGAATCATAAGGGTATATGGGATTTTCATTATTGATAAATGGAAATCATGATAATTAGATTAGTGAAGGAATCATATGTGTGCATGAAAAGAGATAAATTTAGTTGTTTGGAATTATCTAGATTGTGGTAGTAATTATGATGTATGCTTATGATGACATGTTCTTGAGGATGTTATAAGTAGTGATGTTGAGATGCCCTAGGGAATGTTATTGTTGTATTATGTTTATTTCCACTTGCATTATGTGCTCTTGAGATTATGTTCATGATGGTTAATTTTTTATCATGTTAATGAATATTAAATGCATATGATTAGTTGATTATATACATTGTATTGGATGGTGTTTAAAAAATATATCTCTATTTGCATATTAGATGGTTAGATTCTCTAGGGTATTTTGGCAGGCATTACATCTTGCATACACACAAGATTATTGCGTACACATTTTCATTACATTATCAACTATTTGTGAAGGTGGAAATCACCAAAACAAGGGGTTTGACTAAGGCAAAACCCTATATAGCCACCTAGACACCCTTTTTCAAGTTGTTGGTGTAGGTACATAAATACAATGAATGTACAAATTTTAGGACCGATGGAAGACACAAAGATAGTCTCAGGCCCAAAATATGATCTCATATCTCAAAGACAAGGGTGTGGCACCCTGGTCCCCAGGGTTTTGCAATTTCAGGTGCCAGATCTACATATTAGATACTTAGGATCTCATATTTAGAAGTTCAACTTTCTGCCAGTACAGGGATAGGGGCACCCAACACCCTAGGATCTACCAATTCTACATCAATTTTAGCATCAGGTGCCCCTCCGAGTCTCTTTTCCAGTCCTTCTTTCTGTATCTTAACTTCAATTTCCTCAGAATCTACATTTTCAATTTAAGTGTACTTTGTTTCTCATCTCCTAGTTTAGATGATAATTACATTGTATTTTGCATGGCTACTCCTCATTTACAAAAAAGGAATAGAAACCCTAAGAGATATTCCTTGACTCTCTCTACCCTCACAAGAAGTAGTCAAAGTAAGATATCTCCCTAGGCTCTTTCGTATTCCACTATGTATTCATAAGAGTGGGATTAGGTCTTAGTTACTTGGTTCCATTTTTGTGATCCACATTTTGGTGAACCCGACGTGAATCCAATCTTATTTAAATATGCATTTTCTAGTTATATCTAGTTATTGCATCTTTCTTTTCATTGAAAAGAAAAAAAGGTCTTCATTCATTGCATTGTCTGTTTTAAGTTTTGAGTGCATTCTTCATTTAAAAAAAGTTGGATCTTTATTTTCAAGACTTTAATTCCTTTGATAATGCATTTAATTATGATGATTATGAGTTTAGTAAGGAAGAACTAGATGGGGTTCTTGATGATTTTTAATACCCTAAACCTTCTAAACATACTTTCTGCCAAAAACTAATTAACCTTGTTACTATGCCATTTGGTAGTGATGAGAAAGATAAGTTGAATGGTTCTTCTCATGAATACATTCCTATCAAATCATCCTTTAAATCTAGTAACATGGTGGTTCATAACAATCCCCTCTATGAGGACCTATCTCCTTTTGAATCTAAAGACAAACCATTTAATAGATATGATCATGCTATGTTGGACAATTCTCTTGATGATTTCATGTCTTTGCCAACTTCTTCAAACAAAGATGACACATCTAAGAGATTGATTAACATGATAAATATGAATGAACATAGAAAACCTCTTTTTTTGGTTTAAGGTGCTTTCCCTTCTTCAATATCACAATCTTTAAACCAACCTCTTTTTACGGTTCAAGGTAGTTATGGAAATGATCCTTTTTGTACCCCTCAAAAACCTATTATGGCTATGCAAGGAGGACATCCCACTAAGAGACCTTATCATTATGCTAAACAAATAACTAGAGAGAGTTATCATTCGATTTCTTACACCTATAACACAAGAAATAATATGCAACCTAATCCTCCCCCGGTTATTCCAACTACACCTCCTAATCCTCAACCCATTCCTCTTCAAGCACCTCGTATTTCACAAGCCCTTGGTAAGGAGTATGATCTCATTGAAAAACTCAAGTCCACTCCTGCCAAGATCTCCCTTTGGGATTTAATTCAACTTCTTCAACATATAATTAAATGTTACAAGATGCCTTGAAAAATTTGAATGTCCCACCCGCTTGACATCTAATAATATGGCTTCTTTTTTTTACTCCATGACCACACCTAAAGCTCAAATTTTATTCACCCAAGATGAGTTACCTTATTGCGAGGTCCAATGTCAAATGACCCTCTCATGATTTTTTTTATTATCAATGAAAATTCTATAAGATGAACCCTAGTGGATAATAGCAATGGCCTTAATGTTTGTAGTGTTAACCTGTTGCATAAGATCAATATGGACACTTTTCTCATCAAACCCGATTCTCTTACTATCCATCACTTTGATAATGTGGCTAGGTCTTCATTAGGTATCATAACCTTGCATGTTAAGGTAGGACAGTTACGTTATCTACACCTATTCATGTCATGTTTGATAACTTGACCTACAATTTGTTGTTAGGTAGACCTTGGATTCATAACATGAAAGTTGTCCCTTCTACTTTGTATAGGCAAGTCAATTTTATCTATAACAACAAAATATATACCTTTCTCGCTAATACCAATCTCCAAGATTGTTTACAAACATCCACTTCTAAATCTTTCTCTACTAGTTCCTCACCAAATACTTCTAAAGTCCCTTCTAGCATAGCTCTCTCTTCTACTAATCTTATTCCTCCTAGTGATCCTGAAGTCCTTGAAAATGATTCTTCTTGATCCAAATCTCCTCCTAAAGATTCCTTTTCTCCCGAGAAGGTACTCTTGGATGATGATTGGGGGTCCTTGGAATTTAACCCTACATTTGTAGGAGAATGCAAAATCCCTTCGAGAGAATCTAAGGTTGAAAAAAAGGAAGATAAGGATGAACCTAAAAAGCAACCCACTTTGTCTAAACCATTAAGTAACAACTTTGTGGCTGCTTCCAACTCTAACCCTCCACATATTTCTACTCCAACTAATTTTGACATTCAAACCTATGAAAAAATTCCTTCCCTTACTGATATGGCTAACCTATATGGTCCTAGTTTTCATATCCTAGCCAAGAGTGGATATAATGGCAATGGTTGTGGTGCTCAAGAGAAAGGGATCAAAGTTCTTATAGAAAGTAACTATCATGAAACATCTTTTGGACTTGGATATAATCCCCTCAAACCCACCAAAGCCTACAAGAGACCCATCTATTAGTGTTAATGTCATTTTTTGTTTCTTCTAAATCTCTTTCATTGAAGCATCCTGAGTACATTAATTCTAATTCTAATGTCTTCACTCCGGATGTCTTTTTCTATTGATGATTCCTAAGCTGAGTTCCTACAATATTATGATAATATTCCTCATTACCATCATAACTTTGGGTTACCCTATTGCTTGAATACGGAAGCATACTTTGGGGAAGATATCGAACTAGTTAAAGATAATGATGTGATGATTAAGGAGTTCCCTCAACTAAAGGATATTCCTCAAAAAAATAATCTCCTTATAAGTGACACCATTGATATAAAGATGGATCCTTGTAATAAAGACAAAATTATAAAAAATTGGAAAATACCTAACTGATGAAGAACAAAGGGAATATTTTAAATTACTAAATGAATTCCCTGAAATATTTGTTTGGATATACTCTAACATTCCCGACATTGATCCTAAGATTGTCACTCATAATATTGTTCTAATTACTGGTGCTAAACCTATGAAGCAGAAGATTAGGAAAATGAATCTCAAAATAGCTTTGCTTGTAAAATATGAAATTGAGAAATTATTGGATGCATGATTGATTCGCCCTATTGATTATTCTCCTTGGATTTCATATTGTCAATGTGGCTAAACCTGATAATAAAATTAGAATGTGTACCAATTTTTGAGATCTCAATAAGGCTTCCTTAAAGGATGATTTTCCACTTCCTAACATTGACATGATAGTGGATTCTACCACTGGACATGCCTTGTTGTCCTTTATGGATGGCTTCTGAGGATATAATCAAATCTTCATTAATCCTAAAGATCAATTTAAAACAACTTTAACCACCCCTTGCGGTACATTTTGTTGGGCCGTGATGCCTTTTGGATTGAAAAATGCAAGCACTACCTACCAACCTCCTATGACTCTTATCTTTCATGACTACATGCACAAAATCCTAGAAGACTATATTGATGACATCTTAGCAAAATCCATACTTCGTCTAGATCATGTTAAGATCCTTCATTGAGTATTTAAAAGAATTTGTAAATACAACATGCGCTTGAATCCTCAAAAGTGTGTTTTCGGTGTGGATAGTGGAAAACTATTAGGGTTCATAGTATCACATCGTGGTATTGAGGTGGATACAAAAAAGATAGATGCTAAAGTTAACATGCAACCTCCTAAAAATGTTTCCCAATTGAGGAGCTTGTAGGGAAAGATACAAGATATTCATAGGTTTGTGTCGTAGCTAGCAGATCAAACTTTTTGCTTTCACCCAATTGCTTAAGAAAAACATCACCTTT
This sequence comes from Cryptomeria japonica, assembly GCF_030272615.1. NCBI lineage: Eukaryota > Viridiplantae > Streptophyta > Pinopsida > Cupressales > Cupressaceae > Cryptomeria > Cryptomeria japonica. The sequence goes on from NC_081410.1 coordinate 439,177,616, forward strand.
CAATGGAATGAGGATTGCTACCAAGCTTTTGAAGATTGAAAATCTTATTTGGCCAACCCTCCTATTTTGCAACCTGTTGATCCCACTAAACCATTCCTTCTATATACAGCTTCTTCTTCTCATGCTCTTGCATCCTTATTGGCATAATGTAATAATGATGGTAAAGAATACCCAGTTTATTATATAAGCCGCACTTTTCTTGATTATGAAGTCTGATATGCTACGATAGAAAGGCAATGCCTTGCCCTTTTTTTTGCAACTCAGAAGTTGAGGCATTACCTTTTGAATGCTAAGGTTCATGATATCATAAAATTTGATCCTTTGAAGAATCTTTTCTCTAAGACAAACATTTCAGGATGTCTAACAAAATGGGTTATGATGTTGACTGAATTCGACCTTAAATTTATTCCTCAAAAAGAAATTAAAGGACAAGCATTGACCGATCATTTAGCTAATGCTCCTTCACCTCTCATGTTACCTAGTCAAGAATATTTTCCTGATGAGTTTGTTCTTCCTATTGAGACTGACAAAACTTGGGAGTTGTATTTTGATGGCTCTAGGTGTCGTACAAGCTTGGGGGTAGGTGTTGTTTTATTTCCTCCTAGTAAGAAACATGTTCCCTTATCTTATCGTCTTAACTTCCTTTGCACCAATATCATTATTGAGTATGGGGCCCTTATAGCTGGTCTTAGAGTGGTTGTATCCTTGAATGTCAAACATATACATATCTATGGTGACTCTCAATTAAGAAAGTTGTGGGAGTTTATTAGGCTAAACAAGACAAGTTATCACAATATCAAGATTTGGCCTTATCCTTGTTAGAAAAATTTGATTCCTATACTATAGAGCCTTTCCCACAGAAGGATAATTGACAAGTCGATGCAATAGCGTGTGTTGCTTCCCTTTTATCCTTAGGGGACCCCATCGTAGATCTTAAATTTGTTATCCATAACCTTTCTTCTCCGACTATCGCTGCTAATCCTAATGATGTGGCTTATTTCTATACCATAGAATCTGATGAATGGTACTCGCATATCTCAAGATATTTGACTGATGGTACATTTCCGGATTCCACAAGTAAAAATTCTAGAGCTAGGATTCATAAATTAGTCGCAAGATAAATTATTCTTTCCAACATCCTCTATAGGAGGGGTTATAATGGTTTGCTTCTTTGTTGTCTCAAAAAAATAGAGATCCTGATTGCTCTTGAGGAGGCACATTCAGGTGCTTGCGGGGGGCATTTTGGGGGCAAAACTTTAGTTCAAAGGTTTCTTTGAATGGGATATTATTGGAAAACCATGGAGAAATATTCCTTTGCATTTGTTAAGAAGTGTCATCAATGTCAGCAACATAACAATTTGATTCACACTCCTACACATGAGATTAAGTCACAATTGGCCTCTTGACCCTTTTCTATTTGAGGCTTGGATCTTATTGGAAAAATTTCTCCTCCATCATCCCAAGGACATACCTTTATTATAACTGCTACAGATTATTTTACAAAGTGGGTAGAAGAAGTTCCTCTTTGATCCACTACTGCTGAAGTAATTTGTCAATTTATCTTAGATAACATTATTTCTCAATTTAGAATTCCTTCCACTTTGGTCTCTGACAATGGGACTTCATTTAAAAACAAAGATGTGAAGAAATTTCTTGAGAAATACCATATTAAACACCACTTTTCTACACCCTATTATCCTCAATCTAATGGCCAAGTTGAATCCTCTAACAAGATCCTTGAAAAAATTCTTCAAAAGACTGTAAACAAACATGGTAAGGATTGGCATACCCAGTTGATTTATTCTCTTTGGGATTATTGAACAAGTGTTCACATAGCTATGGGTACTACCCCCTACAAACTTATTTATGGTGGTGGTGCTATTATGCCTTTAGAGTAAGAGATTCCCTCACTAAGAATTTCTCTTAAGGGTATAGTCGATGATAATTTTTATTAAGAAAAATACATTCAACAACTTGAACTACTTGATGAACAGTGTATAAATGCTCTTGAGCATATTCAAGCGTAACATAAATCCTTGCAGCGAAGCTACAATGATAAGGTTATTCAATGTTCCTTCTTAGTGGGTGACTTGGTGCTCTATGAGAATCAGCATAATGTGAGTGCTTCACCTGAAGAAAGAGGAAAGTTTATCCCAAACTGGCTTGGACCATATATTATCACTAAGGTTTATGTATCAGCTACCTACAAAATAGCTGATGTGGAAGGTACGCCTCTCAAGGAGCCCATAAACACTATGCATCTTCATAGATACTATGCCTAATCTTCTCCTTTCTCTTCTTTTCCTTTCCTTTCTTCTTCAAAATTGTATGATATGATAGTGTGTCTTCATTAAAGCATGTAGTATTCAATTATTAACATTTCATCTATATTTCTTTTGTCTTGACAAACATGTTCTATATTTTTTATTGTCTTTAATTCATGGTGTAAATATCTAGGAATTTAGATTTTTATGTGCTAGTCTATCATGCAATTTTCTTTGTGTGTTTTGGAGTAAGGATGCATCATGATGTGTTTAATTAAGTTCTTAATTAGATCACATTAGTTATGGTTTCCTTAACTTAAAACACATTTCTTTACATCATCAATGTTGTATTTAATTAAATACTTAGTTATTTGATTAGATCACACATGTATCAATTTAATCATGAGGTATTGAGAAATCAATCACATGAGATTAGATTAGACATACATGTACATTTCCAAATTTGTTACTTTTAATCAAAGGAATATATAAATTTGTTGTTTTTGCAAATTAAAAGAACACATTTAAGGCTAAAATCACCATATATATATCATCAAAAGTTTTAAATACATCATTATATACAAGGCCGACCACTAGATACAAAATGTGGTCTTGGCAATATCAACACTATCTGTGGTTGGTGACTACCCAAGCCCTCGGGTCCCTGTGTGGTGGTCCCATGGGTGTATAACAGGATAAAGACTATGAGTGAATCCTAGAGGAGATCCTCTAATCTCGATCCATGACTATACCTCTATACATGGATGACTCTACCCAAGACTCTACTAGCTTGCACTATAGTCTCTTGCCCTCTTCTCACCTAATCTCTAGCTCTATTCAAAATGAGTCAAATAGATCCTCATCTCATCTGGTACTCCTCTGAAGTCTATGCATGATCTACAAAGACCAAGGTATGTGTGAAATAGTGACAATGTCAAATAGGGTCTACTAGATAAGGGACTGCCACTCACATACTTTGACTGTAGAAGAAGGAATAAAATAATCAAATCACATATACATCATAATGAAAAATCCAAATAAATTTAATTAAATAAAAGACCTTTACCTAGATCTCCCACTTGCCAATGTGGATCATATGCCACAACCATGTCTAACCTAGAGTCACTAACCTCTCCATGATCATAATGTCTTTGTACCCCAATAGGTGGTGCTATAGGAGATGATCGGTGTAGACTCGAGGTCAGTCTTTTGATATCGGCTCCCTCTCCTTTAGATAGTACTACTGGTGGATCTAGGGCTATGGTATCATCTCTAGAGTGATGGGGAACCTCCTCCTCCTTGTATTCCTCCTCGTCCTCTTCCTCCTGCTCCCCCTGATCATCCTCTCCCCCTTCCTCTGGGTCATCATCCTCATCATCCCCACCATGACTTTCCTCCCTACCAATATTTCCATCTCCTCCTTCATCCCCATCCCCATCATCATCTTTACCATGTTGTTCTCCCTCCTCCTCTCTCTCATACTTGTGATCTGATGTGTCTCCATCACTCAGGTCCTTGGATGTCTCGTGATCCTCACTAGTTGTTCGCCTCCATGGTCCAGGATTACCCCTCGGATAGTCTAAAGGAAAAATGACTCTAGAAAAATTCTTACCCCACCATGTGATGTACCTTTGGTGAGCTCCCATGTCATCATTAAAGGGGACCATGAAATCTCGATCAGAATCATCTGAATCTATCATCTCATTCTCATCACTGCAAGGCCTAAAAACTGCTCCTGGCCTTGCCATCACCAGAGGTGTATAAAAATTGGCACATCATCTGGAACACCTTTCTATATCCCAAACTATCACCTAACTTGATCAAAATAGATTGGGACTATGATATGGTTGTAGTGCCCCTCGAGGAAGCAGTTCCTTTGCATAAGCCAAAGTTACCTGCACTGGCCTAGCCATGTGGTCATGTGTCAGTATGGCCTCCATGTGATGACATCTGATCTCAATCTATCAATCACAATCCTCCAATGTAACAAGTCACCATCCTTCCATGGTTTGGTCAGAGGGTATGCATATGCTCTAGGGTCATCTGAACCAATATCAATTGGTACTCTTGCTGGCCTAGTGCATGTGATATGCTAAAAAATCCAAACCTAGAGAAGGGTGCACGTCATCAAGCTACATCCATCACCATGGACATAATATCCTAAGTCATGGTAGAGATGGGCCAACATGCTTCATCCCTAGGAGAACACTGTATGTTACTCCTCCATCGCTTAGATAGTATAAGTGAGACTGCCATGCATATTACTGCCTCATCCATCTATGCATATGGCTAGCCCCACTGTGCCTATCATGAGTCTCCTCACGAGTGAAATGGTGTTGGTAGGATTTAGTAAACACTAAATCATGATCCATCCTCTGGTTTCATTGGGCATGACTAACCCAATGTAGTACCTCTTCTCTCTCCTAAATTCAAATGGGGTGTGGCCAGTTTGATACCTCATAGTGCATTCTCTAATGAGAAGCCTCGGCATGTGGTACACATCCTCAAGTGTCACTGTCATCTCCCCCATTGGTAGGACAAATGTGGAGGTATCTATATCCCATCTCTCCATGAGTGTCATAAGAATCATTGGATGGAACTTCATGGATGGCATGTTACATATGTACCACAACCCTACTGTCTTAAGTAGCTCTTTGTCATCCTAAGACAATCAGGGAATCTGACTCCGCAAACTCCAATATGTGTGTTCGGCAGTGTGCTCTTGCATGTAGGGAAGTCTCTGCCAAAATCAAATAATCAACAGTCAATATCATTCCCTCATTCACATCAGAAAGCCTAATCCTATGCTAGCCCTTGATCACCTTAGTTAGGGACCAAGATTCCATGGAAAGACCAGAGCGCTCTGGATGGACCAGGGGACCCTAGTGGGACCATGACGTCCTAGTAGGACTAAGGTGCCCAGTTGGGGCCAAGGTGCCCTAGTCGGACCATGGCGCCCTTCTTGGGGAACATGTGCAATCAGACTTTCCCTCATACCAAAAATTTTTGTCAACAGAAAGTACAAAGGTGGTTCAGTACACTCACCTCATCAAGTGGCTGATTGGTAAGGACAAAATTCCGTAGGATCTCCATCTGGGTAGGCTATTCGGGTCATCTTCGAGGCATCGTGAATGCTATGTGGACTCCTCTAGTGCAAATAAGACAAAAAGTGAGAAAATAACAAATTAAACTGTCATTTTTACTATTCATAAGGTATGCGTTTATCTCTTTCTCAAAACCCTAATTCTTGCTTTTTTACTTAAGTCTCTTATATCTTGAGCTAGATAACTCTAATTTTTGAACCATTGGTGGCATTGGAATCATGATTTAGTTCTCTTTATTACCAAATATTATATGATACATTTAGATCTTGTATCAAGCTTCATTGTGAGCATTTGTCATCACCTCTCTTTCACAATTTTCTATGGTAAATATGATACCCTATTTTACCTCACTAATTAGTAAGCCGAAACAGGGGCCATATAGCTACCTACAAATTTCATCACTTCCCTAGTAAGAAATATGTGATTTTGTGATTTTATCTAACATGTGGTTTTGTAGGGTGTGTTTCCTAATAGTGTACTACAAATACCGTTGGGGGCTTCATCCGACACCTTATGGATATATCCTTTTTCATGAAATGTTTACTTTTTTATACTTTATCTTGCATATGGACATAGTGTCATATGACCACTAAAGTGGGGGCTAAATGTAGCATCATAAATTATACACCCTTAATTGGGTGGTACAATTCCATTCTTAGGTTAGCATCCACCTTAGTGTGTTTGCATTTTGCATTTCGAATTCCCTTTAGGTATTTAATTAATTAATTTAATTAAATCTAAAGTCTTCTTTCATCCCTCTACACTTAATAAAATTGGGCCCTTGAACCTAAGTGTGCCCCTTTTTATTTTATTCTCCCAATTAATCATTTCATCAAATACCCTAATTATGTCCTATTTCGACCTTCTCGGCCTGATTTTGGATATCTAGACATCTCAAATTCCCATATACTCTTGGAATTTTCTTTAAAATCATAATATCTTGCTTCCGCGAAAAGTTGGTGAAAAGTTGGTTGGACCGTGTGTTTGGACCATGTGGGTACCCGCATGATCTCAATGTTTTCTCCCCAAATTTTGGGACCATGTTTAGGCAGTATTTCAATATTCAAATCCAAGAGATTGGCAAAAAATATTATTTCTAGGTCAGCCTATGACTCAAAACAAAGTTAGGGTCTCCTACATAAACCCTTCCTTTCCTCATTTCAAGGATCTAAGATCTAGCGATTGAAGGGAATTCTTATGAAGCAAAAGTGTAGGTTTTATGAAGCCTACAAAAACAAATCAATCATTCACCAAGTCTACATCAAGTATTTTCAACATCCTTTAGGAGATTTGAAGACATTGAAGAATCATAGGAAATCATCGACTGATGATTGGCTTGCACCTCTCCCTTAGGGTTTGGTATTATTTCATGTTGATTTCATGTCTTTGTATTAGATTCATTTTTAGATTTACATTCATGCTTTAGATCTATAGATCATTTATAATTTGAAGCATTTGCATTTACATTTACAAGAATTTAGGGTTTTCTTTCCAAAGCATAGGTAGAACTCTAGATTTACTTTCTTGTTCCTTTAGAATCTTGCATACACAAAAGATTCTTACACACAAATTTTCAATACATTATCAGCTATTTGTGGAGTTGGAAATCACTAAAACAAGGGGTTTGACTAAGGAAAAACCCTATATGGCCACCTAGACACTATTTTTAAAGTTGCAGGTGCAGGTACAGAAATCCAGCAGACACAAAAATTTTTGAGACCGATAGAAGACATAGAGATAGTCTTAGTGCCAAAATTTGATCTCAGATCTCAAAGATAGGGGCATGGTGCCCTGGAATAGGACTAGGGCATGGTGCCCTGGTCCCAAGGGTTTTGTAGTTTGAAGTGCCAGATCTGCATATCAAAGCCTTAGGATCTCAAATTTAAAAGTTTATCTTTCTACCAGTAAAGGAATAGAGGTGCCTAGCACCCTAGGATCTACCAATTCTACATCAATTTCAGCATCAGGTGCACATTTGAGTCTCTTTTCTAGTCCTGCTTTCTACTTCTCAGTTTCAGTTTCCTCAGAATCTGCATGTTCAATTTAAGTGTACTTTGTTTTTCATCTCCTAGTTTAGACAATTATTACATTGGATTTTGCATAGCTACCCCTTATTTACAGCAAAGGAATAGACACCCTAAGAGATATTCCTTAACTCTATATTACCTCACAAGAAGTAGTCAAAGAAAGATATCTCCCTAGGCTCTTTCGCATTCCCTTGTGTGTACATGAGAGTGGGATTAGGTCTTAGTTACTTGGTTCCATTTTTGTGCTCCATAGTATGTATGGATGTATGTATGTATGTATTTATGTATACATATACATATACATATATATATATAATATATGTATGTGCATATATATGTATGTATGTATGTACATATATACATACATACATACATATGTATATATATAAATATACATATGTATATACATATGTATGTATGTATGCATATATATATACACATTTATATATACACATATGTATATATACATGTGTGTATATATACGCATACATACATGTATATGTATATATATATATGTGTATGTATATGTATATATATACATATATGAAGCAGTCACTGGTTACGAGGGACCTCAAAGAGATCAGTCTAGATCGGTCAGCAAAAGTTAACACAATGAAAACACAAAGACATGATGGAGGCAATACAAAATAGATTGAATTATAACATTAAAATTGATTACAACCAACCGGTAACAATTGGGTTACAGATTCCGGATCACATGCCTGCTAAAACATGCTCAAAGTATAGAATAGGTCACAACCGGGACCTTCAATCATAAGATCTATCTTCTTTGCTCAATCTAACTACTTGATTGCATTATAATTCTCAATTAAAATGATTTATACGATCCAAGGGGATGCGGTCGGCCCAAAAAGGGATCAAAACCCAAAGATCAAGACCTAACGTGTAAAACCAACAAGGTCGGCCTCCGCCAAGAGATTCCTCCAAAAAATACAAAGGATCAAGTGTAGAACTTGGGAAAAGGTCGGCCACATGCCAAGAAACATCAAAATTAATGCTCAAGGCTCTGCAAGCTATGGAAGGGTTCTTGTAGATCACCAATGCAAATAGGTCTAGGAAAATGGTAGAAGGAAATTGTCAACCGGTAATAGGAAATTGTCAAGGAAACTGATAGAGATAACTTGCCAAAAAATGATCCAAAGGCTCTGCAGTTTGGGAATAAGGAAGATGATCAAGTCTTCAAGTAGAATCCAACTCCATAGGATCCAGTGAGCCAAATCCAGGACACATAGAAAGAAATGTTGAAACTTTAAATAGAAAGCAAAACATAAAGGAAAATATTTTTGGTTGATGCAAGATTGCTATGAACCGAGGATGTTCCCACATCAGACATCTAGGGTTATTGAAAATGTGAGTCTCTCACTTTTTTGGGATCAGAGGAAAACCAAGGCAATCTACACCTACCTAAGAAATCCAAGATGAATCTTCAGCTAGTCTGTCCTTCCACTTCACAAGATACTCCTTATACTGACTTCTCTGGGTACTACACCCAATCCTACTGTCCAAAATGTCTTCAATCTGATTAGGTTCCTTCTGGGGGAACTGTTACTCCAATTCTGCAATATTGTCCTCGATGAATTATGGTTCATGATACTCATGAAGATCTGCAATGTTAAACACATGTGATATACTTAGACTATCCAGTAACTCCACTTCATATGCATTCGTAGAATTGAACTTCCTCAAAATCCTGCAAAGTCCAAACTTTTTCATATGCAATTTGTTATAAGTTCCAACTGGGAATCTTTATTTTCTCAGATATACCATCACTTCATCGCCAACTTCAAATTATTTATGTCTCTTCTTATCTACCTTCTAATTATACTTGTTGTTCATGTCCTCCAAATGCTGCTTAACTTGAATATGCAAGGCTACCATGTGATCTGCAAAGTCTTTTGCTTCTGAACTTCTTCAGTCTTCACTGCTAATATCTCTTAATTCTAATATACCTCTAGGATGCACTCCAGTAATGATCTCAAAAGGTGTTCTTTTGGTACTCCTATTTACTGAATTATTGTAGGCAAACTCTTCTTGTGCAAGGATCAAATCCCAACTTTTGATTTTATCTCCAACTAAACATCTCAATAAATTTCCCAAGCTCCGGTTAACTACTTATGCTTGTCCATCAATTTGTGGATGAAAAGTAGAACCGAACTTCCAATATGTCTTCATCTTCTTCCAAAGTGTTCTCCAAAAATAGCCAACAAAATTAGTGTCTCTGTCTGAAACTATGCTCTTAGGTTATCCATGCAATCTCACTGCTTCCTTGAAAAATAGGTCTTCTACATGTAATGCATTTGATGTCTTCTTACAACGTATGAAATAATCCATCTTTGAGAATCTATCCACTACCACAAACATAGAATCATTCTCTCTTAGTCTTTTAGGTAATCCAAGTATGAAATCCATCCTTATATCTTCCCAAGGTCTTATCGGTACTGTCAAAGGTTTATACAATCCCGTATTCTAACTACTACCCTTTGCAACTTGACAAACTCTATAACTTTGCACATATTTCTTAACATCCTTATGAATCTGGGGCCAAAAGTACTACTCACTCACTAATGCTATTGTTTTGTCAATACCAAAATGTTTGGCTAATCCTCAATTATGTTTCTCCTTTATCAGATTCTCCCTCATAGAACTCTTAGGTATGCACAACTGAACTCCTCTGAATAACATCACATCTTGAATGAAGTAATCCAACCACTTGCTTCTATCTACCATAACCGGTTCTCTACATGCTCTCCAAGGTTCTGCAAAATTTGGGTCATCATCATACAAAGTCTTCAATTCCTCAAATCCTAATACTGTCACTCTCATCTCTATCAGCAAATTCCTTCTCCTACTCAATTTATCAACAAATTTGTTAGATTTTCCACTTCTATGCTTCAACAAAAAGGTGTAACTCTGCAAAAATTCTACCCATCTCATATGTCTCTGATTCAACTTACCTTGACTGCTCAAATACTGCAAAGCCTGATGATCTATATACAACACAAACTCCTTAGGCAACAGGTAATGTCTCCACTTCTTTAAGGCTTGAACTATAGCGTAAAAATCTGATCATATACTAAATATCTCCCTTGGACATCATTCAATTTCTCACTGAAATAAGCTACTGCTCTCCGTTCCTAACTCAAGACTGCTCCTATTATTGTTCCACTTGCATCACAATCCACTTGAAATACTTTATTAAAATATGGTAAAGCTAACATAGGATGCTTAGTCACTTTCTACTTTAACAGTTCAAAATTTTTGTTTTCTCTGGTGGTCCACTTGAATTCCTTTCGATCTCCCATCATGGTCTCAGGGTTACAAACTGAACTAAAATTTCTGATGAACTTCAGGTAGAAAATATCCAATCCATGAAATGATCTTACCTCTCCAATTCTTTTTGGTGTAGGCCACTCAACAATTGCTTTTAATTTCTCAGGGTCCATCTTCAAACCATCCTCAGATATCACAAATCCCAAATAGACTAACTCATCCTTCATGAAAGTACACTTCTTAATATTTATTAGCAACTTTTCTTCTCTCAACCTCAGCAAAACTTATCTCAATTGCAACAAATGCTCCTCTTTTGTATTACTAAAAATCAAAATGTCATATAAATATACAATAACAAACTTACCCAAGAATTTCTTCAATACCTCATTCATCAGTCTCATGAAAGTACTCGGTGCATTAGTTAACCCAAAAGGCATCACCAACCATTCATACAGTCCTTCATTTGTCTTGAATGTTGTCTTCCACTCATCTCCTTCTCTAATCCTGATCTGATGATATCCACTCTTCAAGTCTATCTTTGTAAAGTATTTGGCTCCACTCAAACAGTCCATTATGTCATCCATCCTAGGCAAAGGATTCTAGTATTTCACTTTGATCTTGTTTATTTCTCTGGAATCAATACACATTCTCCACTCTCCATTCTTCTTAGGTGCTAATACTACTGGTACTACACAAGGGCTCATACTTTCTCTAATCAATCCTTACTTCAACAACTCTTGCACTTGTCTATTCAGTTCTTCATTCTCTGTCAGTGTCATCCGGTGTGCATCTTTGTTAGGAAAACTAGCTCCAGGAACCAAGTCCATGCAATGATCGATACTTGTCACAGGTGGCAATCCATCTTCATATTCTATCAGAAAATCTTTTATCTCCTCCTATTGTTCCTCTCCATGCTCCAAATCCTTAATCTTCCTAGGAATTAAGGAAAAAACACACATTTCCATGTCTAAATCCATCTAGGAATTTCCTTACATCTACCAAATAGATTCTAGCATTCATACAAACTTCATTCTTCAGGTTCCTGCAAGGGAAACAAGGTTTGTTTCATCCCATTGTCCACAATAGTGTATGTATTCTTCCTCCCATCATGTACTTCCTATCTATCAAACTGTCAAGGCCTACCCAACAAAAGATGAAAAATATCCATAAGCATAATATCACACAAGACTTCATCATGATAATTCCCAATTTTCAATTTCACTAAATATTGCTCACTTACTAACAGCTTATGTTCATCCTGAATCCATGCTATCCGATAAGGCTTAGGGTGTTTCAATCTCTCCAAATTCAACTTATTCACCATCTCTTCTGAAACAAGATTATCTGAACTACCGTTATCAATAACAACTTTACAACACTTATCCAATACCTTACATCTAGTCTTGAACAAATTCTTCCTCTACAAGGGCTCTTCATCTCTCTCGGTATGACACAAAGCTCTCCTCATCATCAATAGTTCTCCATCTTCCAGTTTATTATCTTATCAAGTGGGGTTTTCTTATACCATTACTGCTCTTCATGTATTCTTTGTCTTCTTACACTCAAAAGAGAAATGTCCTCCTCCACACTTATAGCAAGTTCCTCTAAATGCTCTCTTGTCTTGTCTTCCAAAATTCTCATTCTGGTAGCATCCAATTCTCTCCTTCGGTATAAATTTCTATCATCCTTCTGGTATGAATTAGCTTCTTTGTTCACTTCTTTGTCCTTGTTCTTATCTGTACAAGTTCTTATACCTCTGTTATATCCTCTTCCTCCTTGAAATCTTCCTTCTGTAAACCTTCCACCTCTACCTCTCTTCTTCTTCTCATGCCTTTTGTTTAGCTTCTCTTCTGCCTTTAGGGTATATTGGTGCCTCTTCAACACTCTATAATTTGATCAAACTAGGATCATCTTGTATAGACACCCCCAATCCATTCAAATATATTATAACTTGTTCAAATTCATCACCAACATGTCCAGATTTGATATTCAACTTGTAAAATACTTCAGTGTTTTCCTTCACACTAGATTCCTTCTGTCTCAAATTCTGCAACTTTCAGAACAGATTCACTTGATAATCATCAGGCATAAATTTTTATTTCAATTTAGCAATCATCCAATCCCATGTCTTGATCTTCTCTTTACCTCTTCTATATCTATCAACCTACAAATGTTCCCACCAAAGAGATGCATGACCTTTCAACCGGGTACAGGCATATTTCACCTTCCTTTCTTCTGTAGTGTTTTCAAAATCAAAATATTTCTCCATCTCTGAGATCCAATCCATCATTTCATCGGAATCCAACTTCCCATCATATTTTGGTGGGGTAAAATGAGGTATAGTATTTACCCTACTCAAAACCCTCAAAAACCTTTCCTCATCTGGATCAACCACCGGTAGGTTTACTTGTTCTGCCAGAGCTTCTTCTCCATCATCTTCACTTACATCTTCAATGTGTCGGCCTCTTCACTGGGCTGTCTCCATGGCTTCCAACCGGGTTGCTATCCCTCGCAACATTTCTATTATAGCAAGATTTGCATTTCCACGTGCTCCACCATTCCTAATTCCTCTTCGCACCATCATTTATGCCAATCCTTTATAGCTGCAGGTCGAATCCATAGTCTTCCACCGTACAACAAAAATTCTTAAGACACGCAACCTCCGAAATCAAAACTCGCTCTGATACCACTTGAAGTAGTCACTGGTTAGGAGGGACCTCAAAGAGATTAGTCTAGACTGGTCAACAAGAGTTAACACAATGGAAACACAAAGACATGATGGAGGCAATGCAAAATATATTGAATTATAACATGAAATTAATTACAACCAACTGGTAACAACTGGGTTACAAAAACTGACTCACAAGCCTGCTAAAATATGCTCAAATTATAGAATAGGTCACAATCGGGGCCTTCAATCTTAAGATACATCTTCTACTCTTAGTCTAACTACTTGATTGCATTTTAATCCTCAATTACAATGATTTATACGATCCAAGGGGATCCGGTCAGCCCAAAAAAGGATCAAAACTTGAAGAACAAGACCTAGCATGTAAAACCAACAAGGTCAAACTCCGCCAAGAGATTCCTCCAAAAAATCCAAAGGATGGAGTGTAGATCATGGGAAAAGGTTGACAATATGCCAAGAAACATCAAAATCAATGCTCAGGGCTCTGCAAGCTATGGAAGGGTTTTGGTAGATCACCAATGCAAATAGTTCTAGGGAACCAGTAGCAAGAAATTGTCAACCGGTAACAAGAAACTGTCAAGGAAACCAATAGCAATAACTTGCTGGAAAATGATCCAAATGCTCTACGGTTTGGGAATAAGGAAAATGATCAAGTCTTCAAGTAGAATCCAACTCCGCAAGATTTGATGAGCCAAATCTAGGACACAAACAAAAATGTTGAAACTTCAAACAGAAACCAAAATAAAAAGGAAAATAATTTTGGTTGATGAAAGATTTCTATGAACTGGGGATGCTCCTGCATCAATATATATACATATAAATGTTGGCGATTGACACTCATCCAACTTAGTTGTGTTGTCCTTGATGGTAACACACATCATTTTGGGTTGGTCACTTAACCGGTACTCACCGATATTCATTGTTTGGCAACCAACATTCAGTCATCTGACATACATGCAACTGACATCGACTGGAAAGGGAAACCAAAAAACTAGGAACCGGTATATGAGGCCGACACCAGAGATTGATTTGGCATTGATCTAGCAGGTCTACATGGCAACGATCAAAGACATCAGTCTTAAAGTTTAATGAATTTATTTTTGCTTAGGTCGACATATAAATAAATTATAATATCATTGTAAGCCGACATAAGGCATTTATGTTTATGTTTGGGAAGGGTACTTAAGTCAACCCAGTTAAGTTATTTTGATGAAGAATAAGAAGGTAATGGAATATAGTAATGTGACGCTATGTGAGCAATCTTGATTGACAGAATGGGAATGTAATATTTTGTAGTCAGTCTTGGATTTTGGTTTAGAGGTTTGGGAAGCGAAGTAAGATACCGGTAAGGAAGGACATAGTGTAAACCGGCACAGACTGTGCTTTAACCAGAACTCATCCAGCATAGTAGATGTTGGCATTTGCATGAAGATTGAATTAATGATATGTTATGATGTCGTTGATGTCAATTGAATCAGTAATGGTATTTATGATATTGTTGATATTGTTGTTGTTATTGATATTGTCTTGTAACTGGTAGGAAGAGCTTTGAGGAAGATGTTGTAAATTGGTATGTTAGTTTATGAGTTGAACTGGTAAATTGGTGTATAAGGTTAAAACCCTTTTCTATGAAATGTAACTGGTAAAACCTAACCGATCAAGTTTGTTGGTTTAAGATCGAATGATGAGCGGTAATGATGGCGATACATGTGATCATTGTATGAGGATTAGTTCTAATTATTTTTGGCACGTTTGTTTGATTGTCTAGGGAATGAGAAAAGTGGATTGCATCTAATGCATAGCGCGTGATGACTTACAAGTCCGATGAAGTGGTGATCATGGAGTGGTTGGAATTTTTTTGAAGAATGTTTATGGATTACTATGTTAATCCAACAGTCACACTTGAACCAATTTGTCTGTAATCTCTATGAGAGAATTAGGTTTTTGTTGTGTTATTCACCTAATTGATTTGTAGTTAAGGTCAATGAAGTTATTGGCAAAGTGTCGGCTAAAATCAGTTGGGTGTGTGGCTGCCTAATCGGAGAATGGATCTGCAGTCTGAGTAAAGGCAGATTGAAGCTTCAAAGGATCTGATCAAGCAAATGTAGTGCTATTCAGACAGATCAAGAAAACCTATTGTTTTCTAACAATTACAATAGAAGTGAAATCCCCTAACCGAGTAAGCTCTAACAAGCTTGGTTACTTATTAAATCCTTTAACAAGGTGATCCATTAGCTTGGATTCTCAAATCCTTTACCGAGGTTACTCTTAACATGGTATTTTGCTTTTCATCAAGGCATTTTGTAAATCCCTTAACCGGGTGATTCCTAATAGGATCATTTCTTAACAGGACTTATTGTAAAAGCTTTAACATGCTTGGCTCCTAACAGGGAAAACTTTAGAAGAGTTCAAATAGCTATCTTATGAGTCTCATCTCACCATGGTTTTTACCTATTTAGCTTTTCTACTTATAAACATTTATGTCATGTGGTGAATGTTTTGGTGGTTATGATCTTATTTGTTGATTTGATTAACTGATGATAAGGCATGATAACTGGAAGCATTGAGAGATGAAGTATGTTGATATATGATTAAGCATTTTTATGTTTACAAGATTGAAGTTGTTTACTGTTAAGTTGTTATAACAATTCACCGGTTGATGTTGATTATTCTTATGAGTATTGATCTTGATAGTGAAAGTTTACTATGTGAGTTTGAATTTGAGATTGGAAATTTTTTATTAGTTTTTTCAGATTACGGATTCACCCCCCTCTCCCTCTCAGTAATCTACTGGATACTTATTCTTTCATCATACCATCAATTGGTATCAGAGCATCTCGGGTCCTCTTTAACCTAAAAGCCTAACCGCTTGAGGAAAAGATCTTGTAGATAATGATGAAGAAGGAAGGTCCAAAGTTCAGCAAAGATAACTATAGAATATGTAGTGACAGAATGAAGATTTACATTAAGAGTCTGGGAAGTCAGTATTGGGATTATGTAGAAACTCTATATGTTACACCTATTGGAACTCTAACTAATGATCAGAAGAAAGAACAACAACGAAATCATCAAGCATTGGAGACTATTATCAGTTCCCTGTTTGATGTTGAATATGTAGATGTTCATGGTCTTGAAACTGCATATGAAGTATGGAAAAAACTTGAAGAGATTTATAGCGGTGATGAACATGTTAAGATTGATAAAGAGGAGAGCCTAAGAGGAAAGTTTAATGACATGAGAATGTCTAAAGGTGAGAATATCTAGCAGTATGGTCAAAGGATAAAAGAGATAGTTGGTGAAATAAAGAGTGCAGGAGGGAAAGTGGAAGATGCCATGGTGATCAGCAAAGTACTGAGAACCTTGCTACTGGTCTATGCTATCCGAGTTGCATCTATTCAGGAGTTGAAGTCCATTGACAAAACTAAGGTAACTCTTGACTCTATCATTGGCAAACTTATTGCTTTTGAACTAAATGGCTATGATGGTAGTGTACAGAAATCAAAATCTACATTCAGAGCTTATGTCTCTAACCCATTTGTGAGAAAAAGTAGAGATACTTGTCATGGTTATAAATCTAGATCCAGCAGAGATGCGGATGATGAAGAAAACTTAGTGGAGCTTGAAGCATTGTTGGAAAAATGACTGCCTAGAGGTACTGGTAAATATAGAGGTAAACTACCTTTAAAATGTTTTGCATGCAACAATATTGGTCATATAGCAGCTAACTGTCCTAATGGTGAAAATGAATACAAGAGAGACAAATTCAAGAAGTATAAGGGCAAAGGCAAGAGAGATTATTGTATTGCTATTGACAGTGGTATTACTAACGAAGAATCTGATGATGATGCTAGTGAAGATATTGTGTTTGTAGCTATTAAGGAATAGATATCAGATCAGAAGGCACTAGTGTCTAGGATGGATAACTTTGATGATTGGATCATTGTAGTGGTTGTTCACATCACATGACTGGTGATTAGAGAAAATTTATTTCCTTGAAGGAATTTGATGGCGGTGTTGTCAGATTTTGCAATGACTCACCCTATATTGTTAAAGGTAAGGGAGTTATTTCTCTTAATGGGAAGAGCAGTGTTGATGATGTCTATTGGGTTCAAGGCCTAAAGCACAATCTTCTGAGTGTGGCATAACTTAATAACAAAGGATACCCACTGGAGTTTAGAATGGTATGTGCAAAATCTTTGACAACAAAGGTGAATTGATTGCAACTGGGAAATAAACTAGAGGCAATCTATTTCATCTTAATCCTAAAGTTAGAAACTATTTGATTTCAAAGATAGATGATAGTTGTCTTTGGCATAGGAAATTTTGTCATATGAACTTTGATAACATTGTTAAAGTGAGAAAGTCCAAGATAGTAAGAGGTCTGCCTCAACTAGACAAACTAGTTAATGCTCTTTGTAAAGAATGTCAGTTAGGAAAGATGACTTCTTCAACTTTCAAGAGCAAGTCCTTCTCAACAGAGAACTTGTTAGATTTGGTTCATATAGATCTATGTGGACCAATAAGAACAAGAAACATTCAAGGTGATAGATATTTCATGATCTTCACTGATGATTGTTCAAGGATGATGTGGGTCACAATATTGAAGGATAAGAATGAAGCTTTTGATAAGTTCAAGGCATTCGGGGCCTTAGCGGAGAAAGAGAGTGGCAAAAAGATAAAAACGTCTCAGAATAGATCAAGGTGGTGAATATACTTATGAGGAATTCACTAAGTATTGTGATGAGAATGGTATCAAACAACAACTTTCTGCACCAAGGACACTACAACAGAATGGTATAGTAGAGAGGAACAACTAGTCAGTGGTTGAAGCTGCTAGGACAATGTTGATACAAGGAAGTGTAGTGAAAATATTTTGGAGAGAATCTGTAAGTACAACTATCTACACAATAAACCGAGTTCTGATGAAAAGAGGTAAGAATAAGACCCCTTATGAATATTGGTATGGAAGATCACTTGATGTTAGCTATTTTAAGATATTTGGTAGCAACTGTTTTATTAAAAGAGGTGATTATATTAGCAAGTTTGAAGCTAAGAGTGATGAAGACATATTTCTTGGCTATTCCACCAAGAGTAAGGCCTATAAATGCTTCAACAACCAAACACAGAGAATTGTTGGGAGTGTTGATGTTCATGTAGATGAATGTCTAGAAGTCTCAGAAGGAACTAGTTCAGAGAAAAAGGATGAAGATCCTTGCATTTTGCTTTTGGAACCTGAAACTGTTAAATCAGAAACTGGTAAAGAAAATTGTGATGTACTTGTTCAACTAGAACAAATAAATTTAGAAGAAGATGATAATGAAAAAGTTGAACCTAAAGAGAATGATCATGTTATTCCTAGGTATGTGAGATTGAACCACAGTCCTGAGTAGATTATTGGGTATAAGGATGCTAGAGTACTAACTAGAAGGAAAATAAGAGAGAACGCTTGCATGATCTCCACCATTGAACCTAGAAGTGCTAAGGAAGCATTTGGTGATGATTATTGGGTTAAAGCAATGGAGGAGGAATTGGATCAAATTGAGAAGAACAACACTTGGATGCTGGTACCTTGCCTGGTAAACAAGAATTTAATAGGCACTAAATGGGTATTCAGAAACAAGTTAAATAAAGATGGTGTTGTAGTTCGCAAGAAGGCAAGATTGGTTTGCAAGGGTTATGCTCAAGAAGAAGGTGAATATTATGCCAAAACTTTTGCACTAGTACCAAGACTGGAAGGTGTCAGAATTGTACTTGCATTTGCAGCCCATAGGTATACCAGATGGATGTTAATTCTGTATTTTTGAATGGGATATTGGAAGAAGAGGTATACATAGAGCAACCAAATGGTTATGCATTGACAGATGAGAAAGACATGGTATGCAGATTGCATAAAGCATTGTATGGATTGAAGCAGGAACCTAGAGCATGGTATGAATGACTTCATACACATTTGATGAAGATGGGATTTGCAAGAACCAATGATGATAGTAATATTTATCTCAAGTCTGAAGGACATGAAATACTGGTCAGTGTATTATTTGTTGATGATATTATTTTTGCAGGTAATGATGTCATCAACAATAGTTTTGCAGATGAAATGAAGAATGAGTTTAAAATACCTTTAGTAGGGGAAATAAAAAAATTCATAGGCTTGCAAATACAACAAATGAAGAATGGTATTCTCATTACTCAATCTAAGTATGTGAAAGAGGTTTTGAAGACTTTTGGCATGAGTGACTGTAAACCAGTTGGAACACCAATGGTTACAGGTTGTAAGTTATCCAAGGAAGATGAATCTAAGTCTGTTGATGAAAAGGAATACATGTCAATGATTGGAAAATTACTCTATGTTGTTCATAGCAGACCAGATATTGCCCATGTGGTTGGTATAGCTGCTAGATTTCAAAAGAATCCAAAGGAAGCACACCTGATAGCAACCAAGAGAATTTTTAGGTATCTGAAAGGTACAATTGACTATGGATTATGGTATCCATATGGAGGAAACTTTGATTTGAAGGCATACACGGATGCTAATTGGGTAGGAAATATTGTTGAATAGAAAAGTACTACCGATGGAGCATTCTTTCCAGGAGGAAGGCTAGTTTCATGGAGTAGTAAGAAGAAAAGTTGTACTTCATAATCTACTGCTGAAGCTGAGTATGTTACAACTTATATGAATTGCACACAAGCTATTTGGATGAGGCACATTTTGGAAGGTTTTAAGATGAAGATCTCAAAACCTATAAAGATTTTATGTGATAATACAAGTGCCATAAATGTTTCTAAGAATCTTGTTTTGTACGCTCGCACCAAGCACATTGAATTGAAGTATCACTTTTTGAGGGGAAAATTTCAAAGGAAAGATGTTATCTTAGAGCATGTTTCTACCAAAGAGAAACTTGTAGATAGCTTTACCAAACCTCTGTCTAAGACCACTTTTGAGTATCTTAGAAGTCAGTTGGGGGTTGTCCCTCTTCATGAAGTTAGTTGAGCATGATGCTGATTGCATCAGTCACTGAATCACTTGCAAAATTTTACATGGATTGATGAAGAAATGGATATATTCGACAAGGGGAGCATCAAGTTGCAGTATGTTGTTGATGCACAGTGAAATTTTGATATTACATGTTTTACTTTCAATTTGGCATTGTCATCAAAGGGGGAGATGAATTATATGATTAGGAGAAGAATTATGTGACTAGCAAAGGGAAACCAACAACAACCTGAAGATAGACAGAGCATGGTGAATACTTGGTAATGTAAACCAGGATTCCTATTCACCAATCACAATAGCAATTAGAGGCATTGATATTTGTATTCCCATCAATGCCAAAGGGGGAGATTGTTGGCATTTTCATGAAGATTGCATTAATGATATGTTATGTTATCATTGATGTCAATTGAATTGGTAATGGTATTTATGATATTGTTGATATTGTTGTTGTTATTGATATTGTCTTGTAACCAGTAGGAAGAGATTTGAGGAAGATGTTCTAAACCGGTATGTTAGTTTGTGAGTTGAACTGGTAAACCGGTGTATAAGGTTAAAACCCTTTTCTATGCAATGTAACCGGTAAACCCTACCAGTTGTTTTTTGTTAAACCCTAACTGATCAATTTTGTTGTTTTAAGATCTAATGACGAGTGGTAATGATGGCGAAACATGTGATCATTGTATAAGGATTAGTTCAGAGTGTTTTTGGTGCATTTGTTCATTTGTTTGATTGTTAAGGGAATGAGAAAAGTGGATTGCATTTAATGCATAGTGCATGATGAGTTACAAGTCAGATGAAGTGGTGATCATGGAGTGGTCGGAATTTTCTTGAAGAATATGTATGGATTACAATGTAAGTCCAACAGTCACACTTGAACCGATTTGTTTGTAATCTCTATGAGAGAATTAGATTTTTGTTGTGTTACCAACCTAATTAATTTGTATTTAAGGTCGATGAAGTTGTTGGTAAAGTGTTGGCTGAAATCAGTTGAGTGTGTGGTTGCCTAACCGGAGAATGGAACTATAGTTTGAGTAAAGGCATATTGAAGCTGAAAAGGATCTGATCAAACAAATGTAGTGCTATTCAGACATATCAAGAAAACATATTGTTTTCTAACAATTACAATAGAAGTGAAATCCCCTAACCAGGTAAGCTCTAACAAGCTTGGTTACTTCTTAAATCCTCTAACAAGGTGATCCATTATCTTGGATTCTCAAATCCTCTACCGAGGTTACTCCTAACAGGGTATTTTTCTTTTCATCAAGGCATTTTGTAAATCCCTTAACTGGGTGATTCCTAACAGGATCAGTTCTTAACAAGACTTATTGTAAAAGCTTTAATAGGCTTGGCTCCTAACAGGGCAAACTTCAGAAGAGTTCAAATAGCTCTCTTGTGAGTCTCATCTCACCATGGTTTTTACCTATTTGGGTTTTCCATGTATAAACATTTGTGTCAAGTGGTGAATGTTTTTGTGGTTATGATCTTATTTGTTGATTTGATTAACTTATGATAAGGCATGATAATTGGAAGCATTGAGAGATGAAGTATGTTGATATATGATTAAGCATTTTTATGTTTACAAGATTGAAGTTGTTATAACAGGTAACCGGTTGATGTTGAGTATTCTTATGAGTATTGATCTTGATAGTGAAAGTTTACTTTGTGAGTTTGAATTTGAGATTGGGAAGTTTGTATCAGTTCAGATTACTGATTCAGCCCCCCTCTCAGTAATCTACCAAATTCTTATTCTTTCATCATACCATCAGTAGATGCATCATCAGAGTTCAGAATTTTGTTTGTAACTCTTTATGTGGTGTTTGTAGTCAGTGAGGCTCCTTTTGTGATGAGCAGTGTGCTCTAGGCTATTGGCCTTCCTGCATATGCAGGCCCCTATTATAATATTTATTTATTTGGCCAGTGGATAGATATTGTGGGTCTCCAATCCCATCGTGGTTTTTCCTCTTTGAGGTTTTCCACATATAAATCTTGGTTTTATGGTGTATGCTCTTGTGGTTGGTTATTGAATTGCATTATTAATAAGGTTAAAATTATATATACTGGCATAACACTGATTCAACCCCCCCTCTTAATTGGTATCAGAGCTTGGTGCCTTGGAGTAAGTCTAATAGCTTGAGGAAGATCCTCAATCCGGAATCTATGGAGATGAGTCTACAGAAAAAACTTGAAGTAGCACTTGAGGAATATGATGTTGAAAGGATGAAGAACTTGAAGTTGCAAGATGAATTGAACTCTACAAAGGAATTCATTCTTTGTAGGAGAGGTTGTCATCTTTTCAAGCTAAAAGGAAGGAACTTTTTCAAAATCTGGATGATGAAGAGAAGGATGCCCTTAAGGAGCAATGTTAGAAACTGAGTCAGGGGAATGGTGTGATGAAGAATGAAATCCAAGCCTTGACTATGAGGATGTCTAAGGAGATTGAAGACAGAAAGAAGAAAGAAGAAAATCTTAGCAACTATTTGAAAGATAGATCTGAGGAATGCATGAGAATGATGTGTTGAGAACTCAGTTGGTGCAATCACAAAACAATGAGCAAGAGCTGGAAAGAATGATGTCAATCCTAAGAATTGATCTGGATGTTGCAAATGATTACAAAGAAAAGTTCAAGATCAGTTTTGTAAGGCTTGATGAATTATTGAAGGATCAAAGAGACACTGGAGACACTAGAGGTCTTGGATTTGAGCATGGAGAAAGATTTGGTACTGCAAATTAGGGAAATCCACCAGAAAACTGGAATAAAAAATCATAGGTAAGGCAACCCAATGCACATAAATTTAATGGTAGATGCTTTGTTTGTAATAAGTTTGGTCATAGAGAAAGTCAATGCATACATATAACCAATTAGAATAATAATGCAGTTCCCAATCAATGTTCAAAATGTAATAAGTATGGTCATAAGATAGAAGATTGTAGATTGAATGTGAGATGTCATGCATGTAGAAAGTTTGGGCATATGGCTAATAAATGTAGGTCGAATAATGGTCAAGGAATCAACAAGGAAATTCAGAAGAATAGTGTCACTTGCTATGCATGCAACAAAATAGGACATATTCCCAAATATTGCAGAAGAAAGAACAATCTAGTAGGAAATGATGAGAAAGGAAAACAAAAGGTTGAAGACATTTAGAAGGAGAATGAGAGAAAATGGGTTAGGAAATTTGAAGATCAACCGACAGAGACAACCAACTCAGTTACTCAACTGGAAGAACATAATGTTGTTTCACCAACAAGAAACTTATCTGTTAACTAAGGCATTAGCCTTAGGGGGAGGTAGATTTTGTATCTTGGTGAAGATAGTCTGAAGATTCACAAACGCTGAGATAATGGATTTTGTATCTGATATCATATGCCGACATGCATTAATGTCAATGAGAAATTAGGGTTTTCACATAATATAAAGGAAATGTTGGTACATTTTCGATCACACTGCATTCAAAGTGAAACAGAGTGAGATCAAGGCAATCAAAAGCATATCAAGAAAATTCCAGTGCAATCAAAATGAATTTTTAAGAGCTTTCACTAGCAAAGGTTGTGAGGTATTTTATTAGTTTTTCAAGCTATCCTTTTCTTACAATGTCTTCTAGATCATCTTCCGCTCTGGCAGGTGTGGCTATATTGTTGTCGATATCAAGGACTGTCCACGCCCTATTTTCAAGCAATGCCCTCAGATTGTGAAAGTCAATGATTCGGTTGGCGCATTTTCTAGGGTTCCTAAAGGAGTTTTGTATGTCAAAGATGTTCATGCATACATTCACTGTGTTGGCCATTTGGTGGAATTGATTATGTGTTGCATTGATGTTTTGTCATTGATGACAACACTAGCTGCTTGGATGCTTTATCGACACCCTTCTGGTCCCGATAGGTTGAGTGGTTTCTGGTTGATTTGGATCTGGCATGATTTGGTAGGCTCCAATATAGTTTGGTTATGGAATTGGCTTATTCGTGATACTCATGCTCATATTCTGTAAGTTGGTTTTCATCTGGTAATCGGATGCTATCCTATTTTCTTAGAAGCTTGGTTTTTGGTTCCGACGAGGGTTTCATCAACATAGATTTTAATGAAGATCTTTGATGAAATGCATAAGTGGTGTTGGTGCAGCTTCTGGTGGAGTTTTAGGATGTTTTTGGTGATCATGTTCGAGACTTGGTGGATGGATATCATTGTTGTAGTGTGTGGACTTATACTAGGTCCCAGTTGATCTAGGTTATGGACCAACTTTAATGTAACATTTGGATTGGACCTCTCGATATGTTTTCAAGATGTCTTATGTGTTGGATATTATTTGTTTGGTCTAAGGCCGACATGGTTTGTAATTATGTAATTGGTTTATTATTTGGTGGCCGACCTAATTGTTTATGGTTGAGGGTTTGTATATATAGATGTAAGATCACATTGTAGATCATATATGGGAATGGGAAAAAGAATGTAATATGAGAATAATGTAATATCATTCAAGCAGAGGATTTGGTTGATCATTGGAGATTGAATTGGGTTTATGTAAGAGGATTTAGTCCTCTGGTATTGAGCTTAATCGAAACTGTACTCAAGCATAGAAGATGGTATCTTTTGCAGTTCAACACTTCTCCAGATTGTAGTTTGGATTTCTATGTAGTCTGTGAAGCTCCTTTTGTGATGAGCAGTGTGATATAGGCCATTGGCCTTCCTATAAGTGCAGGCCCCTCAATTGTAATTCACATACTTACTGCAGAAGTATTATCTAACTGTGGGTAGGCTTCCCACCATGGTTTTTCCCTTTACTGGGTTTTCCACGTATAAATATTGGTGTCATGTGGATGGTATTTATTCTATGATTATTGTTTATGCTTAATTGGTTTCATTACTATTCTAGTATTAATGTTTTGCATTCCAGTATTAAAGTTTTAATTCCTAATGGTTCTAATAATCTATGACAGTTGATTCACCACCCCCCCCCCCTCTCAATTGTCTTCCAGTTATTTGAACTGTCTAGCAATTGGTATCACAACTTTCATCCTCTCTACAGAAATCTTATCTGCTTAAGGAAGATCCTATTGCAACTAATAGTTCAAGTTCATCCAGTTCATCTGGAGTTATCTTTCGGAGAGATATTCCTAGGCTTGATGGAACAAATTACACTATATGGAAGATTCAGATGGAGACTCATCTGAGAAAGGCTATATGGGATAAGTTGGAGACTCTTAATGAAGGTGACCCTATAGTGAAGATTGCTAAACTTGATGGTTACCGAGTGAGATATGAAAACCTAAAGATGGAAGAAGATGAAAGGATTACTGCATTCATGGAAAGGGTAAATGAGATTGTTATGGGAATTCAATGTTGTGGCAAAACTTTGAGTGAAGATGAAATTGTTTCTAAAGTTCTGAGAGCCCTACCACTAGCTTACAAAATGAAAGCTACTGCTATTAATGAGTTGAGAACAATGGCTAATACATCTGTCAACAAAGATACTTTGGTTGTGAAACTATCTGCTTTTGAGCTTGAAGAATTTTGATCTTCTGGAGCTGTGAAGACTGAACCTACTTTTCATGCATCTACATCTGCAACTGGTAAGCAAGATTGGAAAGCTTTGTATGCAAAGGAATTGGAAGATATGAAGAGAGAAGATGGTGATTTTGAGAAAATTGAAGCACTATTTGCTAGAAGAATACCCAAAGGACCGATAGGAAGTAAGTATGAAGGAAAAGCACCTTTTAAATGTTTTGCATGTAATAAGATTGGTCATTTTGCATCTTGATGTCCTGAAAGGAATTCAAGATTTGAAGAAAGAGTTAGAAGATCATTTAATCCCAACCTTGGATATCAGAACAAGTATAAGTACAAGAAAAACAGAGATAAATCATGCTACATAGCGGATGAGGAAGGCATTACTGATTTTGATGATGAACCGATAGAAGACTCTGCTAGTGGTTCTGGAAATGGGAAGGAATGGGTGTTCCTAGCTATCAAGGAAGATGTTTCGGCACTGGAAGAGAATGTACTTGAAGAGAAGGCACTTGCTGCTAAAATTGAAGACAAGGATGAATGGGTAATTGACAGTGGTTGTTCACATCATATGACTGGAGATAAAGGGATGTTTCTATCTTTGCAAGAATTTAATGGCGGTATAGTTAGATTTGGAGATGGCAAAGCATGTATGATCAAAGAAAAAGGAATTATATCATTAGATGGTAAGAACAATACTGACAATGTTTAGTATGTTGAAGGTTTAAGGCATAATATTTTGAGTGTAGGACAATTAGTGGATAAGGGATTTCAATTATTATTCAAGGATGGAAAATGCAAAATCATTAACAGATCTGGATTGGAGATTGCAACCGGTACACAGATAAAAGGTAATATATTTCATTTGAATTCAAGTGAGAAGACATGTTTGATTACACAGATTGATGAGAGTTGTCTATGTCATAAAAGGCTGTGTCATATGAATTTTGATTGCATTGTAAAGATCAGTTCAACTATGGCAGTTAGGGATATACCTAAGATTATGAAGCCCTATAATCTAGTATGTAAAGAATGTTAAATGGGTAAACAAGTTAGAACCACTTTTAGGAGTATAAAAGATAAATCAAATCATGTTCTTGATCTTATTCATACTAATTTGTGTGGCCTTGCTAGAGTTAAAAGTTTTCAAGGTGATAGATATTTCATGCTAATCATTGATGATTATTCTAGAATGTTGTGGGTTACTTTTCTAAAAGAAAAATCTCGGGCATTTGAAAAATTTAAAATCTTTAAGGCTAAAGTAGAAATTGAGACAGGATTGAAGATTAAATGTTTGAGGTTAGATCATGGTGGAGAATTCACATCCGGTGGGTTTAATAACTTCTGTGAGAAGCATGGTATAAGAAGACAATTTTCTGCTCCCCGGACACCTCAGCAGAATGGAGTTGTGGAAAGGAAGAACAAAACTATCTTGGATGATACTAAAATAATGATGATGGAAGCTAGTCTACCTCATATCTACTAGAGAGAAGCAGTGAGCATAGTGGTTTATACATTCAATAGAGTACATATCAAAGGAGAAACCGACAAGACACATTATGAATTATGTTTTGGCAATACACCTACACTTAAGTATTTCAAAATATTTGGTAGTAAATGTTATATCAGGAGAGATGATATCATTGGAAAATTTGATCCTAAATGTGATGAAGGCATATTTCTTGGTTATTCTAATGAAAGCAAAGCATATAGATGTTATAACAAGAGATTGCAGAGAATTGTGGAGAGTGCTAATGTCAAAGTAGATGAGCTAAATAGAAGTCAAATAAGAGTTTATGAGAAGGAACCAACAGTAAAAATGATTCTATCTGAACTGGTAGCACCTTTACCAGAACAAAGTGTTGAACCGGTTATTCCGACAGTATCAGAAAATTCTATAGTAACTGAAGATTAGGGAAGAGGAACAGAGAGTCAAAGGACTCCTAGGTATGTGAGATTGAATCATTCAGAAGATCAGATCATTGGAGATAAGAGCAATGGAGTAATGACAAAAAGAAGACTGGCAACTAATGAGGTATGTTTAATTTCACAAGTTGAACCGGTATGAGTAATTGAGGTATGTAAAGATCAATATTGGTTGAAAGCTATGGAAGAAGAATTAGATTAGACTGAGAAAAATAACATATGGACTTTGGTTCCCTAGCCTAAAAATAAAATGTTATTGGAACTAAATGGGTTTTTAGAAATGAATTGAAGGAGGATGGTCAAGTTATAAGGAATAAGGCTAGATTGGTTTGTACAGGATATTCTCAGAAGGAAGGAATTGATTATGGAGAGACTTTTGCACCTATAGCTAGGATTGAAGCTAGAAGATTATTTCTTGCCTATTTTGTTTATAAAAACTGCAAAGTTTATCAAATGGATGTTAAATGTGCATTTTTTTTATCAAATGGATGTTAAATGTGCATTTTTGAATGGGGATCTTGATGAAGAAGTTTATATTGAGCAACCTGATGGTTTTTCTATTTGTATTATGGATGACTTCATCATGTGTTGCATTAGTTTTGTCATTGATGTCAACACTTATCTTCTTGGAGGTTTACATTATGTTCACCAGTATGGTTAGTGGCTTATGCACAGTCATCGATATGTATTCACCAGCAGGTTATATTGTTCACCGACAATGATGATGACTTGTTATCATTTGGAGATCATTTGGTTATGTCAAAGACATGGATTGGATGTTTGGATTTGGTATTTTTCTTATTGGTCTAATCGGGTTAACAGATTTGCCTTTACTGGCAAATAGGTCTAGGTTATGGATCGGTACTCCAGATCAACACGACATGTTATGGAGATTGTTTATTGTTGGTGTAATTATTTATTCATGTTGGATATTATTACACCGTACTTAAGTTTAATTAGAAAATGCATTTCATAGTAGTTTGGGTATGAGACACTTGGGTGTTTGTGCCACATTGGGATAGTGTGTGTAGGAGAATTTCCACCTTTTATGGTGTTGATCTTATCTTGTTGTTACATTCCACCTCATGTGGAATATTATATTATTTCTCCTACCTACCCACACCTATTTCCTAACTACCCACCCACACCTATTTCCTACCTACCCTTTTCTCTTTCTGAGCCACATGTCATGTTTGTGTTCTCACATATCCATACAACCTTTCCTATATAAGCAGGCTCATCTACATTGTTTGTACGGGCAATCATTGAACATCTTGTAATGATACAGTTTATTCCTATCATATATTTTGTCTCTCTTATTTGTGTTTTCCATTGCCTCTAGATCTTAGAAAATTTTCACATGGTATCAGAGCCATTAGAGTGTCATTGGTTTGTCAATTGAGAGAAATTTAATGTTATTTGGGGTTTGCATTTTGCAACTTTCTATTGTAGGTTGTTATTGAAGCTTGATGGGTCAAATCTTAGGTTACCATTGGATTGAGGAGGTCCAAGAAAGTCATTTTTACCTTTTGTTTCATCCAAATCAAACTTTGGAGGCCAAATATAGAGGCATTTGAAGTTTGAAGCTGCAACGGAAATTTTCCAGAAATTATAATTTTGTAGACAATTTTCAAATAGTGATATCTCACTCATCCGAACTGCTTTTTTCGAGCAATTTTTTTTTGGGGGGGGTAGAATTTTGTGATCTATACAATGGTGTAGGATTTTTTCTGATTTTTGGATACAGAGTTTTCGGAAATCGTGAAATTCCATTTTTTACAACTTTGGGGGCTTCGTTTGGGCTCATATGGACTCCTTTTCAGGTGCCGGTTTTTTTGAAAGTGCATAATTTTTTGTCTACTTTAATAATCTTCCATTTTTTTGTAGTGATTTTGAGTAGAAATTGCACTTTCAGTATTTGGTCATTTTTT
Organism: Cryptomeria japonica; assembly: GCF_030272615.1. Taxonomy (NCBI): domain Eukaryota; kingdom Viridiplantae; phylum Streptophyta; class Pinopsida; order Cupressales; family Cupressaceae; genus Cryptomeria; species Cryptomeria japonica. Next base: position 439,207,342 of record NC_081410.1, read on the forward strand.
GGCGTATTTGATATTTGTATTTTGCTTGGATCTTAGTTTACATCACTAGCAGTATTTGTTGAAGTCTCTTATATCTCATTTTGAGAAGTTGTAATCATTGAAATTAGAAGTCCACTTTGCCATTATTTGCAAGTGCCAACATGATCTTTTTATGGGGTGTTAGTTGTTCATTTATATCTCTTAGTGAAATTCCATTCGGAGGCATCTTCATTTGTAGTATTCTACAGGGCTTCTTTGTTGGTGGCATCATTTTCATGTTTCAACATTTGAATGTTTTATCATGATGTATTCTCTTGCTTCAGCAATGTTGTACTCGCACTATCATAAAGTGCCACACCTCTTTGTATCTTGTCATTGTTGACTATTTGATGTAATCCTCGTGTACATGTAGATTAGGAATATCTTGTGAGACTTGGTGCATGGCTCCAGTTGAGACTTAGATTGTACACATTTGTGCATGGCTCCCATGAGACTTGGATTGTACCAGTATTTTTGCTATTTACGAGTATCTAGATGATGCTCAAAACAGGTTGTCTCCATGCTTGATCTTCTTTTTTGTTGCAGCGAGTGATTCATCGTCATCGATATGGTACCTGGTTTTGTCACACTTTGACATTATTGGTGCAACATAGGCTCTCTTTCTTCCTTATGGGGAGGTATTTTGGTCAACATCATTGGACCATCCTTGCAGGAGATTTGACATTGAGGGAGGGATTCATGGTCTCTTCTCTCTTATGGGGGGACATATTTTTTGTTCTTCTCATTCATCATTAAGAGCATTGTTTGCTTTCATCATCTCTCTTTTGGGGGAGGGTTTTTTCTCATTGGGTTTTTCTCTCTTTCTTCGTTTATGGGAGATTGCATTTTCATTTATACATGGGTACCTAACATGGTCTCGTAGTCAGGACCCATCTTGCATTGCTTAGTTGCATTGTAGACTTTAGTGCATTCCCCTAAGTTGCACTTAAGGGGGGGTGTTGGTGTAATTATTTATTCATGTTGGATATTATTACACCTTACTTAAGTTTACTTAGGAAATGCATTTCATAGTAGTTTGGGTATGAGACACTTGGGTGTTTGTGCCACATCGGGGTAGTGTGTGTTGGAGAATTTTCACCTTTTATGGTGTTGATCTTATCTTGTTGTTACATTCCACCTCATGTGGAATATTATATTATTTCTCCTACCTACCCACACCTATTTCCTACCTACCCTTGTCTCTTATTGAGCCACATGTCATGTTTGTGTGCTCACATATCCATATAGCCTTGCTTATATAAGTAGGCTCATCTACATTATTTGTACGGGAAATCATTGAACATCTTGTAATGATCTAGTTGATCATATTTTGCATCTTGATAGATTACAATTTATTCCTATCATATATTTTGTCTCTCTTATTTATGCTTTCCATTGCCTCTAGATCTTGGCAAATTCTCACATTTATTGATTGGATATTGTGGTAAATGTATTGAGCTGACATGTTGTATCGCATCAAGACTTATTTGTAATTGGTTTAATTGTAATATCTTTAGTGAGCCGACCTATACAATTGGTCTTAGGTTATGTATATATGATTGTAAGATCTTATTGAAGATCGGGATAGAGATATGGTATGATTTGAAGGTTATGAAGGTGTTTTGACACTCATGTTCAAAACTTAATCGGTATTGAATCCAACATTGGAGATGCTATTTTGAGTAGTACATTATCAATGGATTTAACCATCCAATTGTGTAGTCAGTGTGACTCCTATTTTGTGATTTAGCAGTGAGCTCTAGGCAGTTAGTCTTTCTGCATGTGTAGACCCCATTTGTATACACATACTATTTGCAATAGTATCATCTGATTGTGGGTAAGGTTTCCCACTATGGTTTTTCCCTTACCGGGTTTCCACATTAAAATCTTTGTGTCATGTGTTGTGGATGTTATTTCTCTTTCTATTTTATGCATTAAGTTAAACCAGTACTGCTATATTTGTTAATCTGTTTTACCGACACTTAAGTTTAAGTTGGAATAATTTGAATTTGGATTACAATTTATTGACAACTAGTTGACAACTGATTCACCCCCCCCCCCCCTCTCAGTTGTCCTTCCCGAGACCTAACATTCTCACTATCAGATGATACAAACATGGTTTGCAGGTTAAGGAAAGATTTATATGGATTGAAACAAGCACCTAGAGCTTGGTATGCAAGGTTGGATAAATATCTTTTGAAGCTTGATTATACTAAGGGTAATGTTGACAATAATTTATATTATAAGATCATTGATGATGATATATTAATTATTGAAGTTGTGAGGCCTCACCTCAACTCAGTCTAACATTCAGTGGATTTTATATTTTAGATTATTATGGATACTTTATTTTGATGCATTTTGAGACTTAGAACTTATATGATTTCAGGATTTGGATAACATTTCTATGATTTGATGATTTACTTACATGCTTTATGAGATAGAACACTACATGATTATTAGATAGAATGATATTTCAATGATAGATGTCGTTATTGAATTTGCAAGACTTTACTCTGAATATAGAACTATGATGTATGTTTAGTTTATGTGAATTGGGATGAAAATTGCTTATGTGAAATTGTTTGATAAAAGATGTATTCAATCTGTGCAGATGAAAATTGTATGCAAGTAATGATGTGAATTGTTATATTATTGAATTATATTATATATAGATATTTGGAAGTACTAATGTGTAAATTGAGATGCGCAGGAAATTTACCATGTGACCATGGAAAATTACGGAGAATCAAACCTAGACTTATGTACATTCGTAAAGCCAGGGTTTGTCTATTTGGAGAGACAACACCCCGTTTGTGTTGTATTTTATTCGTAACAGTATATGCTGTATGAGTGTTAAGTGTTATTTAATTTTTATTGTGTAAAAGCCTCAAGAGACAATTTCATGTTTTATTTTTGTAAAAGTGTTTTATTTGTGTCACTTGACACGTGTATATTTAAATTTAAATGTTTTATTTTGTCTCTTGGTGGGAAAGCGTTTAATTATAGTTTTCTTAATAAATTAATGTGTTGTCATAAATACTATGGGAATATAATATTTGGAGTGGTCAACTTATGTTTGACCCGAAAATAAACTTCAGAGGGGTTTAAAATGGGTTAAATGAACACCTAGGGGTAGTTTAATAGGGTTTCCTAAAACTCATAAGGTATACCTAGGGGTTAGGGGTAATTTTAGGCAAGTTTCTACTTTATAATGATCTTTTTAACGCATTAAAAATTGGTTTTTTTAAGTTGAGCGAAAATTGAAAATTGAAGTTAAATCAAATCAAGATTTTTCCTTTTGGAAGGAGAGTCTTTTTGCATTTTGCTTTCTTTCTTCTTTTTGTTTTTTTTTAGAATCCTGTGAGAACTCAGAGAGTGAGCTTCTTAAGGAAGATTTTTGGGAATAGCAAGGTAATCACCCACTCTCCATTTTTGGAGACAGAAGAAAATTTGGAAAGAAAATAATGTTATGGAATAGAGAAATTGAATAAGGGTAGAAGGAAAAAGATTTGTGGATTGGGCAGCTCTTTATCAGATATCATAATAACCTTTGGGCAGATTAAGGTTGGTTTCAATTATTATTTGTAATGTCTTCTTCTTGTTTATGTATGGAAGTTGTTTGTATAAGAAATCTGTATTCTTGAAAGTTTTTGTTTGAAAAACTCTTGGTATTTTTGCTTTATGAAAATGTTGTGTTTTGGGAGTTTTCTCAAGATCTCTTACTCTTGGGAGAGAAGAGGATCTTGAGGGTGGTAGCAGTGATAGCCCTCGAGTGAGAGACTCTCTTTTGAGAGCGATCACAAGGGATCTTTGTGTGACCCTTGCTGCATGGCCTGTTTGTGCAATGGGGGTCATAAGGAGGGATATAAGGCTAGAATGCCTTTGGGGGGCATAAGGAATAAGGGGTTGAGATTCTTGATATTTTTATTGTGCCATAAGGTGGCTTCTTGTTTATTTCATACTTGCAGTTCTCCTCAGGGTATTGGTCCACTACCACCCTTTGAAAATGTTCATCACTAGAGTGTGGTGCTGTGAAAGCCAAGTTGGGAATGTGTCTGAAAAGAATCTGTATGCAATGCTTTCTATGTGTTTGCCTGTTTGTTACCCGTCTAGGAATTGGTTCTCCGAGCTCGGGGGTGGCTACCAGTTAGTCTAGGCTGGGAGGTGAGCACTCCGTGGTCATATTTGTGTTTTCTATTATGCAAGAAAATCAGAGGAAAGAGAATAGGAACCATGAAAAGACACTGAAGATTATTATGGAAGATACTTAAATTCAGTTGCAGATGTTTGTTTAAAGTTGTTATAGAAATATGCCTCATTCATAGTAAAGAGAAGCAAGTTGTAATTTGTGAAAGTAGACTTGAAGTTTTATTGTTGTGACTATTCAGAGAAACATCCTGTAAATTGGTAGAATATCTTAGAGTTGTTTTAAAAAAAAAAAAAGAAAAGCTTGTTTATTTCTACTTCCGGTTGATGGTAAAATTTAAAGTTATTTTGTGTTGCATGCAAAAGCTTCTTGTGTTTTGGAAAGAAATAAAGGAATAGATTTCAATTAAATTTTATCTGTATTTTTACTTGTGGCAAAATAGAAGTTTATTTATGCTAAAAGATTTTAAGTAATTTAATGGAAAAAGATGTTTTATGTAAATATTTTATTAGAAAAAAAAAAATCAATGAAATTCCTTTTATTCCAGAAAAGTATATTGTATCTTTTTAAAAAGTATTCTAAATTGTTTTTTTTAGTTATCATTGATTTAAAAGGCTTATTTTATATATATATATATTTCTGATTAAACTTAATGTTTTTTCCCTTTATTATAATAGTTTAAAAAAAAAAATTCGCATGTAAATCTCTTTTTAAAAAAAATATATATATATATTCATATTGAAATATTTTCACCATTTTTAACTGTGGATATAAATTTATATAAATATAAATATAAATATATATATATATATATATATAAATTTATATTTATATATATATATATAAATATAAATTTATATATATATATATATATATATAAATTTATATTTATATATATATATATTTATATATAATATATTTTTAAAAAAAAATAAATTAAAAAAAAAAGGGGGGAGAATGTGTTAGGGTCCTCGCGGACTCCACTGTGTGTACGCACAGTGGAGGGCCGCGCGGTGCCCACTGTGTGCACACACAGTGGAGCCGCTTTCGGCTCCCACTGTGTGGGCACACAGTGGACGGCCATTGCCGCCACTGTGTGGCCACACAGTGGGGAGCCGCTAGCGGCGCCCACTATGTGGGCACACAGTGGTGCTGCGGTGCCCACTGTGCGCTCACACAGTGGCGCACGGCTCTCTCCCGCCTTCAATCTCCCGTGACCTGCACAAAAAAAATTTCATGGCCACCAAGGGTTTCGGCCCAGCAAGTTAATTCCCTGTAAAAAAAAATATATGGATTAAACCCTAGCCCGGATGGGGCTAGGGCAATTTGGTTTTAAAAATAAATATGTTAATTAGTTTAGATAATATATATGTGAGAAATTAGAACCCTAATTAGGGTTGGGGGGGAAAAATGGATTAAATTTAGGAGGTTAAAATGGTTTTTGAATTAGAATTAAAATATTTAACATATATGTAAAATATATATATATATATATATGTATCCATATATATATATATGGGTATATATATATGTATATATATGAATTTTGATCATAATTTTGGATAAGTATTTAAATTATAAATATATATATATATATATATATATGTATATACAAATATATATATATATATATATATATATATATATATATATATATAACCCTGATTTTTATTTGGAATAAATAATAAAGAGAAATTTATAAATGGTTGATTAGGCTACATAGACATATTGGAGGTTAAATTAAATTTCCCCACCTATTTCCTTTAGCTTGATTAATTTAATAAACCTAATGACTAGGTATCTCTTGGAGATAGAATTATACCAGTTAGTTTTTCCACAATTAAAATTAAACAATTTTATCGATGCTTAGTTCGTTTCAGAATTAGCTCAAATTTAATAATGGAAGTTTCATTAACGCTTGTCGCGAGAGTGAACTTGTTAATTAAATAGTATGTTTTTTAAAAAAAAATTGTTCCATTTTTGCCCTAAATTTTGGGCATGACAGAAGTATTTATTGATGACATTATTTTTGGAGGTGAAGATAAGTTGTGCATATAATTTTCTAAGAATATGGAGAAAGAATTCGAAATGTCTACGATTGGAGAGATGAAATTTTTCTTAGGTTTGCAGATTACTCAGATTGACAAAGGTATTTTTATCTGTCAAACTAAGTATGCTAAGGAATTGTTGAAGAAATTTGGTATGGTAGATTCTAAACCGGTAAGTAATCCTATGGTTACAAGTGAGAAATTGACAAGAAATAATGTTTCTGCACCGGTAAATCCTACAAGATACAAATCTATGATTGGAGGTCTGCTTTATTTGAATCAGACTAGGCCTGACATTATGAATGTTGTTTGTATTGTTTCAAGATTTCGGAGTGATCCTAGAGAAAATCATGAGATTGTAGTGAAAAAGATTTTTAGATACTTGTAAGGTACAAAAGAATATGGTTTGTGGTACCCTAAGGATGATGACTTTACTTTATGTGCATATACAAATGTTGATTGGGCTGGAGATGTTGATGACCGAAAAAGTACTTCTGGTGGAGCTTTCTTTTTTGGAAAGAAGTTGGTTTCATGGATTAGCAAGAAACAATCATGTACTTCTTTATCTACTACTGAAGCTGAGTATGTTGTTGCTACTACTAATTGTACACAAGTTTTATGGATGAAGTAAATGTTGAGGATATAAAGGTGGATTGTGATACACCAGTAGTTATTCACTCTGATAACTCTGCTGCTATTGATATATCAAATAATCTGGTATTTCATTCTAAGAAAAAACACATATCTATCAAGTACAACTTTTTGAAGGAAAAGGTGGAAGCAAATGAAGTTAGATTGGTTTATATGAACACTAAAGAGAAGATTGTAGATATTTTTACTAAACCTTTACCTAACGAATCGTTTGAGTACCTGAGAGACAGATTGGGAGTTTCTTCCCCTCCGGTAGGGACTTGATTGATGCGGTTTGGCATTAGTCCGGTATGCATTATTAGAGATACTATTAATTCTGGCACTGATGTGGGGATGCTACTGCTTAGGGGGAGTAGTTAGCTTTGTGATTCAGTGGTTTATGTTTTTGCTTTGATATTTTTGTCAGATTTTTGGCATTGATGTCAAAGGTGGAGAGATATTAATGTGAAAAAGAAAAAGTAAAAGGGGGAGAGATATTAAAAAGAAAAGAAAAAGTAAGAGATTAAGAGCTTTACAGAGATATTATTCACAAGGGGAGTTTGGTCTTTATTTTAGAGCTGTATGTGGGAGACTGCTGGTTGTCTTCCATTAGGGGAGACTTGTTTGGCATTTCTTGGTACTTAAATGTTTTTCACATCTAGTGTTGCCACCAATGCCAAAGGGGGAGATTGTTGTCCATTTGGTAGAATTGATTATGTGTTACATTGATGTTTTGTCATTGATACCAACACTAACTGCTTGGATTCTTTACCAACACCCTTCTAGTCCCGGTAGGTTGAGTGGTTTTTGGTTGATTTGGATTTGACATGATCCGATAGGCTTCAATATAGTTTAGTTATAGAATTGGCTTATTCATGATACTCATGCTCATATTTCATATGTTGGTTTTCATCTAGTAATCGGATGCTATCATGTTTGCTTAGAAGCCTGGTTTCTGGGTTCGGTGAGGGTTTCACCGGCATAGCTTTTGATGAAGATATTTGATGAATTGCATAAGTGGTGTTGATGCAACTTATGGTGGAGTTTTAGGATGTTGTTGGTTATCATGTTTGAGACTTGGCAGATGGAGATCATTTCGTTAGCATGTGGACCTATACTGTATCCCGGTTGATTTAGGTTATGGACCGGCTTTAATGTAACATGTGGATTGGACCTCTCAATGTGTTTCTAGGATGTCTTAGGTGTTGGATATTATTTGTTTGGTCTAAGGTCGACATGGTTTGTAATTATGTAATTGGTTTATTATCTAGTGGCCGACCTAATTGTTTATGGTCGAGGGTTTGTATATATAGATGTAAGATCTCATTGTAGATCATATATGGGAATGGGAAAAGGAATGTAATGTGTGAATAATTTAATATCATTCCGGTAGAGGATTTGGTCGATCATTAGAGATCGAATTGGGTTTATGTAAGAGGATTTATTCCTCTGGTATTGAGCTTAACCGGAACTATACTCAGGCATAGGAGATGCTATCTTTTGCAGTTCAACACTTCTCTGGATTGTAGTCTGGATTTCTATGTAGTTTGTGAGGCTCCTTTTGTGATGAGTAGTGTGCTCTAGGCTATTGGCCTTCCTACAAGTGGAGGACCTTCAATTATGATTCACATACTTACTATAAAATTATTATCTGACTATGGGCAGGGTTCCCACCATAGTTTTTCCCTTTACTGGGTTTTCCACGTATAAAGCTTGGTGTCATGTGGATGGTATGTATTATGTGATTATTGTTTATTCTTAATTGGTTTAATTGCTATTCCAGTATTAATGTTTTGGGTTCTGGTAATCCGTGACAACTAATTCACCCCCCTCTCAATTGTCTTCCAGATATTTGAACTATCTAACACACTGCACTTTGGAAAATTTGGGTTCTGTTGAGATCAAGAACATTTATATAGGCACTTTTTTGAACCAAGATGGGTTGATGAAACCAAAATTTCAAATTCTGAAGGATCACGGTTTTACCGATATTTTGGAGATGCGAGAATTTAAGGATGAATTGACCTAGTATGCATTGAGCTGAGTCCATGGTGAATTTGTATCGATAGACTGGCCCTACAAGATCACCAAGGAGGCTATTCGTGCGATCACCGGTTTACCCCAAACTAGTCCAACCCCTGGAAGGAAGAAGATATCTAACAATGACGTGGAGAAGTTAACTGGTGCAATAGCTAACAACCGGTCCATGAGAATCAATACTATCAAAGACAAAGCAGTTCAATTTGCAAGCATGATCATCGGTTACAAGGTAACCCAATCAAATCGGTTGAACTCTGTTTCCAGTTGATGCATTTTCTGTTCTCACAAAATGATTAAGAAGAATGAAAATCTAGATCTATGTCAATGGATGTGTGATGAGTTGATAATAAACTAAGGAAGATTAAGGGTGAGAAGAAGGGTACTTTTTGGTATGGGAACCTTCTTGTCTGTTTAATGCTTTTCTTTCTAAATGAGTTACTCGGAACCGATAAGACTCAATGGGAATTTGATATACTAGTAGCAAAAAAAATAAAGATGATATAAAGAATATGGGATAGGAAAAGGATAGGGACTCCATTCTTTGGGATTATTTCAAATCATTCCAGAAGGCAATGAAGAAGAGAGAAAGAGTTCAAAAATAGATTGTAGATAAGTACTCAACTAAAATTTGTTTTATGGTAAAGAAGGATGAAACTGTTGGCATATGTGCAGAGTATGTTGACATGATGATATTGTGTTTTCATTGATGTCAATATGCTGAAGAGAGAACCGGTAATATGCTGAAGTGAACCAATAATATGTTGAAGAGTGAACCGGTTTATTGAAGTTAAGAAACTGGGAAGGTGAACCAGTATAATGTTGTGAACTGGTATATGTGCAAAAGGTGAAGCGGTACGTTTGTCCAAGTGAACCGGTATATGGTATTTTTTCTATCAAGGTTTAATATGGTATGACTACCGATTGGTAGTCCCAGCCTCAGGGTTTTTGGTTGAAGTGTTTCGAGCCTGTGTGATTCAATTGATGGCATTGTGTGATGAGTTAGCATTGTAATGGAGATTAGATCATGTTGCCACATCAACCTCATGCACGTGAAGGATCTTGCATGAAGGGGATTGATCCTATCTACCTCGAGAATGTGCGAAGTCCCTGCAAATGGTGAAGAATGCGTGACGGGTTATCGCCTCCAAGAAGCGGTGAAGAACGAACGAAGGAGAATGTCTTGAGATTTGTTCAAGACCATTGTATTCAAATTCAAAGTGTTCAATGGTCAAGATTGAACTGACTGAATTTCTCAACCTAAATGTTTAGGGTTTAGGGTTTATACTACTGACCTATGTGTTTCCTATAAGGTCAATGTTGTGTTTCATGTTGAGGTTGTTGGCAAATGTTGTGTGTGTATCTAAGTGTAGAGATACATGATTCTTGCTAGACCAAATAAGAGAATTGATACCTGCAAAGTGTGTGTGCAGAAAGAAGGAACTAAAATGGATCTGCATTGGCATTGAGTTCTATTACCAGATCATTGTAATACCTATTGATCTCTAATCACTTCAATAGTTGGAAAATCCCTTAATAGGGTAGTTTTAACCAGCTTTCTGTAAATCCTTTAACAGGGTGACTCAAAGCCATTGAGTTCATAAAATCCTCTAACAAGGTAACCTTTAACAGGGTTTAACCCTTAACCAGGTATTCTAGCCATCCCTTAACTGGGTGATCCCTAACAGGATCGGTTCCTAACAGAACCTATTGTAACAATCTTTAACTAGACTAGGCTTCTAACAGAGCAGACTTCTAAAGAGTTCAAAAATAGCTTGTGGGTATTCATCCCCACCGTGGTTTTTCCCAGTTGGGTTTCCATGTGAAAAATATGTGTCATGCCTCTTTCATACGATGTTTTGTCATTTCCTGTTTAGTGGTGAATCATGTTGTTCTAGTAAATTATTGTATCTCTGATGATATATTATTTGTTTATGCATAAGGATGAAGTCAAAATGAGGGAGTAGATTGTATGGAAAGATAAGTGTTGCTGGTTTATGTCCTTCACAGTCTCACTATGTTTAACTGGTAGTAATCTGGTTTAGACCAGTATTAGTGTTTGTCTGTCAAGTGTATTGTTTGCAGTCAAACCGGTTCAGGAAAAGTTTTTGTGTCTGTACTGATTCACCCCCCCCCCCCTCTCAGTACCGGTTTGGTACTCACTGTTCATCATTGAGTTATCAGAAATACCTTTGGAGGAAGTACAACCTAGGAAGATCTGGATAACCAAGATGGGCTATGAGGTAGATGTTGAGATCTTGGACTTGTATGCCAAGAATCTTATTGTCATCCCAGTAGATGAAGCAGAAAAAGCCTTTGGGACTGCAAAGAAAAAAGAAACTAGAGTTGAAATTGGATTCAGTAAGAAGAAAAGGGAAGAAAAGATCAAGAAGGTTGGGCAAGTTTTTTAGAAGATGTCCACTGAGATAAAGTAGATTATTGGACTAGCTAAGGGGTCATCTCCAACAGTAGTGCAGGCTCCACCGATAGCAGCAATCGACAAGGGTGTAGTAAAGAGGAAGAAACCAAAGACATATTGCCCCTATTACTTCGAGTTCTAACACTGATGTGGTGCCCTCAAAGATTCCCAAAATTTTTATCAGGATACAAAGGAAGAAGGCTGAGGAAGTAAAGAAGTAGAAAATGAAGGTTACCCCTCTGGCAACACCAAAGAAAATCTCAAAGGATAGGAAGCCCATAGAGAAGAGGAAACCAATTAAGGAGTCTACTTCTACTCATGGCAAGAAGAAGAAGTCAAATGTAGATATTTCTCTCAAATCCAATAAGAGTATTGAATTCAATCCTCCTCTTTCAGTTGCTGAGTTGATAGATAAAATCACTAAAGATGAAATTTTGACTAATATACAACATTACTATGTACATATGGATGATAAGGAGCAAATGGAGATAGAGGAATCAGTTTTGTTGGACTTAGATATATATAAGAAAGCACTTTTAGAGAATTAAAAATAGATAATGACATATTTGTATAGTAAACTAGATACTAGAAGGTTATATGCGGTTGAAGAGGATAGGCATATTGTTAACTATTTGTGGTGCTATAACTGATGAAGAGATGCAACAGTGTTTAGAGTTTTCTAATAAATCAATTTTCTGAAGCAAACATTGGCATGTGAGTCTCATGGTAGGTAGAGTGAATGAGATAGTTAAGGAGACACATGAGACTTGGGTAAAATTCTTTGTAGATAAACCAAGATTCTTTACATCACCGAAAGTCTCTCAAATGTCTAACACTCCAGATATCCCAGTAGATGACAAGGGGGACGATAAATTGGTAATGTATACACTGGTTTTTTATCAAAAACTAACTGAGGATATTCCTTTGGTAGAACCCCTTGTACCTAATGTAGAGATGTAGGTCGATAACATTGAAACTATATAGGATAAGAAGGATACACCAGAACAGGTCATTCCAAATATAGAGGTTATCGATGTGGAAATAGAAAATAAGTAGGTTGAGGATATTGAACCTCCAACACCAAATGTACATAGTGAAGAGGTTAAGGTTGAAAAGGTTACTGCACCAAGTGGTGAACCCACCAGTGCAAGTCATGCGGTTGAATGTTCCCAGAAGATTTCAGATAGTCATTCATTGTTGGCACTTGACTCATCTGGTCAAGTTGATTTTGCACGAAAGAATATTGAGAAACTGAGCAGTTTTGAGTTGATGTATGTTGTAGCTCAGAAGTTAAGGAAGGAAGGGATTGAAGACAAGCAAGTTATTGAGCAGGCCATTCTGGTTTTGCAGCAGCTTGCACTAGAATATAAGGTAGATCATATTAGAATTTCATCTGACAAACTAAAAGGTTTGATTGAGCACATTTTCAAAGAGTTTAAAACTCTTCAACAGGTATCAAACCGACAGTTGATTGAGCAGTATAATGAAGCCTAGAAGGTCACTTGTGATAGCATGATTTCATCTGATAAGGCTAAGCTAACAGATGAAATATCAAAGATTGATGTGGCTCTAAATGAGTGTAGCAATATATGTAGGTCTTGTACTAACACCGACAAACTAACAGCGGACCTTGAGGTGAAATTGAAGGTATAAAAGGCCCAGTTAGATCTTTTGGCTAACAGTTTTGATGGTACTCAGACACTGACTAGTACCATTGATGATCAGATTTTAATAACAGAGTCCGAGATTTCTGGATTAGAGAAGGACATAGATAGGCTAATTTGGTGTGCAAGAGAATTAAGATGTTTGGTGAGTCCTCGGTTGAACACTTTGTTACTTCACAAGAGGGAAATAAAAGAGTTAATGAATAAACATACTCCAACAGACCTATCAGAAGAAGAGCTTCATGCATATAGTCTTAATGATTTTGTATCCATTTTGAGCACATTGAAGACAGGTTGGGATGCATACTTAGCATTTTTGAAGAATGCTTACCCAGATATTTTCAAGTATATCTAGATCTAGTAATCACATTTTGGTTTAAACAGAATTTCATTTCTTTCATTCATATTCCTCGACTTTGTATTGTTGTCAAAGGGGGAGAGATTGATGTGAAAAATATCTAGGGACATGAGAAGTAATGTATAGCTCAGGGGGAGCAGTCTTCTAGCAGTTTTTGAGATCAATTTTGGAGTTTCTAGTAGGGAACTGGAGCAACACTTCAGTGATCCATTTTTTCACGTGAGTGTTGCCATCAATGCCAAAGGGGGAGATTGTTGACAATTGACACTCATGTGACTTAGTTGTGTTGTCATTGATGGCAACACACACCATTTTGGGTTGGTCACTTAACCAGTACTCACCGGTATTCATTGTTTGGCAACCGACATTCAGTCATCCGATACACATGGAACCGAGACCGACAAGAAAGGGAAACCAGAAAACTAGGAACCAGTATATGAGGCCAACACGGGAGATTGATCCGACATTGATCTAGTGGGTCTACACAGCAACAATCAAAGGAATCAGTCTTGAATTTTAATGAATTTATTTTTGCTTAGGCCGACATGTAAATAAATTGTAATATCATTGTAATCCGATATAAGGCATTTGTGTTTGTGTTTGGGAAGGGTACTTAAGTCAATCCGATTAGGTGATTTTGACGAAGCATAAGAAGGTAATGGAATATAGTAATGTGATATTATGTGAGCAATCTTGATCAATAGAATGTGAATGTAATATTCTATAGTCAGTCTTGGATTTTGGTTCAGAGGTTTGGGAAGCGAAGCAAGATACTAGCAAGGAAGGACACAGTGTAAACTGCTATAGACTTTGCTTTAACTAGAACTCATCCAGCATAGCAGATGCACTATCATAGTTCAAAATTTTGTTTGTAACTCCTTATGTGATGAGCAGTGTGCTCTAGGTTGTTGGCCTTCCTGCACATGTAGGCCCCTATTATAATATTTATTCATTTGGTCACTGGATAAATATTGTGGGTCTCCAATCCTACCGTGGTTTTTCCTCTTTGAGGTTTTCCACGTATAAATCTCTGTGTTATGGTGTATGCTCATGTGGTTGCTTCATTTCTATTTGTTATTATACTCTTTTATGTATATATATATGTATATATACATATATATAATGTATATATATACATATCTCTATTTATATATATACATATATATATATGTATATATATTTGTGTGTATACACACACACACACACGCATATATGTATGTATGTATATATGTGTGTATGTATATATATGTGTGTGTGTGTGTGTGTGTATAAATATATACATACATACATATAATGTACACACACACACAAATATATATATATATATATATATATAGGGTAACCAAGTTGGTGTTGACTGATCTTCTACACGCTTCCTTTTTAATTACTGGAACACATGTTTCAATTACCGGAGAAAAACAAAGGTCTGTTAGGACCCATAGACATGGACCCATAAATGCAAATTCCAACAATAACGACTTCCATTTTCAATCAAGATATGAATGCTATAGATTCCAAAAGCATATAATTTATAGATCATATTGCAATACAGACATCTAGATAGTAATTTATCTATCACAACTAATACCAACACTTGATATAAAAGGAAAACTCAGCCATGACTAACAAAACATTATATTTCAGAGCAAAGGATCTTCCACAAATTACTCTTGTAAACCATACATGCCTCGCTAGTCAATATCACATACATGGCTAACTTGTTAGGACCCGAAGGCAACTGAGAGGGGGGGGGGGGTGAATCATTTGTCTATTAATATCGGCCCAAATATAACTTAATCAAACTTGATGCATAATATCGGTAAACTAAACTTAATGTCGGATGACAGTTTAACAATTAATAACAATACCGATAAAGCTTAATGCATGAAATAGAAAGAGAAGTCACATCCACAACACATAACACAAATATTTTTACATGGAAACCCTGTAAGGGGAAAAACCACGGTGGGAAACCTTACCCACAATCAGATGATACTACTGCAGATAGTATGTGTGTACAAATGGGGTATGCACATGCAAAAAGGCCAACTGCCTAGAGCTCATTGCTCAATCACAAAATGAGAGTCACACTGACTACAATTGGATGGTTAAATCCAATGATAATGTACTGCTCAAAATAGCATCTTCATATGCTAGATTCAGTACCAGTTAAGCTCTTGATTATCTTCTTCAAAAAATTCCTTTAATCTTCAAATGATGTATGCATGAGTAGCTCTACTTATATTCTCATATACCTTATTACCTTCCTCTACCACTATAATGTTAATCTCACAAATGAGATCTTACATATATACCAAAACCTAAGACCAAATGTGTAGGTCAGCTCACTAAGAATATTATAATTAAATCAATTACAAATGAATCAATATGCAATGCATCATGTTAGCTCAATGTATTTACAATAATAACCAATTAATAAATTATCTCCATAACGTGTCATGTTGATCTGGAATAGATAACACTTGCCGGTCCATGACCTAGACCAATTTGTTGGTAATGGCAAATATACCAACTTGATTAGACCAATAACCAAATCACCAAAACCAAGTGTCCAAACCATGTCTTCGACGTAATAAAGTAATCTCCGGATGATAACAAGTCATACTCTATCTCGGTGAACAATATAACCTATCGGTAAACCAGATACCAGTGATTGTGCATAAGTCACTGAACATTCTGGTGAACATAACTAAAGATCTTCAGAAAGATAGGTGCTAATAAGTATTGACAAGTGTTGACATCAATGAAAAAACCAATACAACACATCCATAATACCAACAATCTCCCCCTTTGGCATTGATGGCAACACAAGATGGAAAAACCATCTAATTGCCAAAGCAGAAATGCCAAAAACCAAAAACCAACAATCTCCCAAAGAGATCAATTACCAAAAATCAAAATACAGATGCAAAGAGTAACAATCTCTCCCCCTTTGAATAATATCTCAAAAGATAATGTGTTTTTCCATAGATATCTCTCCCCTTTGACATCAAATACCAAAGCAATACAAAAACTAGATACAACCAGTTCATAGAACTAATTACAAATACCAATTGTTATAACCAACTACTCCCCCTGAGAAGTATCTCTCCTTCATAAAATCCAGAAAAAGGTTTCTTTGTTAATTTTTGTCGGTTCAATGTCATTCTCCAACTGTCTAAGTCTCTACCGGTGAGGGTATTACCCCAAGCTGCTCTCTGAGATATTCAAAAGTTTCCTTAGGCAAAGGCTTAGTAAATATATTTGCAATCTTTTCTTTAGTATTCACATAAACCAATTTCACTTCTTTTGCTTCAACATTCTCTTTCAGAAAATTGAATTTGATAGAAATATGTTTAGTTTTGGAGTGAAATACCAGATTCTTAGATATATCAATTGCTGCCATATTATCACAGTAAATAATTATAGGTTCTTTGCATTTTACCTTTATGTCCTTCAACATTTGTTTAATCCATAATACCTGAGTACAATTAGTTGTTGTTGCAAAATATTATTATTCTACTATTGATAATGATGTACAACTCTATTTCTTGCTCAACCATGAAATCAATATATTACCAAGAAAGAATGCTCTGTCGGTGGTGCTCTTTCTGTCATCTATATCTACCCAATTAGCATCTGTGTATGCAAATAAATCAAAATTTTCATCTTTAGGATACCATAAACCAAGATTTGTTGTGCCTTGTAGATACCGAAAAATCTTTTTTACTGTTGATTCATGATTTTCCTTAGGATTACTTTGAAATCTTGAAACAATACATACTGCATTCATAATATCAGGTCTTGTTTGTGTCAAATACTATAAACCTCCAATAATAGATTTATATCTTGTCAGATTAATAGGTGTTGAATCATCCTTCAATGATAGTTTGTTAGTTGTAGTCATAGGAGTACTTGCCGGTTTAGAGTTTTCCATACCAAATTTCTTTAGTAATTCCTTCAAGTACTTTTATTGACATATGAATATACCTTTATCATTCTGTGAAATATGCAATCCTAAGAAGAATTTTATCTCCCCAATCATAGACATTTCAAATTCTTCCTGTATCTTATTAGAAAAGTCTTTACACAATCCATCTTCTCCTCCAAAAATTATATCATCAACAAAAAATTCAATAACCAAGATGTCATCATTAGTCACTTTGAAATATAAGTTGTTGTCAGCATTACCTTTAGTGTAGCCAAGCTTCAAAAGATATTTGTCCAATCTAGCATACCAAGCTCTAGAAGCTTGCTTCAATCCATTTAAAAAGTTTTCCTTAACTTGCAAACCATATCTTTGTCATTTGTCAAAGAAAATCCATCAAGTTGTTCAATGAAAACTTCCTCTTCAAGATCACCATTAAGAAATGCACATTTAACATCCATTTGATATACTTTATAGTTCTTGTGTGCTGCAAATGCTAGGAATAGTCTAACTACCTCAATTCTAGCTACCGGTGCAAAGGTTTCATTGTAATCAACTCCCTCTTTTTGTGAATATCCCTTACACACTAATCTTGCTTTGTTTCTTATTACCTTACCATCTTCATTAAGTTTATTTCTGAATACCCATTTAGTTCCAATTACATTTTTGTTCTTAGGCCGGGGAACCAATGTCCATGTGTTATTCTTTTCAATTTGTTCCATTTCATCTTCCATAGCCTTAATCCAATGTTTATCTTCACATGCCTCATTAACTGATGCTGGTTCAATTTGAGAAATTAGACATACCTGTTCATTTTCCAGTCTTCCTCTTGTCATAACTCCTTGGTGCTTATTCCCAATTATCTGACTTTTAGAGTGATTCAATCTTACATACCTAGGTGTATTCACTTGCTGGTGTTCTTCAGTCACTGTGGAATTCTCTGATGATGCTAGTGTGACTGGATCAACATTATGTACCGGTGCATTATGTATAGGTTAATTTGTGATTATCTCAACTGCCGGTTCAGAATCCATAGACCTTGAATCTTGTCTAAAGTGTTCATCAATCTTCACATTTGCACTCTCAATGATTTTCTGCAATCTTTTATTAAAACATCTATATGCCTTGCTCTTAGATGAATAACCAAGAAATATTCCTTCATCACTTCTAGGATCAAATTTACCAATATACTCATCTCTCCTAATATAACATTTGCTTCCAAATATTCTAAAATATTTAAGAGTAGGAGTATTACCAAACCATAGTTCATGAGGGGTCTTAGCGGTTTCACCTTTGATGTGAACTTTGATGAATGTGTAAACCGTTGTATTCACTGCTTCTCTCCAATACACATGAGGTAGGTTTTCTTCTGATATCATGCTTCTAGCTGCATCTAGAATAGTTTTGTTCTTCCTTTCCACAACTCCATTCTACTGGGGTGTCCGAGGTGTTGATAGTTGTCTTCTGATTCCATTCACTTCACCGAATGTATTAAATTCCTTAGATGTGAATTCACCTCCTTGATCTAATCTTAAACATTTGATTTTCTTACCGGTTTCATTCACTACCATTGCCTTGAATAGTTTGAATTTCCCAAAAGCTTCTGATTTCTCCCTGAGAAAAGTAACCCAACACATTCTAGAATAATGATCAATGATTAGCATAAAATATCTATCTCCTTGTAGACTTCTAGTTCTTGCCAGACCACATAAGTCAGTATGAATTAAATTAAGAACATTATTGTATTTCTCTAGAATACTCTTGAAAGTTGTTCTAACTTGCTTTCCAAGTTGACATTCCTTACATACCAGATTGTGAGGTTTTATAATCTTAGGTAAATCCCTCAATGCCTTAGTTGTTATTCAAGTGAAAGATATTACCTCTAGTCTGATTACCAGTTGCAATTTCCAAACCAGTTCTATTCATGATTTTGCATTTACCATTCTTGAATTGTAACTAAAATCCCTTTTCAACTAATTGACCAACACTCAAAAGATTATTCTTTAAACCTTTAACATAATAAACATTTTCAGTATTGTGCTTACCATCAAAAGATATAGTGCCTTTTCCTCTGATCAAACAAGCTTTATCATCCCCAATTCTTACTAGACCTCCATTGTATTCCTGAAAAAGTCAAGAATTTACTTTCATCACCAGTCATATAATGTGAACATCCGGAATCAATGATCCATTCACCTGTTTCTTCAATTTTAGCTATCGGGGCCTACTCTACTGGTTGATCTTCTGTTATTGCAACAAAAGCCCATCCATTGTCTGTCGGTTCCTCATCAAAATCATCAATAACTCCTTCATCAACATAGTAACATGATTTGTCTCTATTCTTCTTAAATCTGTATCTCTGATATTTAGGGTTAGGCTTATATGTTCTTTTAGCTTCTTCTCTCAATCTTGCATGTTTATCAGGATATCTAGATGCCATATGACCAATTTTATTGCAGTTAAAACATTTAAATGGTGCTTTACCTTCATACTTACTTCCAACTGGACCATTAGGGATTTTCCTTGCAAATAGTGCTTCAAGTTCTTCAAGTTCTTCATTTTCTCTTCTAATATTTTCAAGTTCTCTTGCATAAAGTAATTTCCAATCAGATTTCTTAGATGATGATGATGATGTTGTAGATGATGATGCTTTGAAAGCTAAATCCATCTTAATTGTAGCAACAAGACCAAATTCCTCAACTTCAAAAGCTGAAAGTTTTCCAACCAAGGTATCTCTAGATACTGATGTATTAGGCATTGTTCTTAATTCATTGATATCAATTACTTTCATTTTTTTATGTCAGTGGCAATGCTCCTAAAACTTTAGAAACAATTTCATCTTCATTTAAGGATCCTCCACAACATTGTATACCCAAAAAAATTTCATTAACTCTTTCCATAAAAGCATAAATTCTTTCGTCTTCTTCCATTTTCAGATTTTCATACCTAACCTGGAAGCATTCCAGTTTTGCAATTTTGATAGTGGTATCACCTTCATTCAATGTCTCCAATTTATCCCAAATAGCTTTAGTAGTAGATCGGTTTGATAATCCCATGATTTTTTGATTTGACAATGCGCTCAAAAGTGCTTCTCTTGCTTTGCAATCATTCTCCTGATCTTTAGCCAAGTTTGGTGGATTAGGTTGACTCTATGTAGGACCAACATAACCATTCTTTATAACATCCCACATGTCTCTTCCAATGCAATTCAGATGTGTCTCCATTTTGATCTTCCATATACCATTGTTGGTTCCATCAAGTTTCAGACTGTCCTTCCTGAAATAGTTAGTTGCCATAGAATCTCCTCAAGCTGTTAAAATTATGCAAAAAGAGGACTTAGCTCTGATACCAATTGTTATGACTTGGAGGCAACTAAGAGGGGGGGGAGGAGGTGAATCAGTTGTCTATTAATATCAGCCCAAATATAACTTAATCAAACTTGATGCATATTACCGATAAACCACACTGAATGTCGGATGATAGTTTAACAGTTAATAACAATATCGGTAAAGCTTAATGCATGAAATAGAAAGAGAAGTAACATCCACACCACATAACACAGATATTTGTACGTGGAAACCCTATAAGGGGAAAAATCACGATGGGAAACCTTACCCACAATCAAATGATACTACTGCAGGTAGTATGTGTGTTCAAATGGGGTCTGCACATGCAAAAAGGCCAATTGCCTAGAGCTCACTTCTCAATCACAAAATGAGAATCACACTGACTACAATTGGATGGTTAAATCCAATGATAATGTACTACTCAAAATAGCATCTTCATATGCTAGATTCAGTACCGGTTAATCTCTTGATTGTCTTCATCAAAAACTTCCTTTAATCTTCAAATGATGTTTGTAGTACCCCTCTTCGTTTGAACTCATTAGACTCATATTTTATTATTGTTTACTTTTAGTGGATACATTACCATGATGTGTTATTCAGACATATGACATTATTTCATGCTTTATCTGGATATGAGATGCATAATTTATTTGTAGCATTTCAGTACTTGTGATTTATGGCATTTTATGGATTATTGCTATGTACTGACACTTTACTTTATCTATGCAATGTGTAATTATATGTTGTGTGTCTACGAGTGTATTGGATGCAAGGGGACAATTTTCCTTCACTCACTCTAGTGAGACAGGGAACATCGCAATTCTCCTTCATCGGTGTGCATGTCATGTTTTCTATATTGTATATATGCATGTGTAGTTTGGTGATGCAAGATATTGTAGGTACAAGTATCGAGTAGGTACGGGGTATCGTCTCCACCTGGCTTCACAGGTATGAGCGTGCCTTATATTTGTCTGATGGAAGTGGAGGAGGTAGTAGTTGACCCTATTTTACCAGTTACACTCTTGTGAGTGTCATCAGTTGGTTGTCCTATCAATTGGTTCGGTCTTCGTATTTTGTTGTTTGACCTTTTTATGTGTCTTTCCTTGGGGTTTTCTTAGTTTGTGTTTAGTGGTTTTAGTTAATTAATTAAATTTATGGAGTTATCTCATAGTTGGTATATTTGGAATTATGTATTTTATGCATTGAGATTATAAATTTAACTAATTAAAAGAAATTATTAAATTAGATTGCAAGTTGCATTGTATTCAAATTATATCTTATTTAAATTTTAGTGAAAAATAAATTAGATTAATTTCATTTATTGTTTCCTAGAAATTTAAATAAATAAAAGAATACAAGAATAAATAAATGAATAAAAGAATAAATTAGAATTAAAGTATTGCTTTAATTTCTTTGTTTAGAGAATTAATTAATTTGCATGAGAAAAGAAAAGAAAAAAATGATTTTTGCTTATTGCATGTTAATTTATCCCTTTGTTAGGAATTAGAAAAGAAAAGAAAATTGCTTTTATTACTAAAATTAAATATTATATTTTGTGGAAAAATATATGCAACCTAAAATTTAAGGTTAAAAAGAATAGATCTTTCTCTTTTTGGTACACAAGAAGGAGGCATAGATTTTGGGGAAGAAAAATTAATTTGGAAGCAATATTTTGTTGAAGAAGAAATTATCAGAGGATTGCTAGAAGAGGGATTGGCTTGGAAAACTGGTACAGGACTAAGCTCTTCCACGTGAATCTTCTAGGAAAGCTATACAGGTTGGGTGGCCTCTTCTGGTTGTTTTTAAAGAACATATTTTACTTCTTCCCTCTTTCTGAATGATGTGTGTGTATAATATTTGTCAAATCCAAAACCCTTTTCTGGTTACTTCATGTTCTTGGCTAAAATTCATTCCTGAAATTAATTTTAGTTTATGGAAAGAAGTTATTTTCTGAGTGTTTGTAGATTAAATTTTGTGAGGTTTTGGAAGAATTATTTTGGCAAAATCTTGCCAAGATGTTTTACTGTGCTTAAAAGTTGCAAGTTTTGGTAGAAATGGGTTTTACCAGAGAAAATATTCCCTCTTGTTTGGGTTGGTTTCAATATTTGGCTATGGTTGTTCTGTCAATAATTGTACATCTTTGTGAAATTATTTAGTTACTATAGAAATAAATTTATTGTGTTATTAAAAGTTAAGGGAAATTGTTATATTATATTATTTTGGAGAAAATATGTATTAATTAAATTCCTTGGAAATAAATTTTATTGGAAATAAATTTTGTGGGAAATAAAATTTACTGTTTTTAGGTTATTGAGTTTTAAAAAAACATTTATTAAAAATATATATATATATATATAAAAGCATGTTTGGGAGGGTCGGTAGTACAGCTACCGTGCAGTAGCAGGGAGTATATTTAATTCGTTTTCCCCTGGTTAAAGTTTGTGCATTCCAAATATGGTATAATCGGGTTTCGTGCCTAGAGTTATAAAATCCAATTTTTAATTTATTTATTTATTCTATATATATATATATATATATATATATATATATATATTCATATAATTATATTATATTATTATATACATATAATTAATTCAGAATTTAGCTATTTTCAGAAAAGCTTATAATTTAAGATTCTATATTTATGCTTGGAAATACATTAGGAGATTAATTTTCATGTGATTTATTTAACCTTATTGGACAAATGACAACATTGATTTCCTTGTATTAATATAGTTGTATTTTCTTATTTTCTAGAAAACCTTTAATTGCAAGTATTTTATGCTTTTGGCTATTTAAAAGAAAAGATTGTCTGAATTAGGATTTTGTGTAAATGGTATTTGCAATCAAGTTTAATTTCATTGTAATTCTGGTTGAGTTGTTGTTATGTCATATGTTGATATATCCCCTTGGTCATGTGTTGTTGTATAACCCTGTTGATGTGAGCCATTGTGTGTTATGTTTCCAAATGGTCAATCCTGGGTTAGTGATTGTGTATCCTTCACCTGTGGTTTGTTAGGATTAGATATAGCTGTCAGTTTTGCCATAGAGATCTCGTAGAGAGACCTTTCCTGTTAGTGTCCTATGAGAGAGAGTGGTTTTCGAGCGGGGGCCGCACCCGAAGTGGATGGCAGGATAACTCCACAAAAGTCAATTAAGAAGTGATAACCTAATAATTGATTAGGGGGTGGGTAGATTAAATATTAATTAAGATAATGTGCCTCGCACATGGTTGAGTGCTTGTATAGGCTCAGGATATGGTGAGAAGGCCTGGAATGGAAAACCTATCACCTTGTCTTCATGAAAGGATAGGTAGGGTCTACATGAGGCTTAGATGGAGCCGAAGGTTCGAGAGAGGTTACCAGGATAACCCAGGATGGGGGCCGGGACCTATGGAGGCCTACTAGGGTAACCACCTTAAGCCATGCGATGACACTCTCTCCTTAGAGTCACTAGTGTTTGTGAGTTGAGTCACATGGATGTTTGCAGAGTCATGTAGTTCTATCGTACTTGTCTTATTTTTCTTGCTTGAGGGTCTTCTACTATCTCCTAGCACGGTGGGGTGGTTCCATTTCAGGATCACATGGTCAGGTGGTAGTGCCACTTCCCATCGGATGTTTTGGATTGTATCTTCAAGCGAGGAAAGGCTTCGCTGGTGTTTCTTGGTTTGTGGTTCATGTACCAACTCATGTACCAGCTCATGTTCGTGATCATTCTTCGGTGGAGTCCTTGTGGCCATTGTATCAAACAATTATGTAACCTTGACATTGTAACTTTGTAGTTTGTGGTATTATTGGAAGCCATGTATTTATGAATATTGTAATATTATATCGGTGGAATGTATGTAAATTTAGTTGCTTTAATCTTTTGTATATATGATCTATGGGAAAATAAATGCATTGGAATACTTTGATTCTTTCATTATGGAATTTTTGATGTATGTGTAGGTTTTATCTTAAGCATTTAATTTTCCTAATTGGATGGACAATTGGATTAACCATGGTGTTAATATAATCTGCAAATTTTATCTTCGTTGGTAACCCTTAGGAAATCATGTGTTAGACTTTGCTTGTGTTATTAAATGTGCTATTGTTATAATTAATGCACTTAATCTTTAAAAAAAATATATATTTCACCCTTTAGTTGCCTAGTTGTGTTGTTTTTCTTTAGGGTTCTTGGCGGGGCATTACAATGTCTGCGTGAGTAGCTCTACTTATATTCACATATACCTTATTACCTTTCTCTACCACTATCATGTTAATCTCACAAATGAGATCTTACATATATACCAAAACCTAAGACCAAATATGTAGGTCGGCTCACTAAGTTACAATTAAATCAATTACAAATGAATCAATATGCGATGCATTATGTCAGCTCAATGCATTTACAATAATAACCAATTAATAAATTATCTCCATAACGTGTCGTGCTGATCTGGAATAGATAACACTTGCTGGTCCATAACCTAGACAAATTTGCCGATAACAACAAATATGCCAACTCAATTAGACAAATAACCAAATCACCAAAACCAAGTGTCCAAACCATGTCTTCAACATAATCAAGTAATCTCCAGTTGATAACAAGTCATCCTTTGTGTCGGTGAATAATATAACCTGCCGGTGAACCAGATAACAGTGATTGTGCATAAGTCACTAAACATGCCGATGAACATAACCAAAGATCTTCAGAAATATAGGTGCTAATAAGTGTTGACAAGTGTTGACATCAATGACAAAACCAATACAACACATCCATAATACCAACATATCTTCCACTGCTACTCAATATTACATACATACCCGACTTCCATTGCTGCTCAATATTACATACATACCTGACTTCCACTGCTGCTCAACATCACATACATCCGGTCCTAATAGGATCATAGGGTTTGACATTAATGGCAACATTCACACTGCTAGAATTTTGAGTTTGTTGGTATTTTGCATCAATATTGTATTAATGATATGTTGTCATTGATGTCAATTGAACTAGTAAATGGTATTCATGTTATTGTTGGTATTGTTGTTTTTGATATTGGCTAGTAACCGGTAAGAAGAGATTTGTGCAAGATGTTGTAAACCTGTATGTTAAGTTTGTTGTTTGAGCCGGTGTAAAGGGTTAAACCTTTCTATGTAATGTAACCGATAAACCCTATCAGCCATTAAACCCTAACCAACCAAGTTTGATGGTTTATTATCTAATTAGCATTAATGATGGAGACACGTGTGATCATTTGATTAAGAAGATATTCAAATTGTTTTGGCGCATTTGTTCTTGTCTAGGGAAGGAGCAAAGTGAATTGCATCTAATGCACAATGTGTGAAGAGTTACAAAGTCCAATAGAGCGATGATCATGGAGTGGTTGAAATTGTCTTGAAGAATGTGAAGAGATTGTCATGATTTTTAATAGTCAAGATTGTACTAACTTGTTTGTAATCTCGATGATGAGAATAAGGTTTTTGTTGTGCTACCGACCTAATTGATTTCTATTTAAGGTTGATGAAGTTGTTTGTTAAGGTTGTTGGCAAGGTTGGTAGAAAACCTGTTGAGTGTGTAGTTGCCAAACTGATGAATGGATCTGCACTTTGAGTGAAGGTAGACTAAAGGTTATAGAAGGATCTGATCAAGCAAAAGTAGTGCTATTCACACAGATCAACAAAACTGTTGTTTTCTAACAATTATAGAAGAAGTTAAATCCCTTAACTAGGTAAGCTCTAACAAGCTTGGTTATTCATTAAATCCTCTAATAAGGTGGTCCATTAGCTTGGATTCTTAAATCCTCCAGCGAGGTTACTCCTAACAGGGTATTGTGCTTCTGACAAGGCATATTTGTAAAATCCCTTAACAGGGTGATTCCTAACTGGAATTAGTTCTTAACAGGACTTATTGTAAAGCTCTAACAAGCTTTGGCTCCTAACAGGTTTAACTTTGAAAGAGTTTAGATAGCTATCCTTGTGAGTCTCATCTCACCATGGTTTTTACCTATTTGGGTTTTCCACGTATAAAGATTTATGTCAAGTGGTGAATGTTTTTGTGGTTGTGATCCTATTTGTTGATTTGGTTAATCTCTGATAAGGCATGTTAAGTAGAAGCATTGAGACATGAATATGTTAAGTTATGATTAAGCATTGTTGATATTCATTAGATTGAATTTGTTTACTGTTAGAGTTGTCATAACAGTTAAACCGATTGATGTCAAGTATTCTTATGAATATTGATCTTGACTGAGATATGATTACTTTGTTTG
Organism: Cryptomeria japonica; assembly: GCF_030272615.1. NCBI lineage: Eukaryota > Viridiplantae > Streptophyta > Pinopsida > Cupressales > Cupressaceae > Cryptomeria > Cryptomeria japonica. The sequence continues at coordinate 439,234,197 of NC_081410.1, forward strand.
ACTGAGTTTGATTTTGGGAACTTTGTATCAGTTTTTCAGTATATTGATTCACCCCCCCCTCCTCTCAGGATTCTATCAGATACTTATTCTTTCATCATACCATCACACACAAATCTAACATAGATTAAGTTGTATATTGTGTCAGATTTCATTTCAACTAGTGTCATTGTATGATTATTTCATCTTCCATGGAAACTAAAAGGAAGGGCCTCTATATAAAATATTTATGATAATCATAGGTTTTAATGAGTTGTGAACATAGTTAGCTTCTCTATTGAATCAGATGTAAGCATTAAACAATCATTTCTAATTAAAAATATTGGTGTATCACCTTCTATTAGCCTTATTATTTTTAGGCCAAGCAAATCATTCTCCCTTTTCCTCATCAAATTCATCAGTTTCCTAAGAAATCTAAAGGAAAACCAACCCATAATTTGGATATTGATCTTCACAATAGGCAACCCATGGCATGAAGATCATTCCATGTTGCACAAGATATCTAAACTCTTGAGTTTGGTGTATGGTGTAAATCCTTGAGATAACAGTTAAAAATAAGGATGGTATAATGAGGATTGTGTAGATTATAGAGCCTTTAACAAAAAGACTAGCAAAAAACATTACCCTATTCCTAGGGTAGACAAATTGATTGATTAAATTCATGGAGACAAATACTTCTCTAATATAATATTATAATTTTAATACCACCAAATTATGATGAGTGAAGAATATATCCCCAAAACCACCTTTAGATGTCATTATGGACACTTCAAATTTTTGGTCGTACCCTTTGGGTTGACCAATGGCCCACAACATTCTAATCATGCATGAATCACTTATTTAGGTAAAAACTAAGGAAGTTCCTAATTGTGTTCTTTGACAACATCTTTATCTAGAACAAAACAAGGGAAGAACACCTCAAGCATATTGATGAAGTCCTAGGAATTCTCAAACAAGAGTCTAAATATATGATAAAGCCTCCAAATGTGAATTTGGACTAGAGGAAATCCTATATCTAGAACATAAAATAAATACACAAGGGGTAGGTATGGATGAAGTAAAGATTAATATATTTTAAGGAGTAGCTAAAACTAAGAACCCTAACCTATCTAAGGGGATTTTTGGGATTATGCAGCTACTACCAATGGTTTGTCATGAGATTTTCTAAAATTGCTACTACACTCACAAACTTAAAAAAAAAAAAGAGCCTTTGCATAGAACAAATTACCCCAATGAGAATTCAAAAGAATTAAGGAGATAATGATTTCTTGTCCCATTCTAGCTATTCTTGACTTTACATTACCCTTTGAGTTAGAATGTGATTCCTTTAGAGAAGGCATTGGAGAAATACTCATGCAAAACAAGCACTTGATCTCTTTCAAAAGTCACAAACTCACAAAAGTATAAAAAAATTACAAAATCTATGATAAAGAAATGCTAGTCATTATGCATGCCCTAGCCAAGTTTAGACAATATTAGGTTTGTGGGAATTTAATTGTAAAAAATAGCCACAATAACAAAAGGTTTTTCCTAAATCAAAATGATTTGAATGACCATCAGAAAAAATGAGTCAATAAATTACAATTCTATAATTTTGGCATAGAGTAAATGAAAGGAAAGAACAACATTAAAGTTGATGTATGATGTAATGCCCGCCAAAATACCCTAGAGAAATAAACCAAAATATAGTAACAAAGGAGATAATAATTTTTTTTTTCAATTAATCTTTACTACAATACAACATCTAGAATACACATTACTTAAATAATTATTGCATCATTATTATATGCATAAAATATATATGAACATAACCATGAAACCATATTATGTAAGTGGAATAACCAATCAATCATTAACTTAACTCCATAATTAAACCATACAATGCATATCCATTCCCTAGGGTATCTCAATGTCACTACTTGACATAAAACTAACACATCACATAACCATTTAGAACATCATAATATAACTTACAACCTATCCATTTACTTTCCATTCAACTACATCAATTTTATTAACCCATAAGCTTAATTCAACCACAACATAATTTACTCCCTTATCATATTCTTTAGATTCCTTAAGAAACAACCCAAACAAATACTCCTAATAAGCATTCTCTTAAAAAAAACTAGAGAAACCTTTAAGATTTAGTACATAACTCAAGATAACTAGATCAATTATCTAAACAACATAATCCCTCACAACTTGAAGATTTCCATTACTTTAAATAGAGACTATAACAACAACTACTATCCTTCCAATTTGATTTCTCCATAAGCTTACACATACAATTCATTCATATAATATCAATATAATGCAAGTACAAAATACTATCTTTCTTTCACATAGAATTATGACCTAACATTACATAAAGGAATAAATAATAGATCAATGAATGTACCATATGAACTTAACCTAACTATTACATCATGAGAAGATACATAACATAAAGGTACATGTGTTCTTTCACAATACATAACATAGGAATAAATGATCTCTTTTACAAATATAAAGCATCATGATACATAATCTTATTTACCAAATACATATAAATAAACTCCAAGAATAATCACATGAAGATGAATCCAAGAATCCAATCCACACATGGTAGAATCCAAGAAGAACATCCCAATGGAAGAAGGCACCAAACCACCCAACCATGTGGAACCATAAGGAACCACCCCCTGTGCTAGGAGATGGCACAAGATCCCACACACACTCTAGATCTAGGCTGACACCTAACAACCAAAGAATAACTCTTTGCACATCACATGGCCAAAACAAGGCTTAAGAATCATAAAACTTCCAACATAAAATCTCTCGAGGCAATACATCAAATCAAGACTCAAGGTGATAGGACCTACATGTAGGGAAGGAGTGTCATCACATGCAACCATAATGGGAACTTGGGAGTCTCTCTCGGCATCCATAATGCCCATGCGGAGCCATCTCAACCTTGAAGGGTAAGGGAGATTAGCTTACCTGGATCACTATATACACCCCAGGGATATGAGTTGAGCCTGCAAACCATTTCTTATCTTATTATGGTGAATTACTATTACCCAGCCTTCCCATAATCGATTAATTAAATTATCACTTGATTACAAGATAAACTCCCAATGAGATATTCTGGTGATCTAGACCCCGGGTAACCTAGTTATCTACTCCCCATGACCCCAGTCACTCACTTGGAAGCCCACTCCTCCTAGCATGCACCTAGACCTCAGGGTACACAACATAATATAAAATAACCAAGGGCTCTCAGATGCATCATATCCTGGATAACCAAGGTTATACATCAAATAATAATATCCAAGAACATGAACAACATATGCCAATATCACAACCTTACAAAGGCAACCAAGAATCCTTAAACATCAAGAATCTCATTATCAAAAATATTCAACATGAGCCCAAAGAATAACAAGGCATTTCTCATCTTGCTTAGTCCAATAGTGAAATCAATCATCTCAAATCAATAAACCAAGCACAACATCACAGGGATAGACTCATTCATGACAATGCACAAGCACGAGAGTCTAAATACCAAAATTATCAATAACCAAAATCAAGAATAAAATCCCAGCGAATACATTAACCATATATTTTTCACGGACACAAAGAATACAATCTTTTGAAATCAAATTACATAAGAAGGATTTAAAATCCCCAACTTGGAAAATAGAAGTTATGGAATGCAAACTTGTTGCAGAAGAAACAAGCCAAATCTTCAATCCACCATCAAAAATTGCAACCTCAAGAAAATCCAAGCCAAGCTCCAAAAGCCAAATTAATAATTCTCAAAAAATTCTCTAGCCAAGCCACACATAAAAAAAATTCAAATCTCCCAATAAATAGAAATTGATCAAAAACTATACAACTTCTCCAACCAATAAAAATAATCCAAAATATAATATTTCATACCAACCATGCCAAATATTGAGGTAGAACAATATAAAATAATATTATTTAACTTACCCAAATATCTCAACCAATAATAAAATAGGATAGGTAGGATAAATAATTAAACCAAAATAATATATTTCTTACCAACCATCTCTAAAATTAAAACAACAATAATATAAAATAATATTAATACAATCTCCAAAGTCACAACCAACAATGGGAGAGGGTAAGTAAGATAAATAATAAATAAATAACTGCATAGGAAAAATAAACAATAATAAATAATAAATAATCCGATTAACCAATAAATAAAATAGAAAGGGCTAATATAAAATAAATAAATCAAATGCCCAATAAATGTTAAACCACAAAATAATATAAATAAATAAACAATCAATTAAATAATAATATCTTCACAACCAATATGTCTGCAATGAGTGACAGATGGCAGCTTGGTGCTTGGGCAGATGTGGTGTGGGAGGTTCCACCACATGTGCCCCAATGGGTTTTCTCCAAGGGAAAATGGGAGGATAGGGCTCCGCAGGTGTTCCAAGGCAGGCATAACAGGTTTTTTCATCCGATTTCGACATACTTTCAAGGGTTTTTTTGGAAATATTTGAGGTCGCATCATCACAATGGAAGCTTTGATCTGCGAGTTCAGGGTGGCAATAGAATGGAAAAGCATAATCATCTGAAAACCATGACTCAGTGGGTCATTTCCAGTGGTGATAAGAGGTCATTTTCTCAAGTGGTGGGTGCAGGAAGCATGGAGACATCTAGGGCATCTGTCTCAAACCAGCAGGCACTCTGGAGATCGTTGACAAGGATAAGGTGAATGTAGGTAACATGGTCCACTCTGTTTCGGGACTGGTAAAAGGTAAAAGGGTTGATGGAGCCCCAACAAAAGAGGTATGGTTTCCTCTTCTGTGCTTTGATTATAGAGGTTCTTTTGTGGCAGAGAAGGCTTCTAGGTTACACTCTATTGCACTCTTGGGGGAATTCTGGGGTCCTCAAACTAATTTGTCTAAGTTTCATTCTAAATTGAGGAAATGTTGGTCTGCATTAGTTTATTTTCAATTATTATCAGCGAATTCCTTTGTATTTGTCTTTGACTCCCCTCATTTTAGAGATGATGTCTTTGCGAATCCGTTTCGTTGGTTTGGCAATAATTTGCTTTTGTTATCTACTTGGAAGCCTTTTTTTTTCCTAGAATGGGGCAAGCCTAAAAAGATTCCGGTCTGGTTTGGGTTGCCTAAACTTCCCTTTGAATTCATGGATCCAGAAGTTTTGAAATCGATAGGAGATAATTTTGGGATGTTTTTGACATCTAAATCTGATTTTGTGGAAGGGAAGGTTTTGGTAAAAATTTGTGTGTTGGTTCCCCCTACTTCCGTGTGCCCAATCTCATGTAATATTAAGTCAAATGAGGTTATTTGGAAATAATCTATTAACAAGTCGGATAATGACCTCATTCAAAATCCGATTATTGTGGAGACCCCTTTGTTCTTGGACTTTCGTATTAATTCCAGATCTGTTACATTTACTAAGGGTGGCTTTGATGTCCCTTTGAATCCTGTTCCTGCTAAATCTCCTTCTCTCCATGTCTCTTTTGATTCTGATTATCAGCCAAAGGAGGGTCTAGAAGGGAACAATGCAGATCAGTTTATCCATAATGCTTCCTCTGAAAAAGGTGGAGTGTTCTTTGAACAATTTGAATCAGGCAGGGCCAAAAGGGGTTAATAATTCTAAGTCTGCTTGTCAGGTTCAGGATGGTCATAAAAGACCTCCCTCCCCTCAAGATCCCATTCATTGTAATTTTGTTCAGGAGGGTGGGCTCAATGGAAAAATAGGCGATAAGGCCTCTAGCTCTTTAGAAGGGTCGGGTGCTTAGTTGTACATTTCAGAACATAATGGAGTTGGAGGGGTTAATGCCCCTGTTAAGTCTACTCCCTTAAGTCATGATGATTCTCTCCTAATTTAGAAGGTAAAAGAATTAGCATATAGTATGCCTAATTTGGGATTTGGGAAGACTCGGGAGCTTCTAGATATCTCTCTAGATGAACATATTGTTCAGTAAGTTGAGAATTTGTTCAATAGTAATAAGGACCAGTTAGATGAGGAGGTTTCAGATAGGATTGTGTGCTCTATTGAGAATGATTTTAATTTGATTCATAAGAGTTTGCCTCTTTCCCCCTCCTTTAATCCTTTTGAGGCTCTCAATAATGATGTTTCTCAAGATGTTTTAAATAAGGAGGAACCTTAGGGGTTGGTGTCTTCTCCTCGGGTGCCTTCAGTTAAAATGACATCCTCTCCTTTAGGCCCTCCTATTGGTCAAGTTGAGATGAAATTCCCTACCCCTCTTGTGTCACTGGGTAGGGGCAGACCTCCAAAAAATCATAAAACTCAATTAGAAATTGATGTAGGTATTCAACAAGTGTTGTCTACTTCTCCTGGGGTTAAGAAGGTTTCAACCTTGTCTTTGGACAAGGGGAAAAATGTTGGTCATTGCTCGAGTTCCATCAAAAAAAAAAAAAGTTCCTAGTTAGTCCTCCGGTCACTAGATCCGTGGTTGTTAAGAGGAGCTTACATAAAAGCTTAAGGGAGAATAGTTCTTCCCCTAAGGATGAAATGAGGGGAGTGTCAACCTCCCCTCAAGGGCAATGAGGATTATTTCATGGAATGTTAGGGGCTTAAATGCCCCTAACAAGAGATGCTTGATCAAGTCTCAATTGGACTTGGCTAAGTGGGATATAGGTATGCTTCAAGAGACTAAACTCTCTTTGGAGAATTCTGAGTTTGTTTTTTCCTCTTGGAAGAGGTGGAAATTTCTATCATGTCCAGCTTCTGGGGTGTTGGGGGGTTTGGCATTGTTATGGAATGATTTTGTGGTAGATGTCAAACTGGTCGCTTCTACTCCTAATTGGATGCTATCATTAGTGTCTAACAAAAATTCTATGTTCAAAGTATGGCTTTTCAATATTTATGCCCCCTCGGGTGTTTTGGCTAAATGCAGCCTTTGGCGAGAACTCATAAGGGTGTCATCCCCCCTTAGGGATCACTCTTTTCTTATTTTTGGGGGAGATTTCAATGCAATTTTGGATTTGGGTGAAAAGGTAGGGGGTATTTGCCCTAGTAAGAAATCTATGGATCACTTTAATGCATTTATTTATGATATGTCTTTTTTTGAGTGTAAGCCAAATAATGGTCTTTTTACATGGACAAACATGAGGAAGAATTTCTCTCAAATTGTGGAGATATTGGATAGATTTTTACTTTCTTGCAATTGGTTTGATTCAAATATTGATTTTTTTCTTCTATCCTTCCTTTGTCAGGGTCAGATCACTTTCCTGTCTCCCTCTCTATTTTAAAAGATAGATATACTCATAAGTTTCCTTTTAAGTTTGAACCTATGTGGTTTAGGGATCCTTCTTTCCTACCCCTTCTTCGGCAATGGTGGGGTGAGGCTCCATTTGTTAGAGGGTCTAGAATGTTTTAGATTGTTAAGAAGATCATATTTTTTTAAAAAAATATTAGGGAGTGAAATTCTCTACATTTTAAGAATATATTTAAAGAAAAACAAAGGATTTTGGATATGATTGAAGTATTGAATAGGCATGTAATTCTGCATGGTATGGGCCCTAGGGTGTTTGATGAAAATAAGTCTCTTAGGAGTGAGTTAGAAGAAATTTTGGCGAGAGAGGAGGTATACTGGAGACAAAAATCTAGGGAGTTATGGTTATCTGATGGGCTTAAAAATACAAATTTTTTCCATTCTTCCACTAAATTGAAAAGGGCTAGGAGTAAGATTACCTATATTCAGGATTGCCATGAGAATATTCTATCTGAGTCGGATGACATTTCTAGTGAAGCAGTTAAGTTTTTTCAGAATTTACTTTCATCGAAAAGTAATGATGTCTATAATAGCATCACATCTCATATTCCCTCTTTAATTTATCTTGATGACAATAGAATGCTAATGTCTCCTTTTTCATTAGAGGAGGTTAGGGGGGATGTTTTTGCTATGAATCCGGACAAGGCACTTAGGTCTGATGGATTCACTCCATTATTCTTTCAGAAATGTTGGGAATTTGTGGGTCCGGATGTTCTTTTGGCCCTTGAGGAAGCTAGACGAAATAGGTCGATCCTTAAGGAATTGAATACTACCTTGATAGTCATTATACCTAAGAAGGAGGATCCTAAAACTTTTGCAGATTTTCACCCTATAGCTTTATGTAATACCCTCTACAAGATCTTCGCAAAAGTGATTTCTATGAGATTGGCTAAACTTTTACCGAAAATTATTTCTTTAGAGCAAGGAGGTTTTGTTCCAAAAAGAGAAACATCAAAGGGGGCAATAGTTTCTCATGAGGTTCTTCATTCAATATCAGTTCAAAATTGTCCTACCATGATCCTAAAGTTAGATATGATGAAGGCAGATGACAGGGTCGAATGGAATGTGTTAAAAGTTGTCTTGTCGAGGCTGGGTTTCTCATTGGCTTGGATAAAATGGATCATGTCATGCATATCCTCACCTAGATTCTTGATTCTTGTTAATGGGTCTCCTTGTGGGTTCTTCCATTCTTCTAGGGGCTTGAGGCAAGGGGATCCCTTATCCCCTTTCTTGTTTATATTACTAGCTGAAACTTTGATTTGGGCAATTAGAGTAGTTAGATTGAGTGGTTTATGGAGGGGATTCAAATTCAAAACTTTGATCAGAGGATTTCCCATTGCCTTTTTGCTGATGACACCCTTTTGTTTGACAATGCATCCTTGAAGGAGGCTAGAATGATTGATAATGTGATTAAAAATTATGCTTCATATTTTGGATAGAAGGTCAATAAGGACAAGTCTAAGATATTCTTCTTAAATACTCACCCCTTGATTTAGGGTAGGCTTCAAAAATTTTGGGGTTTCCAACTTGGGGATTTTCCTTGCAACTACCTTGGGATCCCCTTTTTTGTTAAAAAAGACAAGGTGGGATTTTGGGATAAAGTAATTTTAGGGATATCAAAGAAAATCTTGTCCTGGAACCACAAATGGCATACCATATCAAGGAAAATTGTTCTAATCAAGTCTGTGTTGAATGCGGTGCCAATTTACTTAATGTCAATTCTTAAAGCTCCAAAGTCTGTTCTTGTTAGTTTGAAGGATACTCTAAGATCCTTTCTTTGTAATAATAGTAAGGATGGGAAATGTAGGATCCCCTTGCTAGCCTGAGATAAAGTCCATGTTCCAAAAGAACTTGGTGGGTCAGGGATTAGAAGCTTGGAGAATCAGAATCTAGCCTTGGGGGCTAAGTTAGTTTGGAAGTTGTATGATAAACCAGATTCCCTTTGGGCTAAGATTATGTTTTCTAAGTATTTTAATAATGGGGCAAGAGAGTGTGTTTTTTGTGCTTCAAATTTTCCCCATGGGTCAGCTATTTGGAATTTTTTGGTTAAATGTAGAAGTGTCTTGTTGCCTCATCTTTCTTGGGTTGTGCATAATGGTAGCAAAGCTAGATTTTGGGATGATGCTTAGAATGGTTATTTTCCTTTGGACTCCATAAGGGATTGCACCCCATTGAAGTCAATCCTTTCTATCAAATGGGGTATTTTTTTGTCTGATTATTTTGATATTGTACAAAGTGGTCATGTGAAGTTGGCTAAATGGAAATCAATTGACTGTCTGAATGTTGACCTTAGTTTAAAAATAGAATTTTGTAATGTCCTTAAGAATAGAGTTGTCATCTTTTCTAAGAGGGAAGATGAGCTTATTTGGACTAAAAATGTATCAGGCAAATACTCTGTGAAAGATGGATATAATTCCCTTATGCTGGCTAAGGACTTTTCTTCCTGGCCCTTTAAATTATTCTAGCACTCAGCTTGCCTTCCTAAGGTAGGTGCATTTGCTTGGCTTGTTGTACAAGATAGGGTTCTTACAAGGATGAGATTGGATAGGATGGGGTTGATTGTTATTTTCCCTTGTGTTTTGTGTAATAAGAATTTGGAATCTTCCTCTCACATGTTTCTTCACTGTGATTTTGCTTTTGGATGTTGGCAATGGTTGTTTGAGAAACTAGGACTATCCTTTGTTATTGGAAATTACCTTCTCTCCCACTTTCGAGCCTGGCCTATCTTGTTTTCCTCATCCTTTTATGCTTGTCTCTGGCTCATCTCTCCTTCGATTATCATTTAGAACATATGGTTAGAGAGAAATAATAAGATTTTTAGAAAGCAATTAGTTTCGCTCTTTGACCTTTAAATCAAGATTGAGGCTTCTATCTCAGAGGTGGCTTTGTCATACATTTATAAGAATTTGCAGAATTTGACATCCTTCTCTCATTGGGATGGTAGAATTACAAGGACCTGGAAATCTCTCTCTGCCATCCCTTCTCACAGGTCCATCGCAAAAGGTCTTATTACTATTAATAAGAGACTTGCTGCTTGTTGGGATCCTACTCCTCTGGGCCATTTCAAGCTTCATTTTGATGGAGCTTCTAGGGGTAACTCAGGGCTGGCTGGGGCTGGTATGGCTATTTTTGACCACAAGGCAGTCTTAATAGTAGCTCAGTGTCATGCCCTTGGCTCTCAGTCAAACAATTTTGCTGAGTGCCAAGCTTTGTCCCTAGGAATTGATTTGGCTATCTCTTTAGGGATTAAAAACCTATTAATTCAGGGGGATTCAATGGTCATTATTCAGAGTGTTTTCAGCAGTAAGAGAAATTGTTGGCATTTGAAGTACATATTAGATCACATTATGGAGAAGTTGTCATTCTTTGATACATTCTCGATATCTCATTGTTATAGAGAACTGAATAAGCTTACAGATTTTTTGGCTAATATTGCAATTGACTTTGGTGCTCATTTTAAGAATGTGGAGATAAGTGACATCCCTCAAGATATTCTTCTCGGGTATTTGATCTAATCTAATGGTATTAAGGTATTTGATTTGGGTTTATCTGCTTCCATTATCTCTTGAGGTATTCATGCTATCCTTTACTCTGATCAAATTTTATTTGCACAACATGTGTAGATAGGAGGATGATAGGCTCTATTATGTTTTTGTTTACATATGGTGTGTTCTTACAATTTACTTATGGGCTAGATGATGGTGTTCATATCCCATGAGGTAAGGTTAAGTAGGCAAATTGCATTTTTTTACCAATTGTTGCAAATTATTCTGATGATCAATTTAAATACTGTTGAGCTAAGGGATATTCGTCAAGGTTATGTGGAAGGTAATGGGATGTTTTGTCTCTGGTTAAAAGGTTGTTCGCCTTCCTTGATTGGTTAGGTTCATCCTCTTTTTCACTTTATGGATGACTTTGTATGTGCCCGTTATCTGATGTAGAAACCATATTTTTACTTTAAGTATCAGTCATTTATAATGCCATTTATAGGGTGAGGATGTGGATGTTCATGATATTTTCAAGGGTGGTGGCATGTGTGTGTTTGATCATTTTGTTTTCAGTCCTTCATAGGTTGTGGCATGCTTGTAACTTTTTAAATTTGTAGTATGATCCTTGGTTATGATTATTTGTTAAAGTTTGGTACTGCATCGCTGGCCGCCTTGTGTGAGTTTTCGGCCTTGGTAGATTTGGTTTTATGTGTTGATAATTGTTTGGGGGTGGCATCCTCTCCTTCTGGATATTCATTTATGGCTGTTAGTTTCAAGGATGTTAACCCATGTGAAATGTTTAAATCATGGAAGTTTGTATTGGAGATTTTGCATTGTTGTTCTCGTCATTATGGTAAGTTAAGGGCGGTTTTTCCATTTATATATTCATGTGTTATCTTATTTTATTATGAGTTAAGCAACATTTTATGTTTTATGGTTCTATGGTTTCTTCTGGAGCTCTTCCTCCTGCAAATGTCATCTCCTCTGACCGCTGGGATTTACAGAGTGTTTCTAGAAGCTGGGATATCAGAGGAAGAGAATGTGGACAATTCTGTCAAGCTTGGTAAGGTCTTTAATTTGTTTTCTCCTACGGTGGATTTTGAATTTCGTAGACTTCTGGGGTGTCGATGGTTGGAAATTTGCCCTCATATTTCTTATGTTGAGCTTCTGTCTCATTTTGTTACAACCTATTATGATGTTTTACTTGATGATTATTTGGTCTGCCTCTTGGTTTCCATGTTCATTTTTCGGATAGTATGTAATTGGGACTTGGTTTCTTCTACATTGGCTGATTATCATTTTGATGTGGGGTCCTTTTATTATGGTGGGTTTCTTCCTCGTCACGAGCTCGTGGTTAATGGTTGGTTTGGTCAATTATTGCATGAATTAAGAATGGGGTTGATATGTGATACCATGAAAGATACACGGGCTTCTATGAATTTTCTGCTATATCTGGCTCCTGATCAGTATATGGATAAAGCTTGGGTTGTTTTTGAGGCCCTGAATTCATTGATCACTTTGGCCTTTTTGTTCTCTACTCCTACCTCTTTGGAAATTCCATTAAGGGTTATTCCTCCTCCGATCTCAGCCCAGGATCCTCTGGAGGAGAGCACTAGTTCTTGGTTTTTGTATATCTCACTATTTTTTGGAGTTGGTGGTTTGGTTTTTTGATGTAGATTCGGAGGTTCTTTGGCTACTGTTATGCTTGAGTGTTTCAACATGGTTTTGGTAGGAGCTACTACATCACTATTGTCTTCCTGGTGGTCCTTCAAGTAATTTTGATGGCATTTTGTTCAACCCTTCATTTGGCGGAAATCTGGTTTTTTGTAAATGTCCTATGGGATCATTGTAAAATTTTTAGAGGTAGGGGGTTGGGTGATTTGACTGGACAGTAACAAATGTTGTAAGGGTAGTAGCTAGTTTTTATTTTTTGAAGGCTACAACTAGAGGTTTTCTTGTGAATTCTTTCCTACCGGTATGCCATTTTTGAACCCGATGTAAATATTTTTATGATAATATAAGTTTTAGTGGATTCTCCACTTTTTTTAAAAAATAAAAATAAATCTTCACAACCACAACTCCCAAGAGGGCCAATCATAACAAAGGGTAAGTACAAAATAAATAACAAATAAATAACCAATAAATAAATAGATAGATAATATTAAAGAAAATAAATAAATAAATAAAACAATAGATAATTAAACAATAAGTAATAAATAACCCAACAATAAATAAATGGATATATAAATAAATAAATAAAACAATAAACAAATAATTAAATGTACGGATACATATAAATGCTCCAGCCATTAATATATCCCACATATGTATAAAATATAATAGTAAATAAATAATATTTCATGCATAATCCTAAATGCCAAATATTATGATACACAAAATAACATTAATAAATAATAACCTTCAATAATTAAATCGGCAATTACATTTAAATATTAATGCTATCCATTAATTTAATTAATATTAATAAATTATATAAACTAATTTATTAATTTATAATTTAATTAATAATCACACATTAATATTAAATATTTATATCAACTATTTATTTAATTTTTTATTATAAACTATGTAACTCTATTAATTTAAGTTAACATTATTACACTATATAAATCAATTTAATCAATCAATTAATTAATTAATAATTAAACCAATCAATAATCATGCACAACAAAAAAATCCAACATAGGATAACACAAGAAACCACTTGATGCAAGGAAATAACTCACACCAAGACACTAAACTAACAAGGGTGAGAAGAGCGACATTTACTTCTTTCACACTCATGTCCAACTCCAACATAAAGTCTGCAGAATCCTTGGTTGTCAAAGGGCCTCCCTCCTGGGTGCCTACCTAGGCCTCCCCTTGACTATTAAAGATGTCTCTAATTCCTTCTGGATCTCTATACTCGAAAGAATGTAGAAGAAGTTGGCTGGTTGGAAAGGTAGATTCCTTAGTAGTGCTAGAAAATTGCAGCTGCTCTCATCCTCCCTCCAGTGGATCCCTATGTACTTCCTCTCCCTTTTTAAGATTTTTGTGGCTATGGTTGCTAAGCTGGAGAATATCCAAAAGACTTTCCTTTGGACAAGAATGAAAGAAAAGAAGAGGCTCGCCTTGGTGGGCTGGGATAGAGTTTGTCTTCTGAAGGCCATGGGTGGATTGGGAACCCGCAAGATCATCAGGGCCAAATACCTAGGTAATGGGGACCTTTTTTGTGTTCTAAAAGAGGAGGGCCTTCCCAAGGGTTCCAAAATTTGGAATAACATCTTGAGCTGCAGGGACCCTTTATCTCATGGCTTGAGGTGGCTTATTGGAAATGGAAGGAATATTCTCTTCTAGGAGGATTGCTGGTTGGGAGAGAAACCCCTTGCTTCCTCCCCCTCCCTTAGAAGGCTCCAAGATGCTACCAAAAGCTTCTTTGGAGAAAGGGTCAGTGGTTATTTCAGCAATTGCACTTGGAGGGCCTTGGAGGACTATTGCATTGATCATCCCTTCCTCCTCCTTGCTGCTAGAGAGCTCCAAAAGCTTTTGGCTGGTACGTTCCTCCCCCTTTTTCCTAGGGAAGATAGATTCATTTGGAAGTGGGACCCTTCTAGAGACTTCTTTGTCAGAACTGCCTACACTAGCTTGCTAAGAGAACCTATTTACACCCTTATCTGGAAAGAGGTCTGGAATCCCCAACTCATCCCCAAGGTTAATTGTTTTTGGTCAATTGCTCTCCTCAACAAAATTTTGACCCAAGATAATTTGGTCAAGTGGGAATTCCAATTCCCTAATAGATGCATCCTCTACAAAAATGATGAGGAAAGTCATGCTCATCTCTTCCTCCATTGTGTCTTTACTCGGGAGCTCTAGGGGATGGTCTACATCAAGCTCAATATTTGTTGTATTATGAATGGTAATTTGTTAAATTTATCCTAGGAGTTTTGGGGCCCCTCTTCCAACCCCTTTATCCAGCAATTGTTGAAGCAGATCCCCCCTCATGTGAGCTAGAGTATCTGGAAGGAAAGGAATGAGAAGATATTCAGAGACAAAGAGGCCTCTATGGAAACTATGTTTTCTCGATTCCTTAAGTTGACTATGAGAATATCTCTATTTCTAAAACCCGGATGGTGTCCAAGCCCCCCTCTACCTGGGATAGGGAAATTGCTAGATGTTGGAACATTCCCCCTCGTTCTCTCTTGTTGACTACTTTAAGAGACTCCTAAGGAAAAGCATGGTCTGGTCCCCTCCGGCTATACATTTCAAACTCAATTTTGATGAGGTTGCAAGGGGGGCTAGCGGCTGGTGGAAGGGTTATCAAATCCCATTTGGGGGCCCTTATTGCTTCTTATGCGGGTAACCTGAATGGGAATTCCTCTAATTAGGCTAAAGCTATGGCTTTAGCCTAGGGAATTTGTCTCACCCTCACCATGGGAATCAGGATTAAGGAAATTGAGGGTGACTCCAATCTCATCATTGATGTTGTCAAAGGGTGGAATAAGCTTAATTGGACCATTGAGGGAACCATCAGGGACACCCTGAGGCTCATCTTTGGGCTTGACTTGTTTAAAATCATGCATGTCTTCAAGGAAGGCAATAGAGTGGTGGATGCCCTAGTGGCCATTGGACTAAATCTCTTAGGCTTGAGATGTTGGAAGAGTCACAATTCCCTCCTGGACTATGTTAACTTCCTTCTTCAGGAAGAGAAATCCAAAATTCTTACTAATGATTGAGTGGCTACCAAGTGTTTTCCTTACTCTCCTCTCTCCCCTTGGGGTAGTCTAGAGGTGTTGGTTTCATAATTCAAATTATGAGAATATCCCTTCGATCTTTTTTGATGTGGTGGTGATTCATTCGACCAACCTGGCGGTGATAGATGTGTTGCTTTGTTGGTAATTCCTTTGGGCTTACAACATCATGATGAGGTACGATTGGATTGGTAACATGTTCATTGTTGTTGGTATTTGTTGGCTCTTCATGCGTCATAACCAGGAAATCATTTCTAAATGTGATTTCAATTTTTCCCATTTTCCCAACTTCATGTCTCATTTATTGATGTCGGGCTCACACACTTCCCATTATCTTTTCTCGGCTTGCTTCTCGAAGGGTCTCTGCAACTTTATCTATGAAATTTTTTTCATGACGAAAGAAGCTCTGTTGGTGGAGGATATGGGGGGTGACAAAGTTAGATACTAACCAGATAATCCAAATGATATCCAAAATGTCCCCCTGGTCAAGAATTTATGCGTTGAAGGAGGTGTTGCCAATTTTTTGGAATGTCTGCAGGGCCACGATGAGCAGCTCTCGACTGCTTTTACCTCCTCCTAGTCTGGGAGGCATGTCTCGGTTTTCCTTTGATGTCTCTGAGGAGACTATTTCCTAGGCTACGAAGCTAACCCTTGATGGCCTCGTACCAACCATGTTGCCAATAGCAAAGGTTTGAAACGATTCTTCTGCAACTGCGAAGAACCTGTCAAACTCCAGGGTGGGTTTTCTCGGGAGTAGCTCAAATGCCTATGGTACATGATCTGCCTTATGATTATAAAGTACTTCACTCTCAAAGGTAGGCACAAGGTATTATACTACTATCATTTGCCCCTTCTCAATCATTTCCGCAATAATAATTTTCTCTGTCTGCCCTTTTATTTACTACACTCTATTGAAAGCTCTGTTAAAGACACCATGGATCCCAAGCATGGAGATAAGCCACCCTACCTCCTTCACCAAGGCCTCATTTACAAGCTATATAAATTCCATGAGGCCCTTTCCCTCCCCCCTAAAACCTCTTACTCTCTCAGCCCCCCATGCCTACTCCCCAATAGCTTGTTGCCTTATCTATGGCCTTACCCAAATTTTTCTAGTATCCTCATGAAGGCTTTGCTATGGCCACCATGTCTCTGCCTGCTTATGCCTCAGTTGTTTCCTTATCTACGGTCTCCCCCGGTGCTTCCTGCTCCCTATCCAAGGGAAAAAGCAAAACCCCTATTAAACACAAACGTATTGTCTTTGATGAAAATTCATCCTCTGAGGATGCTGAGAATGACAATCCTTCCCCTGATCCTAAAGCCGCAAGAAGAAGACCTCGGTGATAAAAAATATTGACTCAGAGGAGGACCCTAATACCACTATGGGGGCCCCTAATGGGGATGCTATGGATGTGGATATCACTAGGGACCCCATGGTTCCAACCACTGTTGGTGCCGCTAACATGGGCAATTCTGAGATGCAAACCCAAGACCCTATTTATGTTAAGGATATGACCCTTATGAACATGGACACTGAGGGAGTCATGGGTGAGGAAATTTCTGATAACAAAGCCTTGGACCCTGGTAACTTGGACCCGGATTTAAAGATGGTGGAACAAGTGATGCAATCTCTCCCCCTGATGGGCCAGGGTAATGACATTGACAACCCACTGCTGAAGATGTGCCCAAGGAGATGGAAAAGACTACATATGACATGGCTGTTGTGAACCCCCAGGGTGTCCCTACTCTGCATAAAATAGAAAAGTTGTGCACGGACATGTTGAACATCATGCAGAGGATTGAGAACCTGGGCCCCATGCTTGAATTTTAGGCTATCATGGACGATGTCAACTGGCTCAAGAGCAAGATGGAGGCCTTGGATGCCCAAATGGCGGACCTTAACAAATTTGATTTGCAGGTGTTACACATCTCAGTGCTCACCCTCTCACTGCCAAGGGAACATACTGTGGACACAGAGGAGGATAAGTAGGAGGCTAGGGATCTTTACAAATTCCTATCCAATGAATGGAACAATGCCATGGATGCCATTGGGGTGCGAAAGGCACCCCTGTAGTTTGTTTTTTGTTTTTTCTGTTGTTGTTTTTTATTTATAAAGACTTGGTCTCTTTTTGCTGTTAGTTGTTGTTAATGCTATTATAGTGTTGGTTTTGTACTGTGGTTTTGTTAATAGTTATGCTATGTAAAGGTTCAGTGTTCTTGTTCTCACTACTTTATTAATAAAAAACAAGGGTGATCAACTTAAACCTAGAGTATAAAGTGGGTTTTCATGTCATCTTCGATCAACTTTCCATTGGGATAAAGATACGCTCGGACCTGTGGAGCTTGGTGGAGTTGATGTCTGGTACCTACAAATATGTCACCACCAATATATATACAACAACATATGCAATAAAATATAATGTAAATAAATAGGCAAGTGAAGAGAATCACAACATCATATCATGCTCGCAATGAGTGATATGACATGTCTCTATTACGAATGCACTTAGAAGACAGTCACAAAAATCAAGCACTATCATCGATATCGTCGTACCCAATATAATCATGAAATAGAGTTAGTACATAATAAAATATCATCAAATCACCACAAACAAATATTAACCATGCATATAAAATGAGTACATATAGATCATCAAATAAGAGTCCATCATAATCCTCATGAAATCATAATGTCAAGTGCAAATATAGTATGTCTATCATCAATAAAGAAACATCCAAATCATAAGTAAATCCATAAACACCCAATCATAGCATCGCAAAATAGTCTAAGCTATGCCAATATAGTCTATCGATGCACAAAAAGGAAAGACAAATCAGGGAGGGGCACTACACTATCCTACAAAATCTACTTATGTAATGTCCTCTTTTCAAAACAGGATTTACTAATAAATAATGATAATAAAAAATTAAAACATAAAATAATTAAAATATAATATAATATAATTAAAATAAAATTAAGTTAATGAAAGATAAACAGGCATGGAATGAAGAGTTATGAATCTCTCAAACATGAGATATATAAGGGAGGAGATAATTTGAAAATTAAAAAAGGAGGGAAGAAATGAATGGAAGCAAGCGAACCAAAGAAGGATTAATGGAAGAAGAAAGGAATGAAAAATGGAAAGGTTGTGTCTTATTCAAAGGGGAAAAATTATGAGGGGGTTGTATTATTTCAAAGGATGGAAATTGTGATAGGTTGTGTCTCTTGCCAAAGGGAAGGCATGATGAAGAGACATGACCTCTCCCTCACAAGGGAAGATATAAAGAGAAGAAGGTTAATTTAAGGAAGAGATGGATGGGAGATCAATTTGGAGAATAATTTATTATTCTCAAAGGTTCCAATGAATGGTAGGGACTCAAGACTTATGAAAGGTGGTGACCCTTTCACCAATGAAGTATAAAAGAGATCATTTCAATCATTCAAGGATCACTTATCAATCGCCATTCTAATAATTAAATAAAACAATCAATCAACAATTTATTCTATCAAATCAATAATCACTCAGTCATCACTCAACAATACCTCAAATCAAAGGAATGCATTCATTCAATTGAACAATAATCAAATTGATCAAATCAAGCATTGATAACCAATTCAAGCATACAATAGTTTGATCTTATATCTATGATTTGGTATGGGTTTCCTTGTGATGTACATAGAATAATGAATATTTTTATGATTACTCACTCCTCAATAAGGTTACCTAGGAAAGTAATATTAATATATGATTTTTTATATATATAATACATGTCATAATGTAGGACTCTTTGTATTTTTTTATTAAATGTTGTAATGAGCCATGTTTGAGGTTTTAAGGCCTTACAATGAGGAGAAGCAATGTTGAGATCCTCTTCTAATTATGCCACCTCATGGTAGTGGTGATGGGTCCCATGAAGACAAGGGGGTACAAGGAGTGTTACCCTTGGGATTGGAAGGGAAGGATTTACAAGGCACCCTATTGTAAATACACCCCAACCCTCTATCATGGTGGATCACTATACTAAGGAATCAAATTATAGGAAGTGAAAAAGGTGTCATGATGAAGGGAAAATTTTTAAGACACCTCAGTAGGTACAAAACCTCATATGTACATGGCAAGAGCCACATGAGGCTAAGAGGGATGGTATAGCTTCTCTTGGGACTAGGGGAAAGGATATCTAGGGCACCCTATTAAGTCACCTTATTCTTGTTGGAAAGAGACACTACAATTTTGTTCAGATGTTTTAATTAATGGAAACTAGATTCAAATATCCAATCCATAGTTAATAATTCATTCATACTAGAAGATTGATTGAGGTCTGATGAGGTTCGGTGAGAAGAACAGGACATCCGATAGAGTGTACAATGTTATGGTTGGAAAATATTTTGTGCTGGGTATTTTATGTTGTGGATCTTGGAGAAGAATTGTGGATGTGTAAATTAACTTATCCCAAGTTTGTGGCCTCCGGTGATGAGTCTTGTCTAAATTGGAAGATTCAATAGACAAATTTTTGAGTAGAACAGTGTTCATTAGCAGTAACATGTGAAGATTCATTGTGCAGATCTTGTAGATCGATTTTGGTTATTATTTGTGTGTTTGAGGATGATAAGATGACATATGGGAAGCATGTGGATAATTTATTTTGGTTCGTATGATTGTTTTGGATCGGATATAGCCGACTTGGGTAACACGTTTCATTCGTGTGTTATGCATTCTTGAGGTCGACACGATGAAGGCCTATATTGATATTGTAGATATACAAGACTGATTGATATGATTGATCATTTTTGATATTGATGGTTATGTGTGATGTGTGAATGGGTGAATTTGTATAGTTTCACATGTGCAAGTAAAAGATTTGAGCTCTGGAATACAACAAAATATCATAACAAAGCAATATTGTAGAACAGGGTATTTTGTGCTTAATCGGAACTATTTTTGGTATTTGTAGATGTTGTTTATCATTTCAGACATTCCAATTGCTATCTATAATCATTTGTAAGGTAGTGTGCCTTCTAGGGTTGTAGCCCTTATTGTAATTTGAGCAGTGAGCTCTAGGAAGCGTGCCTGAATGCATGTGTGTTCCCCTCATGTAATATTATTATACTTCTAACAAGGTATATTAATATTGTGGGTCTCAATCCCACCGTGGTTCTTCCCTTAACTGGGTTTCCACGTAAAAATCTTGGTGTTATGGTTATTTGCTTTGTGTTTCTACACTCTACTTTTATTCATTTTCATTAAGTGGTTTAAAGGATAGATTAAGAATGGTAAAAATTGTAGAACACTGATTTACCACCCTCTTAGTGTTCCATGTTTCCAACAATTGGTATCAGATCCTAGTTCCTTGAAAGAATCTTAACAACTTGAGGAGCATCCGGGAAAGTGAGTCAATGGATTTTGGTAGTTTGAAATAGCAACTTGTTGTAGCACTTGAGGATCTTGATCATGCCCAAGTTGAGGTCTGGTAGGTAAAATAAAACCTTAAGGATGTTGAGAACTTCATTGAATCATTGAAAGGTCATTTTAACAAGTCAAGGGAGAAAAGAAAGGAACTTGTTGATAAATTGAACGAGAAAGAAAGTCAAAGCATTGATGATCAAGTTATGAAGGAGAAGACAGAAGAATTTGAAAAGATCGCTAGAGACAATATAGTCCAGAAGAATGAGATGGAGTCTATAGTGATGAAATTGAAAAAGGAGACTAAAGAAAGGAAGAAGAATGAGGAGAAGCTTTCTTAGTCCCTGAAAGACAAATCTAAAGAATGTTGTAGACTTGACAATGAAAATGGACAACTAAAGCTTGACCTGCAAGACTCTAAACAAATGAGAAAGATCTTGAAAGGCAGATCATTCTTCTTAAATATGATCTTGATGTTGCAAATGAGTATAAGGAGAAGTTCTAGATCATCTCAGCCAAGATTGATGAGATTTTTGCAAACCAAAAGAATCCTAATGATACTCAAGGTCTTGGATTTGTGAAATGTGAAGCTCCAAATTAGCTCAATAAAAGAACACCTCAAAAAAACCCTCCGATAAGGCAGCCTAATGCTCATAAATTCAATGGTAACTATTTTGTTCGTAATAAATTTGGTCATATGGCTAGTCGATGCAGAAATAAGATGATCAATAATGGTCTATCTTTCTCTGGTCAATGTTTTAAATACAATAAGTATGGTCACAAGTCAAATGAATGCAGAAGTATGATGAATAAATTTTGAAATAGGAGAAATGTCAGTTGTTATGCATGTGGTATGTTTGGACATGTTTCTAATTAGTGCAAATCAAGAAGAAATCAAATGATTTCTGACCTATGCAAGGAAATGTTGTTTGCTATGCTTGCAATAATTTTGGTCACATTGCTAGGTATTGTGTAAGTAGAAATGTCAATAGGAGAGGTCCAGAAGACAAGAACAAGAATGTAAGCTAGATGATAAGGGAAAAGAAAAATTTCAAGAGATTAGAGATCAGATGAAGAAGACATGGGTTAAGAAGAGTGATTCAGAAGTAGGAAGTGGGTCCGCACCTAATTCCAGTGCTGGAACTACATCCAATAAGTGAACAAAAGCATCTAGACTTGGGGGAAGTTATCATGCAAATATTTCAAACCCCCTACTTGAGTTCTATGCCTGATTCTAACAGGTTGTAGAGGTGTATGTGATGATCACAGATATTTTTGATGGATTTTTGAAAGAGTTCAAACAAATTTGAAGATCCGTAGAAGATTTTTTTGAAATGTAGAGTATCCAGAAGTATTAAGGAAAAGTGCATTTATTATACCTAAAAGTTAGGTATGCGAATGATAAAAAGTGATTTTACCACTTCATTTCTCACTTTACATTTGAAGAGAATAATTTTTGCAAGCTTTGCGAGAAAATTAACAAGCAAGATCAAGTGCTAAACCGATTTCTGAAGAAAAAATAAATCTGGAGGTAAAGGTATTTATCTATGAAACCTTTTCAGTTGAAGTTTGAAATTTGAAATTGGTAAGATGGTTGCATCTTGCACTGCGACTCCTTGGGTTGTTGAAATAATTAAGCGTAATTGACCAAACTTCAAGAATCATCTGTTCATTTTGATGGAAGATGATCCTAAGAGTGTATTTTCATCGGCACCCTATGGACTATTACAGATTGAAGAAATTAGGGTTTACATGCACTGTCCCATTAAGGAATTGGGAAGATCTAACATGCTGAATCTATACAATAATGTGTTATCTGATAAGAGTTTAATATTGAAACCATAATTTCAAGAGTCAAAAGACAAGGGTTTCTCATAGTTTGTTAGGTTTCTGATGTTCTATGAACATGAATGGATCCAATACATGTTGAACCAAGTACATGACAAATTCATGTGGCTGGACAAGCCCCACAATATCACCAAGACAATTATTCAAGCTATGAGAGGATTGTGTGCATCTGGTGAGATGCCATCATTGAAAGCGACAGAGAATGACATTGTTAATAATGCAACCGAGTCAAAATTTGACAAACAGACGATGACAATTAACGACATCCTAGAGCATGACATCAGGTTTGGACCAATATTCACTGGTTACAAGATTTACTATTCTAGCAGAGAAAATTCTATCTCCAGTACTACTATATATGTTGCCTATGAAATGATGAGAGAAAATAAGAAATATGATCTTTGTGATTTTCTCTAAAGTGATCTTATTAAGAATCTAAAGAAGATAAAGGAAAATAAGAAGCATCCATTCAAAGATGGAACCCTAATTCTATGCATATTCTTCTACTTCATGAGTGAGGTTCCAAGAGTTGGGCAAGTGCAATGGGAATTTGATAGAACAGTTGGTGTGCAAATCCAAGAATACTTATACAATTTTGATGACTCTAAGGTCTGAAATAAGAATTTATGGGGTTATTTAAAAAAATTCCAGTAGGAGATGCATGCGAGGGAAAGAATCCCTAAGACCATTGTGGAAAAATATCAAGACACAATCTATTTTATGGTGGATATTGATTAGTGTTTGATGGAAGCAGTAAAGCCCCAGATGATATGGATTATGCCTATGGGTTATGAGGTTGAAGAACAGATTTTTGAACTATATGCACAACATTTGTTGAGTAAACCGATGGACCCTAATGAGGAGAGGTTCATAACATATAAAGAGAAGAGCTTGAAACTACATCAACAGTTAAAGAAATCGATGATCCAAAAGAAGGTGAGGAAGAAGGTAGAGGATCTTACAGAGAGAATGAGGATAACAAAGGAAGTAGTCCAAAAAAGCTAGAGATAAGAACTATCTCTCTAAGGAGTAGACTATGAAGAAGGATACTAAACCAAAATCATCTAAGCCTAAGCCTAGAGAAACTAGAAGAACAACTCCCTCCTCTAGTCCTACAAAGCGAGTAAGCAAACCAAAA
The DNA here is from genome assembly GCF_030272615.1 of Cryptomeria japonica. Lineage (NCBI taxonomy): Eukaryota > Viridiplantae > Streptophyta > Pinopsida > Cupressales > Cupressaceae > Cryptomeria > Cryptomeria japonica. The sequence goes on from NC_081410.1 coordinate 439,258,112, forward strand.
CCATCAGTCAATCCATTTGGTGGTGAAGAGAAGAAAAGGAAGACAGTCATATTGGTGACTATAGATGATGAAGAAACTGAATCTAATGAAGCAATCAAGGAGATGAAGGCTAGAGCGGCAAAGGCCACTAATGTCTCTAAAGAGAAACCACCTGGTAAGAAATCTAAGCCATCTGAACTTGATGAGGCATTAAAGAATAGAAAACTTGAATTTAAGCCTCCTATGTTTGAATGAGATTGTTAATGAGGTTGTGAAGAATGGAAACTTAAAGCCATTATCAGAATGATATGAAAATTTTGATGAACCCAACAAAATTACTTTAGAGGAAGCAACTGTAGAATACTTAAATGTATATAGTAAAACTCTAATTGAACTAATAACAGTCATACCCAAGAGCTTGTATGAAATTTTGGATGCTAGGAGACAAACAACAAATAAAGAAGATGAGAGATTGAAAGAATATGTATTAGTTCATCTATGTTCAATAAATTATAAGGAAGAGATAGATAGATTACTTAAGTTAGCAAAGAATGAGTTCAAGAGTAAGTATAGAGTGAATAAAATCATGTTTGGGAAAATTGATGAAGTTGTAAAAGAAATAGAGAAAATTTTGACAAAAATATTACTTGAGAACCAGTGTGAAGTTAATTTGGCAAAAGGTCAAGGTGAGTCTCATCTAGGTTCATAGAATAGGCCATCAAAAGATGATCTAGAAGATGAGAAGACAAAATATGATATTCCTTCCATTCGGAAAATGATCCAACAAAATTCAATGTTCTAAAAGTGCAAACTATTGAGCCAGAAGTAGTTAGGGTAGAGGATGCTGCAAGAGATAAGGATAAAAAAGGTGCAGGTGAAGAAAACAAAGAAGATGTGGATAAGGGAAAGGTTGAATCAGTTGCATAAGTTAGTCTATTGGTTGGTTAATGGTTTTGTTGACTCACAAATTGCAAATCATGGTGCCTATAATCTGTGTGGATCTAAATCAATCTGGAATGTGTACGTTGCCTGAACAAAGAATGATTCAAAGTGATTAATTTGTAACTTGTATGTAAATTTGATTTACCATAATACAAGTTATTATTGCTTTGGTGCATGGGTTTTTCACCTATAAGGGTTTTCCCACATGAAAATTGTTGGACACAATGGATCACTGAGAGGGGGGTGAATTAGTGATTTAAATATTTTTTCTTCAACAGGAAGATACTAGTAATATATAAAACAAATAAGGTGCTAATCGGTAGCTCAAACAATGCAAACAAGGTGTGTGAAAGGACTTGCTAAAACATTAACATAACACATGCACAAGAATGCATCACATAACACCAGATATAAATGAGGAAAACCCAATATGGGAAAAACCTCGATGAGAATAGTTGTTGGAGATATTCTACTCTAGTCCAGCCTCACAATGAATCTCTAATTACAATATTTAGGGCACCAACCCCTGATTTATGAGCACCAACTCAAAGGAGAACCAACACCTGATTTATGAGCACCAACCCTTGCATAATTTATATGCTACAACATAAAGGAGCTTCAACCCCTCCACTAAGCTCCAACTTAGTGAAAACAATATAAAACTCACTTATACAAATGAAATCACTATTGCAAATGAATTTTTGCAACCTTACAATATTCTTCTCTGTCGGTTTCAACCTTACCAGTCTGTATTCTCTCCACCCACTTTGTAACTTTGCTTTGCTGATAAATTTTCTAAGTCCCCTCTCACAATGTCCCTTTTTTTAATTCTCAACTCACACTTGATCACTCTTTATCAGGTACTGCTTTCATTGGCTTGTCACCCCTATGTTCTATGCTTACTCCATTGGTTTGTTCCTTACACCTGTTTATCCTGTTTCTCCTTACCAATCTATTCTTCACTCATAAACACTTCAAGTGTTTATCTCTTTGACTCTCAGACAATGATTTCAGACTTTCCTTCACTCTATAGCAGCAACAATCACAGTTTCAAGTCATCATTTTTAAACTTGACCTTTCTTGCCTAGAACCAATTCAAACTTAGGGTGGTTAGGCTTTCCTTCACCTGACCAAATCTGCATAAGATCTGATCCAATCTGCCTTGGATCAAACACCTGTACTCAAGGAATGCATCTGTACCTATTTTCCATTATCCAATGCATATTTGCTAAGGATAGCAATCTCGACCATGATTTTCTACCTTGAAATCTATTGACTCATTTACAGTCCACCTGTTTCCTTCTCGAGGTCATCTTGCAGTCTTATTTCTTTGCTTCAATCCAGGTGCCAACTAATCCCTAATATTTTTGTGTCATTCTTTCTTCCTTGAGCCGCATCAATCTATTATCATTCTGTGATTTGTGGTTATTTCATTAATGTCGACTAGCTGTTTCAACAACCACGTCGATGGAAACTTCAATGACCTCTGCATGCTTGCCACCTCATCTCCACATGGCATCACATTGGTCAAAAACTCAACTCACCGACACAAGGTTGATTTTTACTTGATCATTTACCAAACACATACCGGCACAAACCTTTACCGGTGAGACCTTCTCCTCCTACTAACCGGTAGTGCACACTACACCGGTAGCACATGTTCACCTTCGGTGGTTTGTGATCACTTTAACATTCTACCTCTTCATCATAAACATGCAGCCAACCTCCAGACCAGTTTATACTCTACCGGTTATCACTGAACATGCTAACACTCATATGAATCTCAACTCATACCAATGAAGTCACTGATAGTCTCAATAACTACTTGGCTTCCACCATACCGATTCACTCTTCTTTATAATGGATGACATACCTGTACCGGTAGCCTGCATGCAATATTGGTTGACATCAATGATAACTCAATGCCAACAATCTCTCCCTTTGGCATTTATGTCATCATTGTCTTTTCCGGTTTCTCTCCCACTTTGACAACAATGGCAAAGGGAACCTCAATCTAACACCAATAATCTTTCTCTTGACTACACCCGGTTAGGACACACTTTCCCCTTGTGTCCATGCTTCATGATTCAAGAGTCATAAGATAGTAACAATGGTTGACTTCCCCTGAATCATGCATCCTCTTATGCATCAAAGTGCTGCCAGATGGTTGGACAACTCCCATTTTTTATCTAAAGTACACAAATGGACCGAAAGGAAGTGGCTTAGTAAATATGTCAGCAATCTGCTCTCATGTGGGAACATACTCTACTATGACTTCCTTGTCTGCTACCTTCTCCCTCAAGAAGTGATGCTTGATTGCAATGTGTTTTGTTCTTGATTGCATTAGTTGATTCTTGATTGCATTACTTGATTCTTGGAGATGTTCATTGCACTTGAGTTATCACACCAGATTAGAATAGGATCTAGAATCTCCACTTGTATGTCCTTCAATGTCTGTTTCATCCACATAACCTATGAACAACATGTAGCAGCTGCTATATACTCTGCCTCAATAGTAGATAATGACACTCAATCTTTCTTCTTGTTGTGCCATGATACTAACCAGTCTCCTAAATAGAAATCACCTCCACTTTTACTTTTCTGGTCATCTATACTTCCTATCCAATCTTCATTAGTATAAGCCTGCAAAGAGAAATCACCTTTCTTTGGATACCACAGGCCATAGCTAATAGTTCCTTGCAGATACTTGAAGATTCTTCTGACTGCATTTAGGTGAGACTGTTTAGGAGCAGCTTGGAATCTTACTACCATGCAAACAAGTTTTACAATATCTGGTCTACATGTTGTTAGATATAACAGACTGCCTATCATAGACCTATACAATGTTTACTCAACTTCTGGTGACTCGTCTAGTTTTCTCAACTTACAACCAGTAACCATGGGAGTACTCACTGGTTTGTTGTCCTCCATTTGAAATTTCTCCAACATGTCTTTCACATACTTGGTTTGGGAGATGAAAATTCCTTTCTCCTATTGCAAGATATGCAAACCAAGAAACTAGGAGAGCTCACCAAGCATGGACATCTCAAACTTTGTCTTCATCTGATCTGCAAATTCTTTGCACATGATATCCTTGTCTCCACCAAAGATAATATCATCCACATATACAACAACTATAATGACGTGATCTCCATTTACCTTGACATACAATTTGTTGTCTGCATTCCCTTTCCAGAATTCTCGCTCCTTCAAGTATTTGTCTAACTGAGAATACCATGCTCTAGGATCCTGCTTCAAACCACACAGGGCTTTCTTCAACTGGCATACAAAAATATCATCTTCATACAACAAGTACCCTTCTGACCATTCCATATACACCTATTCTTCAAGATTGCTATTGAGAAAAGCAAATTTTACATCCATCTGATACAATTTATATCCCTTGTAGGCTGAGAAAGCTAAAAACATTCTTATTGCCTCTAACCTAGCAATCAATGCAAAGGTTTCTTCAAAATCAATACCTTCCACTTGAGCATACCCTTTGCAAACTAACCTTGCTTTTTCCTGGAATATCTTACCTTCTTCATTCATCTTGTTCTGATAGACCCATTTGGTACCTATGACATTCTTGTCTGCTGGTCTAGGAACAAGTTCCCAAGTCTTATTTTTCTCAATTTGTCTCAATTCTTCATCCATGGCATCTACCCACTTCTCACTTTTGCTAGCATAATCAAAAGTTTTGGGCTCTACTTTAGTCATGAGGCAGAAATTTACCTGCTCACTTTCCCTAGCCAATCTCCTTCTGGTTTGAACACCTTCATTCATATCTCTTATGATCTTTTCTTCCAGATGATTCTTCTGCACATACTAGTTGGGGATCTTGTTTCGTGCATCTTCTATCAGTCCATTGTCAGATTTTTCTTCATATTCAATATCTGATTCATCAATGTAAGGTGCTGGTGTAGATTTTCCTCTATGTGAGTCTTCATCTATTCACACATTAACACTCTCAACCACCCTTCTCAATCTCTTGTTGTAGCATTTGTAGGCCTTATTGTTGGTTGAGTATCCCAAGAAGATTATTTCATCACTCTAGGAATCAAAACTTCCTAATCCATTAGCATCTCTCTTGATGAAACACTTACTTCCAAACACTTTGAAGTGCTTGAGTGATGGTATCCTTTCATACCATAACTAATAAGGAGTCATTCTACTATTTACTCTTAACTGTACTTGGTTTAATGTCTAGACTAAAATATGAACTGCTTCCTTCCAGTACATATCGAGTATGTTGGCCTCATTCAACATAGGCCTAGCCATCTCCTTCACTATCCTATTTTTTCTCTCTACCACCCCATTTTGCTGAGGTGTCCTTGTAGTTGAATACTATCTTCGGATTCCATGTTTCTCACAATAGTCAACAAAATCATTGGAAGAAAATTCTCCACCCTGGTCTAATCTTAATAATTTTACCCAGTATCCACTTTCATTTTCTACCATCTTCCTGAAAATCTCGAATCTCTCAAATGCTTGTGACTTATCATGCGGGAAGGTTACCCAAGTCATTCTTGAGTAATCATCTATGAACAACATGAAATACCTTTCTCCGGTCAATCCTCTTATCCTTGTTGGCCCACATAAGTCTATATGTATCAACTCCAAAGGTCTTGAGGTGTTATATTCTTTTGTTTTAAAGCTGACCTTTGCTTGCTCACCTCTGACACATTCATCATAGAATGTGCTTGCTGGTTTTATGATTTGAGGTATGTTTCTCACATACCAGTTCTTGCTTATCTTATCCAAATTATCAAAATTCACATGGCCTAATCTACGGTACCACAACTAGCTTTCATCAACCTATCCTATCATGCATTAGGACTCATAGAATTCCTTCAGATTGTAGACATTACCCTCTATTCTCTTTCCTTCTGCTACCATCTGACCAGTACTCTGCTTTCTTATCCAACAACTGGTAGAGTCAAATGAGAACTTGTACCCTTTGTCACACATCTGACTTAGACTCAGCAGGTTATACTTTAGTCCTTCCACATAGTACACATCATGAGTCTTGAGCTTGCCATCAATATTTAGTGTACCCTGACCTTTGATCTTGATGGATGAGTTGTCACCAAAAAGAACTGAACCACCATTCCAATCATCAAGCTTGATGAAATTTTTCTTATCTCCAGTCATGTAATTTGAGCAACCACTATCAACTACCCATAAATTCCTCCTTTCACCATGTAGAGAAGTCTACACAATCAGGCTATACTTTGTCTTGCTTTTCTCCTTCTCTACCCAAACTGGTTTCTCTTCTTTCTTTTCTTCTTTTGTCACTTTGTGTTTTGGATTTGTTTCTAACTTCTCATCCAGTACTATTTTCTTTTGCTTGTTGGTTCTCATCTTACAATACCTTTCTATGTGACCAAAATTTTGACACTTATAGCATTTCACATTAGCACTGTAAGATTTACTCAATGCATTCCTGTAGGACATTTTCATATTACTCCTACATTCATAACTCTTATGACCAAACTCATTGCAATTATAACATGTGGCATTTGTACTTTGCAATAATGCAGTAAATGAGTTTCTACTCTCAAAACTAGGGTTTACATTCATTTTCCTACAATCTGTCATTCTATGACCAAACTTATTACATCGGTGACAATAGCCATGAAAATTTGGAATATACCGGTTAGGTTGTCTTGAACCTACAAATGGTTACCTCACTAGGGGTCTTTCTTTCATGCTGCTAACTCTTGTGAATCCTTCATGATCAATACTTGCATTTCTCCTTGGATATGCATGTCGATGCATTGAGTATGGTCTTTGGTTCATTGATTGAGTATACTGGTTAGTGTGGCGGTTTCTAGCAGCATTTGCATATGTCTTCTTGTTGGTATCCTTTCTTACCATGAATGTCTTCTTCCCTTCACCTTCATTTGAAGAGGTGAATTGTATCTCCTTATTAGATGTGTCTTCGCTATTTGAACTTTGACCTTCTTGAAAACATAAGCCACCAGTATCTTTAGATTGCTTCTGTTTACTCAGCATCTTGTCTAGGGCTTCAGTGCTACCTTCATATTTGCTTCTAACTTTTATCTCTTCCTGACTTTTCTCTAATTCCTTCTGGAGTTTCACTATTTTTGCTTCCAAATTCTGATGCTCCTTTTCCTTTTCACTCAGACCAGTACTAGGAACTTCACACATTCTCTTGGCCTCTTCCAATTCAAGTTTTAGATCTACAATAGTTTTCTTGGATTCTTCAAGAGATTTTTCCAACAACTCTTGTTCTTCAGTTGCAACCCTTTTTACCTTCTGCAAGTCTCTTCTTGTTTTCTTTAGCATATCTAAGGCACTAATGAGCTTTGCTTCAAGATCTACTTCTCCTTATTTCTCTTCCTCTTTTCCTTCTTTAGGCACTAGAACCTCTTGATCCATGAAAAGGTTTGGTCTAACTTCATCTCCACTGCAACAATCATCTGAGACACTTTCCTCGTCTGTGGTATCATTTTCATGTGTGTAAAGATTGTTTTGCTTCTGATAGCCTCTTCTACCATGCCAGTAGACATTCTTCTTCCTATCCTTATCATATGACCTGCTACCACTTGATTGATCATCTTCATTCTTATCACCATAGAGACATTTAGCAGCAAAATGTCCAATCTTTCCACAATTGAAACATTTCAAAGGCAGCTTGCTTTTGTATTTACCTGAACCCGTCTTGAGTTCTCTGACAAATTTTGCCATGATTTCATCAGTCTTCACTGGTTGCATCATGAGAAGACTCTTCTTTTCCTTTTCTTGATGCTTTGAATGCAGCTTCTTTCTTTACAACCTCAATACCAGTAGTCCTCATCTCATAAGTAGTTAGGGAACCATATAACTCATCCATTGTAAATGCATTTAGATCTTTTGCTTCTTCTATTGCTGAGACTATTGTTTCATACTTAGATGTAAGAGATCTAAGTACTTTCTTCACTACCACCTCATCTTTTATTTATTCTCCAAGCCCTCTAATGGTGTTTGTAGTTTCATCAACCCTTTCGAGATAGTCAACAATCTTCTCTTCATCTCTCATCTTCAAACCCTCAAGTTGTGCTCTCAATGTCTGCAACTTTTCTTCCTTGACTTTAGCATCGCCTTCAAATATCTTCTACAACTTATCCCAAGTTTCTTTAGCAGAGGGGCAGTGCATGAATTTAACAAATTTATTATCAAATAGCCCAATAAGAATGGAATTTTTAGCTTTAGCATTGTTCTCATATTCCTTCTTAGCATCTGGATCAGTAGGGGGATTATTAGGGACTATATACCCATTCACAATTAACATTTATACATCACAACCTAGAGAGGACAAATAGGTTTCCATTCTTCTACTCCAAAAAGCATAGTTGACACCCTCAAATATAGGAGCTTTTGAGGAGGTGGATTCATTTCTTTCCATTGTGAACACCTGACAGCATCTACCCAAGCTAGAGAGCGCTTTTGACAAAACAAGGTACCTAGGGTCTGATACAATTGTTGGACACAATGGATCACTAAGAGGGGGGTGAATCAGTGATTTAAATAATTTTTCTTCAATAGGATGATACCAGTAATATATAAAACAAACTAGGTGCTAATCGATATCTCAAACAATGCAAACAAGGTGTGTGAAAGGACTTTCTAAAACATTAACATAACACATGCACAAGAATGCATCACATAACACCAAATATATACAAGGAAAACCCAATGTGGGAAAAACCTCGATGGGAATAGTTGTTGGAGATCTTCTGCTCCAATCCAGCCTCACAATGAATCTTTGATTACAATATTTAGGGCACCAACCCAAGGAGCACCAACCCCTGATTTATGAGCACCAACTCAAAGGAGCACCAACCCCTGATTTATGAGCACCAACTCAAAGAAGCACCAACCCCTACACAATTTATAGGCTACAACCTAAAGGAGATTCAACCCCTGCACTAAGCTCCAACTTAGTGAAAATAATATAAAACTCAGTTATACAAATGAAATCATTGGTGCAAATGAAGTTTTACAACCTTACAATATTATGCTTTGTTGGTTTCAACCTTACCAGTTTGTATTCTCTCCACCCACTCTATAACTTTGCTTTGTTGATAACTTTTCTAAGTCCCCTCTCACAATGTCCCTTCTTTTTCTCAACTCACACTTGATCACTCTTTATCAAGTACTCCTTTTGCTGGCTTGTCACCTCTTTGTTTTATGCTTACTCCACCGGTTTTCTCCTTACACCTGTTTATCCTGCTTCTCCTTACCAGTCTAGTCTTCACTCATAAATACTTCAAGTGTTTATCTCTTTGGCTCTCAGACAACAATTTAACACTTGCCTTTACTCTATAGCAACAAAAATCACAGTTTCAATTCATATTTTTTACACTTGATCTTTCCCACCAAGAACCAATTCAGACTTAGGGCGGTTAGGGTTTTTTCACCCGACCAAATTTGCATAAGATCCAATCCAATCTACCTTAGATAAATCACCTATACTCAAGGAATGCATCTGTACATGTTTTCCATTATCCAATGCATATTTGCTAAAGATAGCAATCTTGACCATGATTTTCTGCCTTGAAATCTGTCGACTCATTTATAGTCCAGTTGTTTCCTTCTCGAGGTCATCTTGCAGTCTTATTTCTTTGCTTTGATCCAGGCATCAACTACTCCCTGATCTTTCTCTGTCATTCTTTCTTCCTTGAGACACATAAATTTGTTATCATTCCGTTATTCATGGTTGTTTCATTAATATCGACTAGTTGTTTCAACAACCACATCGATGGAAACTTCAATGACCTCTACATGCTTGCCACCTCAGCTCCACATGGCATCACATCGGTCAAACACTCAGCTCATTGACACAAGATCAGTTTTCACTTGATCATTTACCAGACACATATTGGCACAAGCCTTTATCAGTGAGACCTTCTCCTCCTACTAACTGGTAGTACACACTACATCAATAGCACATCTTCACCTCCGACGGTTCGTGATCACTTTAACATTTTGCCTCTTCATCATAAACAAGAAGCCAACCTCTAGAATGGTTTATTCTCTACCAGTTATCACTCAACATGCTAACACTCATATGCATCTCACCTCATACCGATGAAGTCATTGATAGTCTCAATAACTACTTGTCTTCCACCATACCGGTTCACTCTTCTTTATACCGGGTTACATACCTCTACTAGTAGCCTGCTTGTAATACCAGTTGACATCAATGACAACTCAATGCCAACAATCTGTTGTTAACTATATATTTTTGAATCTTGTTATGTTCTACTATGTTATTTTAGAAATGTGTATCTTAATGACTGTAATTTGAAATTAAAAGTCACCCCTACTTTTCTCCTCTTTGAATTTAACATTGTGGAAGGTGTTTCTGTGTTGTGCTTTCCTTACATACAATTATAGTTACAATATAATATTATGTGTATTATGTTATATATACATTTGAATTAATGTTAATCGAGTGATTTTATCTTTAGGACTTTTAAGATTTTAGTTTTTTGAGAGTTTAATTTGGTTTGTTTAAATTGATTTATTATCCCCTTCTCCAAAATGAGAAATTGTAATTTGTAATCGAGCTCATTTTCACACACTTAGTATATTTTTCTTGCTCTTCTCTCAAAAACCCTCTTCAATTCCACATTGTGATTGTTGAGCTAGGATGATTTTGGAGGAGAGATTTTGTGGGGGTGGACTTGTAGTGTCCTTCCATACCACACTCTTATATGATACTATTGATAGATACTTATGACTTTATTTATATTTCTAATGCTTTTAGTTGATGCTAGACATTGCATCTTGATAGTTGATACATTATGATTTTATGTGAATATTGATATACCCAGGACTATTATGATGATGGGACAAGTGTTTGGTTATTAATGCAAAATCACTCTATATATGTTGTGGTTTATATTTACTTATGTTGATGATGTGCTATGTGTAGTGTCCACCCTTGATTTGGCTTATTTCGACTAGAGTTGACTTTCATATTATGCATGATAGACTTACCTAGATTATATTTTGATGATTTGGATGATGATTACTCATGTGCTTCAGTGACTTATTATTGATGTTACACACTATTGGACATATGCTATTTTGATTATCTATATGGATGTTGGTACTATCATGTTTGATCATGTGATTTGATGATATACGTACTTGATGGATTTTATATGCTCACCTTGTGATGGATTATTGATAGATTAGATTTATCATGGTTTTGATAATGATTATGATTATGCTAACCCTACTTCATGATTACATTTCATGATATTTTTATGAGATGTGTTTGACTATTGTTTGACTATTTTCGTGATAGAGATGATTCCACATCACTCATTGTGAGCGGAATGTGTCGTTACGATTCTCTATCACTTGTTTGTTCTATATATGTATATGTATATGCATATGTTGTATTGTCATTTTGTGGTTGCATGACTTTGTAGGTACCAGACATCGACTCCACTTGGTTTCATAGGTCTAAGCATGTCTTTATTTTCAATGGCTTATGTGGTTCGGAGATGGCATGAGTTCCCCTCATAGACTCTAGGTCAAAGTTGTTCACCGTGAGTAGTCAACGTCTTGGCATAATTCACCATGTCAGTTAGTAAGCTTGGTCTTTTTTGGTATTGTGAGTTCGGTTTATGTCGGTTGATTTACTTGATTATGTTAGAGTAATTATGTGGCTCTTGATGTGTGGTTTTATATTTAGTAATGTTTATTTTAATGTATTTAATTTATTAGTTTCAAATATTTAATTATTTGGTATTTATATTTATTTGATAATTAACATTTATTGATTTTATGATTATTTAATATTTGATAAGCTTTAATGTTGTTTAATATTTATTTTATATTTGTGATTTAATCTTTAATGGTATTTGATTATTTGATTATTTGTTTGACTTTCTATGGTTTAATATTTATTTGATATCTTATATTTATTTGGTTCTTTAATTTATTTTATTAGCTTTTGGTTTATTTGATTTTAATCCCCATTTGGATTATTTATTTATAGCTTATGTTTATTTAATAGTTTGACTTTTATTTCATAAGTGGGGTGTATGAACACATTAAATTAAAATAATAATAAAACATTCCCATTTAGCTGGATAAGTATATTCTATATTTACTTTACCTACCCTTTACTCTCATTGGTTAAATTCAAAATGGGAGAATAAATTATAATATATGGTGGGTTGGTAAAATATATTCCAAAATTGAATATTTTGATTGGCCGAGATTTAGGCTAGGGTTTTTGGTTATTGTTTCTTTTTATTTTCATTCTCGTGATGTTTTTCGGGTTGGTTGGCTATTGTCTGGAAATTTTTCCAGCAAGCTTTCTTCCTTGGTTTTGGATTTCTTCACTCTTGGTTTTGGCTAGAACTTGGTTGGATTTTGGTTTGGCCTTGTGGAAGCTCTTCTTCAACTTCATTCCATTACTTTAGGTTGCAGGTTGGAGCTCTATACTTTTACATTTTGGTTTTAATGGTTCTTTGTGTATGTATTGTGTCTGCAAGTGTTTTGGGCTTGGGATGAAGTATTATGTTATTTTATAGTTTAAATATTGTTGAAGGTTAATATTTGGGGAGGAAACTTCATGTTTACAGATTTTTCATATAATTGTTGGAGATATATATATTTGGTTTTTCCTCTATATGTTGTTTCTCGGCTCTGTGAAATTCTTGTGAAAATATCTGGTGATAAATCCTTGTCTTGGTATGGGAGTTTGAATGAATGGTTTTCCCCTTTTAGTTTATGAGTGTTTGGTTTTGGTTCTATTAGATTCTCTGTGAGTTTTGCAGTGGTTCTATATGTTTTATGCCATGAAGACATTTGATTGAATCTTGGCTTATAGTTTGAGTTGTTTTATTTCATTTTCACTAATGTATTCCTTGTTTTTGGGCATCTCTTTTCATGTATTTTTCGAGCCCTTTCGTGAAGTCTGGATTTTATTATTTTACCCAAAAAATTTCTAAGTTTTTCATGAGATTTGTGTAAATGCGTTGTTTCTATAAAAGCGTTGTTTTAATGAAAGCATTGTTCTATGGAATGAAAGTGATGTTCTTTTTTACAAAAGCGTTGTTCTATGGGACAAAAGAGATAAAGTATCTGTGTTATGTGTTTTCTTAGTTTCAGTCATATTTGAGGTATTTTCCCAAATTGATTTTTGTACCAGAGGCTTTATTTCAGGTCTACTAATATTTTCCAGTTTTGGGTTTGATTAGTTTTGATGTATTTTGATGGTTTTGCATATATTTCCCTTCTATGTATGGTGGATACTTTAGACTCTCTTCCATGTTGATAGGTTAGAGATGTTTGAGACAATTATTATGTTGTTTTGGACTAGCAAGTGGGTAGGCCTTGCTGTGATGTTATCTTTTATTTGATGGCAGAATTTGATGGCTTGATATGCCTTTGTTTATTGCTAACCAAGAGGCTCATTTTGCTATATTGATGTTGTTGTAGCCTTGCATATGTTGTGAGAGTGTGTGTGGAAGTTTTTGGTTGCATTGAGTATTATTTTCATGTATTTATGTTAGTAGAGCCTCTTGTGATTTATTGTTGGGCCATGTTAGGAGGAGTGGGCTTCCTAATGACGACTGGGGTCACGAGAGATAGGCTTGCATGAGGTTCCTTGTAAGGATGCATGAATTTTAGACCACTAGGGCACATTGGATTTTTCCATGATTGTAAATAAGTGATAACCTAATAATTCATGGGTTGGGTAGTTAGATTAATTAATAAGATGATAAATTGATTTGTGCCTCATGACTTAGTCCTAGGGAGGACGTTTTAGGATAAACATTAGAAGGTTGTGAAGATAGTAAGCTAATCTCCCTTAGTCTCTCATAGGTTGAGATGGCTCCACATGTCCATCAGTCTAGTGCCTTGTGTTATTATGTTATTGTGTTATGAGGATGGCAAGTGATGATACTCCACTCCTACATGTGTTTCCCCTTTATGATATATGATTATGCTTATTGGACGCATATATGTCTTGATGAGTTTTATGCCTCTAGGAGTTTATTCTTGTTGTATTGTGTGAGTTCTTGGTTGAGATTCCTTGTGTGGTTATTCTCCTTGCTTATAGGTGCTAGCTTAGGTTTAGAGTATGTGTTGGGACCTTGTGTCATCTCCTAGCACAGGGGGTGGTTCCTTTGTTTCCACATGGTCGGGAGGTTGGTGCTTTTTAGCCATTGGGATGTTCTCTTGGATTCTTCTTCATGATGTACTATGGATGTACCTTGTAGCAAATTTATGTAATGAATAAGATGGAATGTATGTAATGTAATATTTTTGTATATAGTAGATGGATTCTTTTAGTATAAAGAGCTATGATCATGATGTATTTAATGTATCCGTATTTGTAAGATGAACTGTTTTTGGAATTAGGATTAAGACATATTTGTAATTGTACTATTATAGAGATGTGATCTTATGATTCATGGATATAAGTGTATTATAGTTGGAATAGAATGGATTTGCATTATGGTACAGTTGTATTATTTCATGGAATGATCAGAGACTAGTTAGAATGTAAAATAATCTTGAAAGAGAAATATTGGTAGATAAGAGATGAATATGTTAGAAGGTGTTAATTGGATCTAGTAAAGATGAATGATTCATATAGATTCATTGGTAGAAAGGAAATTATGCATATCATGAGGAATAAGTAATGTTGTAGGTTGCATATCTCATGGCTAGAGGATTAGAATATGATGCATTAAATGAAGATGAAATATACCTATCATGTGTGTAGTATGTTATGGTGATAAATTAAGTAATGATGTTGAAGTACCCTAGGGAAAGGTTAATGATGTTGTGTTATTTCCGAATGAAGTGAGAAATGATGTATGTTCATATTGGTTAATTGGTTAATGAATGTAAATAGATGGAGATGTTATGTGTTGCCTTAGTTGTTATTAGATGTTAATTAAATTTTTTTATCTCCATTTTCATATTATTGTTTAGTTTCTTTAGGGTTTTTTGGCGGGAATTACAACTTGGTATCAGAGCCCATGTTCAACACTGGGCACTCTGGTTTCGATTGAGGTCATTGTGAATTTTAGCTTTTGGAATGGGGTAGCCGAGCGGTTTTATCCCTGCTATTTATTTTCTTGTTATAGTTTCCTTAGATGTTTAGCTTATAGTCTCCTTTGCATTTTGCCTAGACAAGATGCCTGTTAGGGGTAGAGATCATCATCGTGTTGGTCGCATGGGTACTCATAGGAACCCTTGTCCCAAGGTTTCTAAAGAGTTACATCATTAGGAATAGAAGCAAGAGAAGCCTAGAGATGATGCGATTCCACAGTTGGTGAACATGCTTCAGGAGCTTCTTGGTCACCTAGGATCGAGACAGGAGGAGAACCAATAGGAAGGATCTCATCATTTGGAGCATCAAGAGAGAGAGCATTTGCATTCTCCTAGGAGGAGAATTGAGGTGGATCAGGAAGCACTTGCAGCTAGTCACATCAAAGATCTAAATATGACTCAGCCTCCTACTTTTGATGGCTTCGGTAGTGGCATGAATGGAGAGACATGGTTTTTTGACTTAGGTAGGTGTTTTTCTATGCATCAGTGTATCAGTAACACCAAGGCGAGATGTGCAATTTTGTATCTTCATGATTTGGACATGGAGGAACAGAAGCTACATTTGGACATAGCAATGATAACTTGGGAGTTATTCTTCGAGCGGTTTCATGCTATATTTCTTTTAGATCATTGGAGGCAGAAGAAGGCCAATGAGTTCCACAATTTGAGACAGTAGAGGATGATGGTGAAGCAGTATGAGTGCAGATTCTTCGAGCTTAGGCAGTATGCTATATATTCAGATGATGAGCTGATGTTGATTCAACACTTTGTGAGAGGTCTCAATGATTGTATTAGTGGAGAGTTTCGGATGCACGGACCTAAGACCTTGGAGGCAGCTATGGAGAAGGTGAGGCTAGTGGAGGAGAATCTTTCATTAGCATCAGGAGGAGCGATTGGGGGATAGACAATTAGTGCACCTGTTACATGATATATGGTGAGAGGACCATAATAGTAGTCTTCAGGATATGCTAGGAGCCATCCTTCTTCTTTCCGTGGTGGCCAACAATTTAAGAATAGGTTTTCTCAGGGGCAGAGCTTTGCACGAGGTGCCAGATTTTAGATTGATAGGAGTCATAGTCATCAGCGTGATAGGATACCTACCTATTCTCAGCCAATGCAGAGTCCTCGGCCAGCTTCTAGTAGAGGTAGTGTCCAATAGTCAAGTACAACATTAGGTACCAGAGTGTTTGTCAGGACAGATTTCTTTGCATATGGATAGTCAAGTCACATTGTCATTCATTGTCCTTGGTGTACTTCTTAGATATCAGGGCAGTAGAAGCCAGCTACTTCTGAGCCTACAATTGGAGATGTAGGCAAGTCGCATCATGTTTTTGTGGTGGTTGATAACCGTTAGGCTGAGTATTAGGCCACCGTTGTAGAGACATCAGGTGTGATAGGTGGTATCTCTTGTTCACTGTTATTTGACTCTGGAGTGTCATACTCTTTTATTTCTCCTTTTCTAATAGAGCGATGTGGGCTCGCTATGGTAAAGCAAGATGATAGGTGGCAGGTAGAGTTAGCTATAGGGTCTAAAGTGGTAGTGGATTCCCTTGTACTCAGTTGTCCTTTAGTTTTAGAATATTGCCATACTTCTGTGGATCTTTGTGTTATGTCTTTGGGATCTTATGATGTGGTTCTTGGTATGGATTGGCTTGGATCTCACCAAGCATAGCTAGATTGTAGACGTAAGAGAGTGTAGTGGATGGATGATAGTGGGAAGAGTGTGGAGATTGTAGGTATTCAAAGAACTATCTCTCTTCGCATTATTTCCGTTATGCAGATGAAGAGGTGTGCATGTAAGGGTTGCCAGTTGTTTGCGGTTAGAGTGAAGGATGTTAATGAGGGAGTTATCTTGGAGGATTTATTGTAGCAACATCCCATTCTTTAGGAGTTTGCAGACATTTTTCCTAGTGAGATTCAAGGGATGCCCCCTCGACGAGATATAGATTTTAGGATTGATTTGGTACTAGGAGTTGAACCTATTTCTAAGGCTCCCTATCAGATGACCACATAGGAGTTGAATGAGTTGAGGGTTCAATTAGAGGAGTTGTTGGCAAATGGGTTTATTCATCCTAGTGTGTTCCCTTGGGGTGCACCTGTGTTATTTGTGAAGAAGAAGGACATATTTCTTCAATTATGTATTGATTACAGGTAGCTTAATAAGGTGACGGTAAAGAACCGTTATCCCTTGCCTCAGATAGATGATTTGTTTGACCAGCTTAAGGATGCCAAGGTCTTCTCTAAGATTGATCTTAAGTCTGGGTATCAACAGTTGAGGATTCAGGAGGCAGACATTCATCACACAACTTTTCGCACTAGATATGGTCATTACAAGTTCACAGTGGTACCTTTTGGTCTCATGAATGAACCATCGCTTTTCATGAGCTTGATGAATGGTGTATTTAGGTTGTATTTGGACATATTTGTATTGGTATTTCTGGATGATATTTTGATTTATTCGAGATTAGTTGAGGAGTATGAGGATCATGTGAGGCAGGTTTTGCAGTGTCTTAGGGAGAATCATCTATACGCCAATTTGGTGAAGTGTGAGTTCTTCCAGACAGAGGTGAGATATCTTGGGTATGTTATCTCTGGAGAGGGTACCACAGTTGATCCCTCAAAGATTCAGGTGATTGTCAATTGGCCAGCACCCACTAATGTGGGAGAGGTGCATAGTTTCATGGGTTTAATAGGATATTATCACAGATATGTTTAGGATTTCTCCAGGATAGCTCATCCTATCACTTCTCTTTAGAGAAAAGGAAAGTAGTTTGTCTGGACAGAGCAATGTGAGATATAATTTCATATCCTTAAGGAGCGTTTGACCAGTGCACCTATTTTAGCAGTGCCATATACTTTGGGGAATTTTGTAGTGTGTACAGATGCTTCTTTGGAGGGTCTAGGAGCAGTGTTCATGCAAGATGGTCGTGTGATTGCATATCAGTCACAGAAACTTAAGAATCATGAGCAGAATTATCCCACCCATGATCTTGAGTTAGCGGTGATGGTTAGATGGAGGCACTTTCTTCTTGGACATAGATTCAAGTTGCACAGTGATCATCACAATTTCATGCCTTGGTTAGATGGAGGCACTTTCTTCTTGGACATAGATTCAAGTTGCACAGTGATCATCACAATTTACAGTATATCTTCACACAGCCAAATTTGAATGCTAGGCAGAGGCGTTGGATGGAGTTATTATGTGAGTACGACTTTGAGGTGAGATATATTAAGGGTAAGGAGAATGTGGTAGCAGATGCATTGAGTCGTAGGAGGCATGATATTTTTAGCAATGTCTCTTAGTGTGGATTTGAGGAGTCATATTCTTAGTTCCCTTCCCTTAAATGTATGGTATCGAGAGGCTATTGCAGAAGTTGTCGTAGGCTCTTGAGGGAAGATATGCAGGTTACTCAGTGGAATCAGATGGACTTCTTAGGCATTTGGGATGCATTTATGTTCCACCATCAGACTGTCTTCAAGATTTTATCATGTCAGAGGCAGCTCGTGCACCTTACTCGACACATCCAGGTGTCAAGAAGATGCGCACGAATTTGAGACAGATTTATCATTGGTCTGGTATGAGAAGAGATATTGCAGATTTTGTGGCATGTTTCCTAGAGTGTTAGTGAGTGAAAGCAGAGCATCAACATCCCACAGGATTATTACAGTCACATTTGGTTCCAGGATGGAAATGGGATATTATATCTATGGATTTTATAGTGGGATTGCCCATGTCTTCACATCATCACGATGCTATTATGGTCACTATAGACAGATTGACCAAAGTAGCACACTTTTCTCCGATCAGGTCTTCGTATACAGTAGCAATAGTAGCTTAGGTTTTCTTGGAGGGAGTTGTGAGGATGCATGGTATTCCTCGGCGGATCATATCAGACTATGATCCAGTGTTCACATCATCATTTTGGACAACTCTTTAGCATGATTTGGGTACGCAGTTGAACTTTAGTTCACCTTATCACCCTGAAATAGATGGACAAACAAAGAGGGTGAACCAAGTTTTGGAGGATATGTTGAGGATGTACGTGATGGATCAGCAATCTCATTGGGAGTATTATCTCTATTTGGTTGACTTTGCATACAATAACGGTTACCACAACTCTATTGGTATGTCTCCTTATCAGGGGTTATATGGTAGACCATGTCGCACGGCCTTGAGTTGGGACCATTTAGAGGATAGAGTGTGTATGGGATCAAAGATGTTGTGGGATATTGAGGAGCAGGTGGCTCGCATTAGAGAGCATTTATTGGCCACTCAGGATAGACAGAAGAAATATGCGGATGCCCATCGAGCGGGTAGGCAGTTTTTTGTTGGTGACACAGTATTTCTGAGAGTTCGCCCATGAAAGAGTCTGTTTCGTTACGAAAAAGGCTCTAAGTTGGCACCTCAATTTGTTGGACCTTTCAAGATTTTGGAGCAGATTGGTCCTGTGCTTATCACCTTGCCTTGTCGCCTAGCTTGTCCCTCATCCATGATGTCTTTTTTGTTTCAGTTTTGAGGCTATATCATCCTGATATTTCACATGTACTGGATTGGAATTCTTTACAAGTAGAGGAAGAGAATATTTCTATGGAGTCTATGCGCATTCTCTAGCACAGAGAGATGTCCCCTAGAGGTCAGAGCATAGAGCAGGTAAGGGTCCAATGGGATCCAATTGATGATTCTTTAGCTACATGGGAGGATGCAACACGGATGAGAGAGCTATACCCCTATTTGTTCTCAGGCTTCTAGAAGTAAGCCTAGGCAAAGGGGGGGAGGATGTATTGTCCACCCTTGATTTGGCTTATTGTGACTAGAGTTGACTTTCATATTATGCTTGATAGACTTATCTAGACTATATTTTGATGATTTGGATGATGATTACTCATGTGCTTCGGTGACTTATTATTGATGTTAGACACTATTGGACATATGCTATTTTGGTTATCTATATGGATGTTGGTACTATCATGTTTGATCATGTGATTTGATGATATATGTACTCAATGGATTTTATATGCTCACCTTATGATGGATTATTGATAGACTAGATTTATCATGGTTTTGATGATGATTATGATTATGCTAAGCCTACTTCATGATTACATTTGATGAGATGTTTATGAGATGTGTTTGACTATTGTTTGATTGTCTTCGTGATAGAGACGATTCCACATCACTCATTGCAAGTGGGATGTGTCATCATGATTCTCTATCACTTTCTTGTTCTATATATGTACATGTATATGTATATGTATATGTATATGTTGTATTGTCGTTTTGTGGTTGTAGGACTTTGTAGGTACCAGAAATCGACTCCACTTGGTTTCATAGGTCTGAGTGTATCTTTAGTTCCAATGTCTTATGTGGTTCGGAGATGGCATGAGTTCCCCTCACAGACTCTAGGTCTAAGTTGTTCATCGTGAGTAGTCAGCGTCTTGGCATAATTCGCCATGTCAGTTAGTAAGCTTGGTCTTTTTTGGTATTATGAGTGCGGTTTATGTCGATTGATTTACTTGATTATGTTAGAGTGATTATGTGGCTCTTGATGTGTGGTTTTATATTTAGTAATGTTTATTTTAATGAATTTAATTTATTAGTTTCAAATATTTAATTATTTGGTATTTATATTTATTATATAATTAATGTTTATTGATTTTATGATTATTTAATATTTGATAAGCTTTAATGTTGTTTAATATTTATTTTATATTTGTGATTTAATCTTTAATTTATTTGATTATTTAATTATTTATTTGACTTTCTATGGTTTAATATTTATTTGATATCTTATATTTATTTGGTTCTTTAATTTATTTTATTAGCTTTTGGTTTATTTGATTTTAATCCCCATTTGGATTATTTATTTATAGCTTATGTTTATTTAATAGTTTGACTTTTATTTCATAAGTGGGGTGTATGAACACATTAAATTATAATAATAATAAAACATTCCCACTTAGTTGGATAAGTATATTCTATATTTACTTTACCTACCCTTTACTCTCATTGGTTAAATTCAAAATGGGAGAATAAATTATAATATATGGTGGATCGGTAAAATATATTCCAAAATTGAATATTTTGATTGGCCGAGATTTAGGCTAGCGTTTTTTGTTATTGTTGCTTTTTATCTTCATTCCTGTGATGTTTTTCGGGTTGGTTGGCTATTCTCTGGAAAATTTTCCAGCAAGCGTTCTTCCTTGGTTTTGGATTTATTCACTCTTGGTTTTGGCTGGAGCTTGGTTGGATTTTGGTTTGGCCTTGTGGAAGCTCTTCTTCAGCTTCATTCCATTACTTGAGGTTGCAGGTTGGAGTTCTATACTTTTGCATTTTGGTTTTAATGGTCTCTGTGTATGTAAGTGTTTTGGGCTTGGGATGAAGTATTATGTTATTTTATAGTTTAAATATTGTTGAAGGTTAATATTTGGGGAGGAAACTTTATGTTTAAAGAGTGTTCATATAGTTGTTGGAGATATATATATATATATATATATATATATATTTGGTTTTTCCTATGTATGCCGTTTCTCGGCTCTGTGAGATTCTTGTGAAAATCTCTGGTGATAAATTCTTGTTTTGGTATGGGAGTTTGAATGAATGGTTTTCACCTTTCAGTTTGTGAGTGTTTGGTTTTGGTTCCATTGGATTCTTTGTGAGTTTTGTAGTGGTTCTATATGTTTTATGCCATGAAGACATTTGATTGAATCTTGGCTTATAGTTTGAGTTATTTTATTTCATTTTCACTTATGTATTCCTTGTTTCTAAGTGTCTCTTTTCATGTATTTTTTGAGCCCTTTAGTGAAGTCTGGATTTTATTATTTTACCCAAAAGTTTTCTGAGTTTTCCGTGAGATTTGTGTAAATCCGTTGTTTCTGTAAAAATGTTGTTTTAATGGATAAAACCGATGTTCTATTTTGTATTTGTGTTGCTCTGTGTAGTATAAGTGTTGTTTTAGAAGGCATAAGCATGAATCTGGGTATAAAAGTGTTGTCTCAGGATATGTATGAATGATTCTAGAAATGAAAGTGTTGTTCTACGGAGTGAAAGCGTTGTTCTATGAGACAAAAGCGCTAAATTGTCTGTGTTCTGTGTTTACTCAGTTTTGGTCATTTTTGAGGTATTTTCCCGAATTGATTTTTGTACCAGAGGCTTTATTTGAGGTCTGCTAATATTTTCCAGTTTTGGGTTTGATCAATGTTGATGTATTTTGATGGTTTTGAGTATATTTGTCTTCTATGTATGGTGGATACTTTATAATCTCTTCCATGTTGATAGGCCATGGATGTTTGAGATGATTATTATGTTGTTTTGGACCAGCAAGTGGGTAGGCCTTGCTGTGATGTTATCTTTTATTTGATGGCAACATTTGATGGCTTGATATGCCTTTGTTTATTGCTAGCCAAGAGGCTCATTTTGCTATATTGATGTTGTTGTAGCCTTGCATATGTTGTGAGAGTACGTGTGGAAGTTTTTGGTTGCATTGATTATTATTTTCATGTATTTATGCTGATAGAGCCTCTTGTGATTTATTGTTGGGCCATGTTAGGAGGAGTGGGCTTCCTTGTGACGACTAGGGTCATGAGAGATAGGCTTGCATGAGGTTCCTTGTGAGGATGCATGAAGTTTAGACCACTAGGGCACATTGGATTTTTCCATGATTGTAAATAAGTGATAACCTAATATTTGATGGTTGGGTAGTTAGATTAATTAATAAGATGATAAATTAATTTGTGCCTCATGACTTAGTCCTAGGGAGGATGTTTTTGGATAAGCATGAGAAGGTTGTGAAGATAGTAAGCTAATCTCCCTTAGTCTCTTATAGGTTGAGATGGCTCCACATGTCCATCAGGCTAGTGCCTTGTGTTATTATGTTATGAGGATGGCATGTGATGGCACTCCACTCCTACATGTGTTTCCCCTTTATGATTTATGATTACGCTTATTAGACACATTTATGTCTTGATGATTTTTATGCCTCTGGGAGTTTATTCTTGTTGTATTGTGTGAGTTCTTGGTTGAGAGTCCTTGTGTGGTTAGTCTCCTTGCTTGTAGGTGCCAGCTTAGGTTTAGAGTATCTGTTGGGGCCTTGTGTCATCTCCTTCCACGGGGGGTGGTTCCTTTGGTTCCACATGGTCGGGAGGTTGGTGCTTTTTAGCCATTGGGACGTTCTCTTGGATTCTTCTTGCGTGAATTTGGATTCTTCTTCATGATGTACTATGGATGTACCTTGTAGCAAATTTATGTAATGTAATATTTTTGTATATAGTAGATGGATTCTTGTAGTATAAATAGCTATGCTCATGATGTATTTAATGTATCTATATTTGTAAGATAAATTATAGTTGGAATTAGGATTAAGACATATTTGTAATTGTACTATTGCAGAGATGTGATCTTATGATTCATGGATATAAGTGGATTATAGTTGGATTAGAATGGATTTGCATTATGGTACAGTTGTATTATTTCATGGAATGACTAGAGACTAGTTAGAATGTAAAATAATCTTGAAAGAAAGATATTGGTAGATAAGAGATGAATATTTTAGAAGGTGTTAATTGGATCTAGTAAAGATGAATGATTCATATAGATGCATTGGTAGAAAGGAAATTATGCATATCATGAGGAATAAGTAATGTTGTAGGTTGCATATATAGAGAATTAGAATATGATGCATTAAATGAAGATGAAATATACCTATCATGTGTGTAGTATGTTATGGTGATAAATTAAGTAATGATGTTGAAGTACCCTAGGGAAAGGTTAATGATGTTGTGTTATTTCCTCTTACATTATTTGATGAAGTGAGCAATGATGTATGTTCATATTGGTTAATTGGTTAATGAATGTAAATAGATGGAGATTTATGTGTTGCCTTAGTTGTTATTAGATGTTAATTAAAAAAAAATTATCTTCATTTTCATATTGTTGTTTAGTTTATTTAGGGTATTTTGGCGGGCATTACACTATCTCCTAACCCTAGTTCATGCTTATATTGGATATGATGATGTTTTCGATGATGTTATGTTGTCATGATTGTATTATTGTTGTGGACATGAAAGGAACGATATTATGCCACTCATTTATGAGCAAGGTGTAATGTTGTAATTCTCTTACACCTATTTGTTTAGGTTTTGATTACATGAATATATGTTGTGCATAGACATTTTGTGTTTTGTAGGTTGCAGGTACTAGACATTAACTCCACCTAGCTTCACAGGTTTGAGCATGTCTCTAATCCCAATGGCAAGTTGTGATGAATCAATGATGAATAGTTAGTACAAACCAGTACTGAGAGGGGGGGGGGGGTGAATCAGTACAGACAAAAACACTTTTCCTTGAACCGGTTTGACTGAAAACACTGCACTTGACTGGCAAGCAATAACACTGGTCTAAACCAAATTACTGTCGGTTAAACATAGTAAGAATGTGAAAGACATAAAGCAGTAACTCTTAGCCTTCCACACACTCTAACATCCTATTTCCACTTCACCCATATGCATACACTAGTAATACATCAACAAAAATGTAAAGACTTACTGGTTCTACATGCTTTACCGCTTGACAGAAAATAACAAAGCATCACTCATAACACACATATTTTTCACGTGGAAACCCAACTGGGAAAAAACACGGTGGGGATGAATACCCACAAGGTGTTCTTTGAACCCTTCTGAAGTTCGCTCTGTTAGGAGCCTAGTCTGGTTAAAGACTTTACAATAGGTTCTGTTAGGAACTGATCTTGCTAGGGATCACCTAGTTAAGGGATGGCTAAAATACCCGATTAAGGGTTAAACCCTGTTAAAGGTTACCTTGTTAGAGGATTTTAAGAACTCAAAGAATTTGAGTCACCCTGTTAAAGGATTTACAGCAAACCAATTAAATCTACCCTGTTAAGGGAATTTCCAACTGTTGAAGTGGTTAGAGGTCAACAGGTATTACAATGATCTGGTAGAAACACTCAATGCTAATGCAGATCCGCATTAGTTCCTTCCTTCTACAATCACGCTCTGCAGGTATCTATTCTTTTATCTGGTCTGGCAAGAATCATGTATCTCTGCACTTAGATACACACACAACATTTTCCAACAACCTCAACATGAAAAACAACATCAACCTTATAGGAAACCAGATAGGTCGGTAGCATAAACCATAAACCCTAAACATTTAGGTTAAGCAATTCAGTCAGTTCAATCCTAACTGTTGAACATATTGCATTGATTACAACAGTCTTGAACAGATCTCAAGACGTTCTCCAATGTTCATTCTTCACCGCTTCTTCAAGGCTGATAACCCATCATGCATTCTCCACCGTTTACAAAGACTTAGCACATTCCCGAGGTAGATAGGATCAATCTCCTTCATGCAAGATCCTTCACGCGCACAAGGTTGACGTGGCAACACAATCTGTTCTTCATTACAATGCTAACTCATCACACGATGTCATCGGTTGAATCACACAGGCTTGGAATCTATCAACCGGAAACCCTGAAGCTGAGACTACCAACCGGTAGTCATGAAACCCCAATACAAAACTTCCATTTATTGGTTCTTATTCCAACATACTGGTTCACCTTCCAACATACCGGTTCACCTTGAACAAACATACCGCTTCACTTTGAGTAGATACCAGTTCACATCATCATATCAGTTCTCCTGCCAGTTTGCTTACTACTCCATACCGATTCATACTTCAGCATATTGACATCAATGACAACATACAATATCATCATGTCATCATGCTCTGCACATATGTCAACAAGTTGATCAGAGGTGACATGAGGTCTTATCACACTCTAGTCTTAGTTGGTAACTTGTCAGTCCTAGTGCTTTGGCTAGAGTTACCTTGTCAGGTGTTAAGTGGTATTTTATTTAATGTCATGTTGGGCTGATTTTATGAGTTGTGGTAATTTATTAATTGATTAATTAATTATTGTATATAGTTCATTTGTGTAAAATTTATAATGATGGTTAATATGGATATAAATATTATTTATTGGAGTTTATAATAATATTAATGATTTTGTGGAATTATATTTATTTGAGCATTTATATTTATTTGTGAATTGAATTATTTAATTATTTGTTTATTGTTTATTTATTTAATTTTTTAATATTTGTTTACTTAATTATCGTTTATTTATTTAATTGTTTATTATTTATCTGCTTACCCCTTTTTATTATTGGTCTTTAGATTTGTAATTGATGGTTTTCATTTAATTTTGTTGTTATTTTTCTCAAATTTCAAGAATGGTTGTTAAGTTTATTATTATTATTATTATTATTATTATTATTATTTGATCAGTAAGAGGCTGAGGCCAAGAATTTTATTAATCATTTTTAAAAGTTTACAATACTCCAGTCGTGCGGGCGCTAGTAGGAAAGAGTGGAGGCGAGAAAACCTCTGGCCTTGCCCAGGACCGTAGCCCACATAATCTATACATCTATATACAAATAGTCACAGATTCTAATCATACATCAGCACCTCGAGCTAGGGTGAGCAGGTGGGAGGATGTTTCTCTCCCTTACAAGCCCTTGATTGCAATTTTCATTTCTCACCGAAAACCTTGAACCATGGCTTTGGATTTGAGCTGTGATTGCTTATAGTTCCTGATCTTTGATTAGAGATCGCTCTGCTCCGTCTGCATGGTTAGTATTCAATAACTTGCCTAGATTATTAGTAACATTTAATACAAGAGAATTTTATCTTTTAAGCTAGGGAGCTCCCTCAACCAATAATCTTGCGAGACCTGTCATTACAGAACATATACCAAGAGATATAGATAGAACATTATAAACAGCAAGGTTAGATATCCTTCCGAATTGTTTCTAAGTGCTTGACCTCATTTTTCTAAGTTATAAGTCGATACATCATTCATAAGCCCAGATTGTAGATAAAGCCTCTCTATTTGAAGTTTAGCCACCCAAAGTTATGAATCATTTGTCTATCATCTCTTTTTTATGTGCCCGGATACTATCCCTATTGATGAATGAATTCCAAGATACAATAAGAATACCTGCCTGAGAACACCCTGTTAAGATGTAGAAACTCAAGGAGTTAGTCTCAAAAAACCTAGAAGCATAGTATAAATTTGATGATAAATACCCTTCAGAGATGGAGATAGATTAGTATGAATAGATGAGGCAAGTTCTTTAATATTTCTGCAAAGAGAACGTTGCGAGCTACAATGCTTCAAAGATTTAAAATGAGAACTAAAGTGAGATAATATAGGATCAACCCCCTTCCTATAGAGATTGAGCTGGAGAATGCTTAGAGAAAGAGCTAAGTATGAGAGAGTAATAATGAAATAAACATCTGAGACTAATAGCTTAAAAGGTTGAGAAAGAGGCTGATAAAAACATATGGGACTCTAAATGGATGCAAGATTGAAAATATTTCTAAAAATAAAAGAAAAAGTTGAAGAGGAATAAAGATATATATATACACACATATATACATATATATACATATATATACATATATATATTTACTTATATATATATATATATATATATATATATATATATATATAAGTAAATATATATATGTATATATATGTATATATATGTATATATGTGTGTATATATATATATATATATATATATATATATATATATATATATATATATATAAGTGGATATGAATATGTATATATTTATATAAATATATAAAAGAGTAAATGTAAATATAGATTTTATGAATAGCCCCAGATGCGGCCATGAAAGATCTTAGACTGAACAGACCTAGGGAAAGGAAAGAAGCTGAGTAGAGACCCTATTAAATAGAGCCTCAGGGGTAAGTTAAAGCGGCCCAGCGTCATTATATCCTATTATTACTGAAGATCAAAAAATAAGATTGAGAGGGGGATGAGGAAAGAAATATACAACCGAGTCTATATATTTCAGATACTAAGAGAAGGGCAGGAACAAGGAGAATATAAATGAACATAAATTTACCTAACTACGGGTAAATAAAGTTATATAGAAGTATGTCTATAAAAAATCCAGAAAGATAAAAGAAAAAAAAAAAAAAAATATATATATATATATAGAACCAAAAATGCCTGACGGTGACTGACCGATCATACATAGAGGAGAATGTAGTAGAGCATAAACTCTTTAACGAAATCTTAAAGCTAAGTTGAAACTTCCCAAAGTAATTAAACATGAGACATTTCAAAAATAACGCAGCTGTAAGAAAATATCCTTAAATGTAGGTGCCTAGTTATTTACTTTTCAAAGGTAGCTTAAGCCCCCTAAGCAAAGCTAGCACTACTATTCATAATAGGTAAAGGACAACTAAAAGAGAAATGAAAGACCTAAGAAAGCAAGCCCCGTCTGAGAGTGCTGAAAAAAACTCAAAAGAAACAGAGATTGAAAGATCCACAATTTACATTTATATAATCATATATACAAATATCTATATATTAATTATGGATATAAGGTTGCATGTCTACATATGTTCAAAAATATATGAGTCCCATAAACAACAAAGAGGCAATACCACCTCAAGTCCGTCGGAAAAAGTTTTGATAAATCATTTATGAGGCATTCCTATCCGAGAGAATAATAAGCTAGTAAATATATCACATAAAAGTATTTAGATACTGCTGAAAACTAAAAAGGTTTTCTTCTGATAACAAAACAGAAACCTCAAAGCTTGCCACCCCATAGGGACTTCAACCTTTCTTGCTTGGCCTATGGGAGGGCAGGGAACTGGTGCTCGCTGGTGAAGCTGCTGAAGGAACATCAGGGGAACAAGGGAGAGGCACATGATCAGGGATAACTGTAATATTCTCCGCCTCTAGATAGTTCAGCAGCGATTTCTCTCGTGGGGGTTTCTTAACTTGGAGAAACCAAGAGAGAAATAGGAGATTTATGCTTCTAACAAGATGAAGAACTTCAAAGGCCATAGGGTCATCAATTACCAGAATGGGGGAGCGAGGAACTGGGTTATTCTTCCTGATAAGGATGTCATAATCCTGGGGTTTGGGAGCTATGAGTTCCTCATCTATATTGACCATCACCCATTCTAATTCATCGAGAATGACTTTGATGAAAACCTTCTTGCATAATTTCACCACAATGTCCCTATCCTTCTTAAAATGCATTGCAAGGGCTAAAAACATTGCTGCAATGTCCGAATTTGCTCTGGTTCGGTCCTCATTCATAATGAATTCCTTCCCTAGAAATGTCATTACCGCTCCAGAGATCAAAGGGTTATGTTGGGTAAGAATACCTCTCAGCCTCTCATCCTTAATCTCGCCAACGAAGGTCATCTGACGTTTCAACCCCAAAAGCCTGAGAGTAGTATCCATTGTAGCTTAACAAAAAAATGACAGAGAAGACCAGCTTAGTATTCTAAAATAGGACTCGCACTCTAAAGCTACATAATGAGCAACTTCTTAATGAGTTGATGAAATGCATTGAGTGCAATCTTCAAAGATCAAGATCATTATTACCACCGCCTTAAGCTCATAGGCAAAGGGTACCTCAACTGTCACATCACTAAGGGAACATCAACTCGACTATGCAAAGAGTCGTCAAGAGGATTTGATCGAGAAAGGGAGCTGACATGTGATGTCCGACAATTATATCTCATACGTCAGTTGTAGCTCGCCAAATATAGGGGATCGAAAGATGAAAAATAGAGTAGCAGATAGCTAGGTAAGCTTTAGTCCTAGAGGAAGGTCGTATCTACATTAATAATATTAGCTATATATCCATGATGCATATATTTAGATACTAGATATGACAACATTTTTATATACCTAAGCTTATTAGTGTATGGTTTTGCCTCCTTCTAGTCCTAAAGCTTATCCAGGCAGGGCAACGAGAAGGAGAAAATGAGGCCTGCTAAAATGCCCATATAAATGCTTAATATATATAAAAGTGTAAATGTGAATGAAATTATATATATATATATATATATATATATATATATATATAAAATAAGTGGGAGAACAAAAAAATAAAATAAATAACTGAAAAAATTTAAGTGAGAAAGAGTAGGTATATATGTATAAAAGTGAAGTATCTACATGAATATCTAAAACCTATCTAGAAGAGGATGAAAGGTGAGAGGAGGTATACTTAGAAAAATAAATATAAGATTGTATATTAAAAATGACTCTAAGTATATATAAATATAAATAGAACAAATAAATAAGGATTTAAGCAAATATCGTGCATGAAAGGGAAAATATTTTAAAAATGACTCTCAAAATTTGGAAGTGAGGATACAAGGTTCTAAACCTACCGAGATAAATATGAATATATATATATATATATATATATATTCTTATATTTATATATATATATATATATATTTATTCATATACATATATATATATTTTCTTATATTTATATATATATATATATATATATATATATATTTATTCATATACATATATATATATATATATTTTCATATTCATATATATATATATATATATATATATATATATATATATATATATATATATATATATATATATATATATATATATATATATATATATATATATATATATATATATATATAAGAGAGTATGAAAAATAAAATTGAGTAAATATCTATATGAGAAAGGGAGATCAAGTTTGATATAGATATTCATATTAGAGAAAGTTTGAGACTGAAAAATATATCTTTATAGATATATATGGATATATATATGTCTAGATATGTTTATAAATGTATATATAAGATTGATAATTATCTGACAAGAGAGTGATAATATGAGCATTGGGGAAGGGAGAGCTACTCTGTCCCAGATAGTTCTAAAAGGGTTCTGGATTGCAAGAGTGAGATATTTGTTTGAATATATAGATATACATTTAAGTGTATATATATATGCCAAAAGTGTGGCTGAATACGAGGATGGATGGCTGACTCAAGGTGGGTATAAATGAAAATTACCAGGTTAGAATATAGAGATGTTATCAGAGGGGCCACTCCGCGATCTCAAAGGTGGCAGGACTAAATGGGTGAAAAGGAGAGATGAGTGTAATTAAGATGAAAATCAAGGGATTAAGCCTAGCTCCCTGAGTTAAAGTATTGGAGAAAAAGAATATGGGAAAACTTTAAATGCATATTTGTCTGAATGTCAATGCAACAATGCAGGGTCCAGGGAAAGGTTTGACTATGGGGGCTGATACGAGGGTCTAGGCAAGAGACACATAAGGGAAGGAAGAATAGAAGATGAACACTGGGACAAGAAAAAAGGAGGGGCTAGCCTTAGGTTGGCATAGAAAGGAGCTTAATGCCATCAACTCCCATGTTGGCAAGCTCATCCGCTCTTTTATTGCTTTCCCTATAAATATGATTGACTGTATATCTATCAAAACCTTTGCATAAGTCCAGAGCTTTTGACAGCAGGGTATTAAGTTTCTAGTTAGGCATGCTCCCTTTCCTTAAGGCATTGACAATTATAGCTAAGTCTCCTTCGATTTCTAAGAATTTGACTTCAAGTTTCCTACACAAGAGCAGACCTTCCACCAAGGCCACCAGTTCCACCCAATTGTTGGTGTTGATGCCTACCAGAGAAGCCAAGGTTGCTATTTCTTTGCCTTCCCAGTTATGAACAACGCATCCTATCCCTACTTGCTCTGGATTTCCCCAGGAAGCCCCATCAAAGTTTAGCTTCACCTACCCTTCACCTGGGGGCTGCCAACTGCATGTCGCCCTTGATTGAAGGCTAGCAGTAGGGCCAACTCCTACAAAGGGAGGGAAGGATAAGCCCTTCCAACATTTTTTCATCTTTTCATCCCAATAGGATATAGAGGCATTTTTTAATGAGCCTGAGGAAAGTCTGTTGTTCATGAGCTCAGTGACAGTTGACTCTATCTTATTAATGATTCTAAGGACCCCTAGCTTTTCATTCTTAAAGAGACACCTATTTCTCTCCTTCCATACTTTCCACATTATGGATGATGGGAGAGCTATCCATAAACCTTCAAAGAGACAACCACGCTTGAGGAGAGGCCAGGCCTTGAGCATACCTAAGATGGTGTGGGGGAAGGCTGCAGACCATTCAAGTTTATTGGTGAACCATATCCAATATTGGTGAGCAAAGGGGAAATTAAGGAGGATATGATTTGTATCCTCCTCGTCTGCCTCGCAAAGAGGACATCTGCTAGGGCCCTCATATCCCATTCACCTAAATTTGTCCGCAATTAGGAGCTTGTTTTGAATCGCAAGCCAGGAGAAGATGCCTGCCTTGGGCAGACAGTTTCTATCCCAGTAGAGATTCAGAGGGAGCTCTGTCTTAGGTCTTAAAAATGCTTTGGAGATGTGAGAATACCCATCCCTAGAGTTGTATTCCCCTCTTAAGGAGCCCTCCCATAAAAGCTTGTCCTCATTATGACCTAAGACAATGTTCCTAGATTTGAGAATTGACATAAGTTTATGCATGTCCCTCTCTAGGATGGCTTCATCTTCCCTTTCAATCCACTGCCATCCAGCCCCTTCCTTTGAAGGGGAGAGATAATTGTTTAACAAGGGTCCTCTATGTGATTCAAGGAGGACTCGAGTGGCACCAAAGTCATGGAGGTTTTCAATGGCCTTATACTTGCCCCAGGAATCAGACCAGAAAAGGGCTTTATCCCCGAATCCCAGGTTCTAGGTAAGCCTATCAGAGATAATCTTTCTATAGTCCAGCATAAAATTCCAAAGGCAAGATCCTCTGGGAAGATTGGTCTCTCTAAATATTTGGATAGGATCTTCTCCATTAAGGTATTTGTGGTTCAGTAATCTTGCCCATTTGAGGTGAGGAGTTCTGAACAATCTACAGATGAGCTTGGCACCCAAGGCTCTACCTTGATCCCGAAGGTTTTTGATGCCAACACCACCATCTTCTTTAGATGTACATATCTTGTCCCAAGAAATAAGTGAAATTTTGTGGCTACTATTAGCACCTTGCCAAAAAAAGGTCCTGAGATGCTTGTTGAGCTCAGCAAGTTTGGAAGAAGACAAATGTTGGCAGGAGAGCTGGTAAATGGGCATAGCTGATAAAACCGATCTAACCAAAGTTGCCCTACCAGCCGATGAAAGCCATTTCCCCTTCCAGGAGCTAATCCTAGACTTGATTTTGTCCACCAAGTTGTCCCATAAATTTGAGGATCTCCTACCCCTGTCCAGGGGGATGCCTAGATACTTGCAAGGAAGGGTTCCTTGACTAATTTCCAGGGCATTGCAGATCTCTTTTCCTAAATAGGGGTCTATGTTGAACAAAAAAATTGTAGATTTAGCTAGATTCACCTCTTGACCCAAGGCTAACATGTAGGAATTGAGGATGCCTTTGAAGGCACAAGCTTCCTTTGCACAACCTTGCCCTAAAAGCATTGTATCGTCAACAAATTGCTGGTGGGTGAAAGGAGGGAGGCCACTGGTGATGGGGATACCTTGGATCCTCCCCTCCTCTTTGGCCATGGAGATGGATCTACCTAGGGCTTTAGCCATGATGATGAAGAGGAAGGGTGACATAGGATCTCCTTGCCTGAGCCCTCTCGAGCTGCTAAAGAAACCTTCCAAAGAACCATTAACCAGAACTGAGAATTTAGGGGTGGATATGCATTCAAAGATTAGGTTGATCCAAGTTTTGGAAAAGCCAAAGGCCTCCATGAATTTGCATAGGAAGTGCCAAGCAATTTTGTCATATGCTTTACTAATGTCCAATTTGATTAGCATGCTTGGGGCCCTATTGAGCCGGACCAAGTGAATGGCCTCTTGGGCAATAATAACCCCACCATAGATTGATCTATCTGATATGAAGCCAATTTGTTCTTTGCTAATAATAAAGGGGAAGAGATTCTGGAGTCTGGCTGCTAAGGTTTTAGTTAAGAGTTTATACAGAGTGTTGCATAGAGCAATTGATCTGAAGTCATTAAAGCTATCAAGATCTTCTTTTTTTGGAATGAGGGCGAGGAAGGTATTGTTGATCTCTTTGAGAATCTTACCAGAATTCCTCACACCTTCTAAGACATCCATAATTTTTGTCCCCATAAAACCCCAACATTTTTGGAAAAAGTTGGTGGGGAAGCCATCCGGGCCCAGAGCCTTATCCGGATTCATCTTGAAGAGGGTATATTTGACCTCCTCCTCAGAGAATTTCTTTAACAGGACTATGTTGTGGTCATCGGTAATGAGTTTTGGGAGATTCTTAATAATATTGAGTTGGCCCCTAAGGTTGGAGCCTTCAAAATTATTTAAGGTTTTATCAAAGAATCTGACTGCCTTAGAGACGACCTCATCCAGTTCAGATAGGATGGAACCCTCGCAATTCTTGATTTTAGAAATTCGATTGACTCCTCTCCTCTACTTGGTACTATTGTGGAAGAACTCGGTATTCCGGTCCCCATCACTCAACCAAGTCTCCCTAGATTTTTGTTTCCAGAAGATCTCTTCATAAGACAGTATCTTCTCATACTCAGAGAGTAGGTCCTTTTCCTTAAGGAAGAGATGTTCATCCGTCCCCTTCTCAAGAACCTCAATGTTAACATTATTGAGATCATTCTCTATTAGGGTTTTTTTTTTTATCAAAGATGTTACCAAAATTGATCCTATTCCACTCTAAGAGCTTCCTTTTAATAAGCTTTAACTTACTAGCAACAATAAACATCTTCGAACCTGAGAAAACAGAGCTACTCCACCAATTCTCAATTAAGTTTAGAAAGTTGTCATCTCTAAACCACATGCTCTCAAATTTGAAGGGGCACTTTTTGGGGGCGAGGTCAGATAATAAGTTTAATTGGAGTGGGAAATTGTAAGGCCTTCCCCAAACCAAGCTTTGATTAACTTAGTTGACCATGTTTGACCTATTAATAAATGCTTTATAATTCAATAGAATGGACTGTGTTAGACAGATAGATTGGTGAGAAAGGTAATTGAACCAAGTTATAGAGTTATTGCACCTTGTGGTGTAAATTTTGATATGTTATGAATTTGAAATCCTAAAAGATCCATTGATTGGATAATCTTGATTTAACGTATGTTAGCTATGTCAAGATGTAGAACGTATATGATTTCGTGATTTGATAACATTGATGAATGTTGATGCTTCATTTATATGCTTTATGATAAAGAACTCTATATGATTCTAGAATAGGATAAATTGGAGATGATGTATGTCATTATTGGAATTGCAGGACTCTATTATGATGATAGAATTAAGATGTATGTTTTATGTGTGGATCAAAATTATGAGAATTGTGATCATTGCTTATGTGGATTTAATTGGATATGAGATATATTGAATTGTTCAAATGTAAATTGTATGTGAAGTATTTGATGTGTATTCTAATTCATGTGTTTAATATTATATGAGGTTATTAGAAATTACTAATGTGTATTTGAGTGGCGCAGGAAAAGATATTCATGTGACCATGGAAATATTACGGAGAACCAAACCTAGACCTATGTATGTTTGTAAAACCAGGGTTTGTCTATTTGGAGAGACAACACCCCGTTTGTGTTGTATTTTATTCGTAACAATAAATGATGCATGTGTGTTGAGTGTTATTTAATTGATTTATGTAAACTCCACAAGAGACACGATTTCATGTGTAAATTTGTAAAAGTATTTTCTTTGTGTCACTTGACACGTGTGGATTTATGTTTGAATTTTTAAATTTGTCTCTTGGTGGGAATTGTTTAACTATAGCTTTTTCAATTAATGTGATGTGATTTCCATAAATGCCTTGGGTAAAGAATCTTTGGGATGGTCAACATAGGTTTGACCCGAAAATAAACTTCAGAGGGGTTAAAAAAGGGTTAAATGGACACCTAGGGGTAGTTTAATAGGGTTTCCTAAAACCCATAAAGTATACCTAAGGGTTAGGGGTAATTTTAGGCAAGTTTCTACTCCCTTGTGACCTTTGACACCCTAAAAAGTGACTTTTCTAAGTTGTGCGAAAATTGAACTAGAAGACTTGAACTAAGTTGAAGACCTTCCTTTTCGAATGAGAGTTACCTTTCCCATTTTACCTTACTTTCCTTTTCAGTTTTAGAAACTTGAGAGAACTCACACTAGTGTCTTCTTAAGCAAGAAAGAGAGATTTTGGGGGTAATCACCCACTCTCCATTTTTGGAGACAAAAGAATTTTGCAAAGAAAAAAGATAGATTTTTGGATTGAGAATTTGGCTAAGGGTAGAAAGAGAAGAACCGTGGAATTGGGCTGCTCATCCTCAACAAAACTAGCATACCTTTGGGCAGTTTAAGGTTGGTTCTATTTTGCTTATAATGTTTTCTTATTGCATGTGGTTTGAAAGAAATGTTGTGTAAAAGATTGTTTTTCATGCGTGTATTTCTGGAAATTTATTTGGTGTTTTATGCTTATGCCATTTTTATGTTTTGGGAGTAATCAAGACCTCCTACTCTTGGGAGAGAGGAGGGTCTTGTGGGTGGTAGAAGTGACAGCCCTCGAGTGAGAGGCTCTCGTTATGAGAGTGATCACAAGGGATTCTATGTGACCCTTGCTGCATGGCTTGTTTATGCATCGGGGGTCATAAGGAGGGAAATAAGGCATGAATGCCTTGGGGGGCATAAGGAATGTGGGGTTGTTACACTTGGTGTAATTGGTTTGCCATGAGGTGGCTATACGTTTTGGTTCGCCATGAGGTGGCTATTTGTTTTACCATACTTGCAGTCTCCTAAGGGTACTTGGTCCACTACCACCCTTGAAAAGGACATCATAATGTGTGGTGCAGTGTAGCTTGGGTTGGGATGTGTTTGAGTTTGTGTGTATTCTGTCTTTTTGTGTTTGCATGTTCGTTACCCGTCTAGGGCTTGGTTCTTTGAGCTCGAGGGTGGCTACTAGTTAGCCTAGGCTGGGAGGTGAGCACTCCATGGTCATAGCTTTGATTTAAAATGCAAGTTGTCGGAAGAAAAGAATAGGACAAGTGGAAGGTTGTAGGAGTTATTTGTTGCAGGAAATTAATTGTAAATGTAATTATTATTTGAAAAAGTCCTCATTTATTAGAAATGAGAGACCCATTGTAAAGTAACAATGGTGTTCTCGAAATACGTTTTTAAAAGTTGTATTATTTTACTATGCTATTCATTGCAGAAAAGAGATGAGTAAGCCTAAATTTGTTTTTCCAAAGTTCAAAATATTATATCTGATGTGTTTATAATAAATTGCAAATCAAGAAAGTTATTTTATTCCTATGCATTCAAAATAAAATAAAAAGGAAATAAATAGATTAGAGTTGCATGCATCATGCAGGCTGCAAATAAATCATTTAATTATGTTTTCTATAAATGCAATTTAGTACAATATAGTTCTGGTAATTGTCTATGTGTTTATAATAAATTGCAAAGCAAGAAAGTGAATTTAACCTTATGCACTCAAAATAAAATAAACTTTCGAATGTTTCCTTATGCATAATGAAATAAAGGAAAGAAATGTAGAAGCAAGCTTGTATGTTAGTAGGAGAAATAAGTATTTTACCTCTATCCAAATGCATATTAAGATTTAATAGATTTAACATGCAAATCTCTATAGCTAATTTAAATGCTTTTTAGATTAATATAGTGGAGGGTTTTATTTATTTAAATCTGTTTTTTTTAAAATAAAGTTGTTGTTAGGTTTATGGAAATCTATTAATTAACTAAATTGCAGAAAATGAACCTATGAATTATATAGTTATCTCAGATTTTTAGCAAAGAGGAATTTATTTATTTAAAAAATAAAATAATAATACAACGGTTAAATCTGATTATTTTAGAAAAATCTGTTAAGAAGGTCAAAAATAAATTGTATATAATGCATAGTAGAGATAATCTTAAAATTTAGTATGCATTCGAAATATAGACATAAATAAATATATACATAAGCAAGTATATATATTTATTTATTTATATTTGTATTAAAAATATATATTTGTTTGTTTTACGTGTATTTGTGATTATATATATATATATATATATATATATATATATTTGATATATAAAAATATATATATATATAAAACCAACAATAATAATAGAAATAAAAAATTAAATTTTTTTTTTTAAAAAAAAAGCTACTTTATTTTTTTTGTTATCGCGGGGGGGGGGGGGGGGACAGGTTTGGGCCGAACCCACTATGTTTAACACAATGGGACGGTGCGGCTGGCCGCCGCCACTGTGGGCGACCACAATGGTCGGTGCCACTGCGGCCCCCCACAGTGGACTGCCCTAAGGCCGACACTGTGGGCGACCACAGTGGTCGCCGCCACTGCGGAAGTCCATAGTGAGCGGTGCCCGAGGCTCACAGCCGTCGCTCTCCCGATGCTCCGCCTCTCTCATCCCCCTTCGCCATGGCCGCTACTCGTTGGACTTCGGCCTTGCAACACAAACCCAAAAAAAAAATATAGAGAGAGAATAAAACCCTAGCCGGTTAGGGCTAGGGTATTTCGGACCAGTAGTAAAGAAGTAAAGAAATAAAGAAATATATATATATATATATATATAATGGTTCTTTTATATTGTTAAAATTAGGGTTCATTTTATGAAAAACATAATTAAGTTTAGATATATATATATATATATTCATAAAAAAAAAATAATATATGTATATTTTTATACATAGGGTTTAATTTTTTATGGGTAGGCCAAAATGGAGTAAGAATATTTAATTAGATGGTTAAAATGTTTACGAAGTTATTATTTAAATTGAATTAAATGGATTGAGAAGCTTTTAATTAAAATTTTATGTAGTAATAAATAATTTAATTAAAATGGTTGAAATGTTTGAATTTAAGCAAAATATTTCTATTTTTAAATTAAACGTTGGGGAATTTAAATTTTGAGGTAATATTACTTGACTATAGGAATTGAAATTTTAGCCACCTAGACGTAGATGCATGTGATTAAACTTTATAGAAAATATTCATTTATGAATATAATCAACCCTTTAGTTGTCTTAATTTAATCTGCCATTCAATTATTGATTAAGAGCGATGTGACAATAAAACTATTCAATTAGAATTCGGCCTATTATTTTAATTATTTTGATTACTTGAGCGGGTAGATAAGATTAACTCTAAACTTAGTTAAGACAAAACATGTCATAGCATTTTATATTTGTCAATTTAATGTTTTAAAGTTATGTTTTAAAAAATAAAAATTATCCCGTTCTTGCCCTAAATTTTGGGCATGACAGAAATGTTCAGATCCTTATAAAGGAAGAGGCTCTGCCTACAGGGAGTAATTAAGCTCCGAGAGCCCCCCATGGATAAAGAACCTATCGAGTTTCTCAGCAATGTTACAAAAACCAGATCTTCTATTATTCCAGGTGAAGGCATTCTTTGCCATTTGGATTTCCAACAGGGAATTCCGGTTGATCCAAAGATTGAAATCTATAGCTGATGGTGGTAGTTTGCTACTACCTCCTTTTTTGTCTGTTACCTTGGTGATGGTGTTGAAATCTCTGCCAATGATGCTAACCCCATTCGGAAAACTTCTTAGGAAAGACTCAAGTTCCAACCATACCTTAACCTCATCCCTATTTTGGATAGGACCATAAACGTTGATCAGTTTGAATCTAAGGTTATTTTTATAGCTTACTACTTCTCCTCCTATCCAATTTTTCTTAATCTCTAAAGGTGTAAACGAGAGGGATCTAGAATCCCAAATGATAGCTAAGCCCCCTTAGGTGCCTATGGAAGGGGAGTGTTTTAGTTGTCTAGCACCTAGGTTTTGCTCAAAGAGGGAAATCTCGGAGGAGTTCATTTTTGTTTCTTGGATTAACATTAAGTCAGGTTTAGAATCAGAGATGCAACGCTTTAAGATGCATTGTTTGTTAGGGGCATTCAAACCCCTAACATTCCATGTTATTATTTTCATGGCTTTGTGGGGAGGAACTTCCCCTCCCCTGCATTAAATAGAGTGGATATTTTAGACTGACCTCTTGCTTCTCCATCCTTTAATCTTAGTTCAGCGAGGGATCTCCTACCTCTTCTCTTACTAATTCTAGCACAATCAGGAGAGTCTTTTCTTTTATCAAAGCATAGAATGCCTAGGGTGTTAGGATTATGATTTTCTAAGTTATCTAATGCTATAAAGAGTTCATCTGTTTCTAAGTCGACTCTGGTGATATCTGCTAGATTTTTGACAAGGAGATCCCTTTGTCTTTCCAATTCCTCATCATCATAGATTTCATCAACCAGTTGATCCATCAGGTCATTTACTACTTCTTCCCCTACAAAATTGGAAATGATGTTAACTTCCCTAGCCACGTGATCACTCTCATATTCTACAATTGTATCAAGAACATCTATCAAAGATGGAGGGCGGACTCCTACCTCCATAGGGGCCTTCATCCGTAAGGCTTGAGAGATTGAATGATCCTGCTGAGAAGCCATTTTTGGGTCTTGGAGAGGATTATCTATCTCCTCTGATTGTGCTGGGGAGGTTAGATCCAAAAAAGGCAGGGGGCCTCGAGGGATTTCCTTATAGGAGTTGAGAAAATACAACACCATAGGAGCCCAAATAATCTTTGCAAGCTAAAAAAACTGTTACAAGGAGAAGCAATGAAGCAAATCACAGAAGGAAAGAATACACAGGAAACATATGCTCCAAAATGTATTGTCAATAACAATCCTTCTTCATACAATGAAAAGAAAGAACTCAACCTTTAATAGGTCAAGAAACCCTAAAAGGGAAACCTAGGTTTGCACATAATAATTAATTAAAATAATTAATTATATGCACCTAAAGTTAGCTTAAGTGTAAAAGAGATAAAGGGAACTTAAATAATTAAACAAATAATGTATGTTTAATTAATTAAGTAAATACCCAAATACTCTAACACCCCCCCTTAAGCTAGACTTAGGGAGAAGCTAAAACCTAGAACAACTACTGAAAGCAATAAAGATGGGTCCCGGCAACAAGGCCTGATCAGGTACCCAAATACAATGAAATCTCTATGAACTAGAGAAATAGAGAAAACCATGTGGGAACAAAAATCTACTCCAAAAAGAGATGGAAAAGAATATCACCAAAGCATGAAGAACTTGCAAACTCTGTCGAAGAATAACTGCTGATCTGAAGAACATCCACTGAACTAGAACATGACCAGGTAGAGAAGACTATAATCTGCATGAGTGCCCTCAAATGACACTACTCGAATCAGGAGGCAAACAAGGAAAAACAACTAAAATCGAAGATACAGATGGCATGAGAAAACAAAGCCTGAAGAGCTGATCAATCAAACCACGAAAGCAGTAGAACCAACAGGATAAACCTCCCCATACTGTGGAAGTGGGAGAGGGATAGGAACACTGAAAAGGACAGCCAGAAACAATTGCATGATGAAGAACCAAGAACATCAAAGGTCCTGAGACACATCATCATGAGGCAAATATCGTGGAAGGAACACTCACTTGACAAAGGAAGATGGCAAACAACAGGCAAACATCAACCCCCTCATGGCACTTGATCAATAGTGCATGTACAACAAGACACAAGATATGCAAGATTCCAAGGAAACAATGCATGATGGCACTTTATCTCAATGTGTTTGTATATATACAATGCTACAATGATAAGAAGACTAGAAATAGAAACGAGAATCAAATCAGAGACACCCTACTCAGAAAAGAGATCCTGGGACCTGAAACAACCACGATATCCACTAGAGTGCTGAAAAGCAAAAAACTGAATGAAATATGCATGGAGCAGAATCTAGGAAAAAAAAATCATATTTCTGGAAAGTACACAGCACAAGATTTTCAAAAATATAAAGTTTTTGAAAAATGGAGGTCGGATGCTCATTCTACGTCTCCCGAAGTGCAAAAAAGAAACCTCACTTTGACTACAAAAAAACGTATTCAAACAGAAAAATTGAAAAAAATTACCAACACCATGAGGTTGGCCTTAGAACCAGCTTTCTGATGCCTATTCATTTTTGAAAAAATTACTCCATATGCCCAAGATAGGGCCAAAAAACCAAACCCCCCCCTGAAAAAGCCAAAAAAAAGGAGTCTGGCTGCACTTTGGTGGTCCGGTGGCTAGGGAGCGGCGCTTCGGTGGCGGCTTGGCTGAGCTTCGGTGGTAGGGAGGAGCGAAGTAGCGGGGCCAGGTGGAGCTAAGTAGCGGGGCCAGGTGGAGCTGAGTGCCGAGCCGAGCGAAGGAGGCTGCATAGGCTGCGGTTGGTGGCAGAGGACCAGGTGGTGGGGCCAGGCTTGGCGGCGTGCAGCCGGGGGAGCCAGTGGCTGAGCGTGGTGGCAGGTGGAGGGGCAGTTGGGAAGTGACAGCCGTTGGGAGGAGCCGGTGGGGGTCGGGAGTCAGCAGGAGCTCGGGAAGAACCTGCTGCGGGGGTCGGAAAGGGCAGCCGGGGAGCAGGGGGTCGTAGGTGGCGGCGGTAGCCGGTGCCAGGGAGGCTGGCAGCATGAGGATTCTGGAGCACTCACTGGAAAGGAAAGGGCTGAAAATAGGGGTGCAAAGCCTAAGGCCTGCAGGTCCGTGGGCCATACTGACAGCGGCAGGGGTCCCACGGTACCCTGCGTACCGTGGGAGCCCCAACAACAAGAATTTTTTTTTTTTTGATAAAAACCGAATTGCCTTTGTGACTTTTTTTATTTTTATTTTTTTTAAATAATCAAAATCCAGCCTGCATGTTGTAAAAAGGCAAAATATTTTTTTTTTTCAAAATTTTTTCCCGATCTGCGTGCTAGGGTCGTACGGCCTGGATCTGAGAAAAAAATTCACCCAAAGGCTCAGGAACCAAAATAGGTCAAATTTTATATGACCATAGGGGTTTTTGGGCCTTCTGAGCATGATGGTGAGGTCCGTTTAGGCCTAAAGTGCTCAAAAAAAAAGCTCAAACCCTAGGTACATAAAAAATTCCTGAAACCCCAGATCTACTTCCAAAGAAAAAATTCTCAAAACAAGAATAGGCAGCTACAGATCTGAAGCTCTGATACCATATAAGAGTTGAGAAAATACAACACCACAAGAGCCCAAATAATCTCTACAAGCTGAAAAAAATGTTACAAGGAGAAGCAATGAAGCAAATCACAGAAGGAAAGAATACATAGGAAACATATGCTCCAAAATGTATTGTCAATAATAATCCTTTTTCATACAATGAAAAGAAAGAACTCAACCTTTAATAGGTCAAGAAACCCTAAAAGGGAAAACCGAGGTTTGCACATAATAATTAATTAAAATAATTAATTATATGCACCTAAAGTTAGCTTAAGTGTAAAAGAGATAAAGGGAACTTAAATAATTAAACAAATAATGTTTAATTAATCAAGTAAATACCCGAATACTCTAACATCCCTTTCTCTGGTGGGATGAGTGAGCAAGATGATGGCATAATTGTCATACTGGGCTACTCTTTCCGAGGGAGCCACTCACTGATTTCTCCCTCTTCCAGGTCTTGAACCCTAATAAAAGAGTCAACTACAAGAGGATTGATAGAAGGCAGTGGTTGGAGAGGAGAGCAAAAGGTCTTAACGGGGGATTTCTGAGGACACAAGTCCGTGGTAGGATGATTAGTGATAATATTATTAAAGCCTTCAAAGGTGAAACCCCCTCCTTCCACAAATCTGATTGGAACGACTCTAGACTTGGGAAATGATTCAGGGAAAGAATTTTTAAGGGAGATCTTCCTTGGCATATTAACTTTGAAAGGACCATTATAGAAGGGTAATTCAAGGGTTAAGCATAGATTATCACATTTTAGTGTTATGGGCTCTAAAGATTTAATGTTAATATTCATGTTAACAATCAGAAGTTGGTTAAAGAAGCTTAGGGCTGATTTTCTAGCTTCTACAAATTTACCTATTTTGTTTCCTATAATTCTTAAAAAATCATTGTTTCGTAATTCTACAAGAAATTTTTCAAGTGAAATAGCTCTATTAACCATGCAAGAATTTAATTAAGAT
This sequence comes from Cryptomeria japonica, assembly GCF_030272615.1. Classification (NCBI taxonomy): domain Eukaryota; kingdom Viridiplantae; phylum Streptophyta; class Pinopsida; order Cupressales; family Cupressaceae; genus Cryptomeria; species Cryptomeria japonica. Next base: position 439,302,010 of record NC_081410.1, read on the forward strand.
GGATGAAAGAAGGGGTTCCATCCTTGGCAATCAAACCCTATACCCTTGAACATTGATAGGCCCCCGTTTAGCAAACAATTTCTCAAATTTTGATTACCGCATTCAATAGCTAAGAAATTATCAGGAAGGATATCAATTTTTACCTGGTTATTGAGAGAAGACACCACCCAGTTGGCAATTTGTTCAGACGAGATCCCCCAGCCTTTCCACCAAGCAAAGATCATTCTATTGTTGCAATGCATTTGATACCTAGCCTAAGTTTGGGTATCTATTTCAATGACCAGCCCGTTGGGAGTAGCTGGAGGATTTGAAGGTGAATCCGAAACCAGTTTCTTAACTTCCTCCAAATTATGAAGATTCCTGAAAGAATGACGGCCAGGGAATACCATACCCTTTGATGATTTACCCAAGGATTTTCGAGGAAATAAAAGGGTGGCAGGGGGACTGTTTGACTGATTAGGTTTTACAGAACCCTCCTTCTGACCCAGATTGGGATTTCACTTGAGGCTGTGTGATTGCCCTATTGCCTTTTTATTTCTATGCCTCACCACATGCCAATCTCGATCCCAACCTTTGAATAGAGGAGGGGGAGTCCTAACCATATCAACCAGAGAGTATTTTGTTTTTGCAAAGAAGGCTTCTTGTTTGAGGGTTCGTGATATTACCCTGCTAGATTCCCCTAACCCAGTGTGATTAGCCAGAACAACGAACCGATTTACATAACCTCTATGAATACCTCACATTGGATAAGAGTGCTCACAACAAAATGGCAATGCATTGCATCGGTTTTTCGCATGTAGAGCCATTATTTTTTAAAAACCTTTATTTGGTATTATTATTATTATTACTATTAATATTATTATGATTATTATTGGGGTTACGATTGTGATGATTTATCATGATTATGCAATTTTAGTGGTAATGGTTTTTGTTATGAAGTTTTCTGGAAGAGATTTGTATATGTCTTTTAACTTTCAATGGGAGCAGATTTCCGCATTTTGTTTTCGATTATTAGAGTTTCTTTCTAAGTTCATGTTTTGTTGTGAAAGAGTTGTTCGGATGTGGATTGTTTGAGCGATTTCCAACTTACTGTGAATCCTCTTCTTTAGTCTTATTTTTCCATTCTCATTATTTTAGGTCGGTGGTTCTAGATTTAATTTTTACTTATGCAATGTGATTTCGAAAAGATTGCATGTTGTGTGTGTTTTGGAAAAATGTCTATTGTTTACTCTGGGCATCCTGTGTGTTTTCTTCTTGTGTCTGGTAACTGGATAAAAGAGCTATGTTTTTTATTATTTTCTTTGGATTTTGTTTGTGTTGGAGGCGACTTTTGTATACCCTATGCATTTTGTGTATTTTGTGTATTGGTTGGTTTTCAATCTGTCGGGACTTTATAAAATTAGGTTTTCTATGCTAAGACATATGATGGTTGCAAATTGCTTCTATTTGTGTTACTCCAAATCAAAAATCGTTATCAAACATTTTTTGATTTAGTCAAATTATACGTTTTTTGAGTCAAGTTTTGCTTGTATTGTATATGCACTAAATTGGAAGTTCTATATGCTAATCTATATTATATACGTGCTAATCTGGTTAATGAAATTGTTAGGCTATTTGATGAATGCACTATTTTGTGTATTATATGCACCATTATTTGTGTTACATGTGTTGTTCTATGTATCGTATGTGCTAATCTAAATAGTAAATGTGCTAGAGAAATGTGCAAAGATGCCATATAAATTGGCAAATGTGTTAAAATATTCCACAAGAGTTCTTTTCTTATGTATCAATACTTCTGTTCGATTTTTGTAGTTCGTGTTGTGTCGTATCAGACCAAAGGCTCATTTTCGGGTTTTTGTGTCTTTTTGTGGGGACTCTTTTTCTAGATTTGATTACTGGTTTTGAGGAATTTTTTGAAATCTTCCATATTGATTTTCCAAATTATGTCATTGTTATTACATTTGATTATTGGATTATTGAGTTGTGTATTCGAATATTATCATTATTCATGCTTTGATATGCGATAATTGGATTGTGGTTTTAAGGATCAAAAGTTATTGTGATTATGATATGGGTCCTTTGTAATGGTGTATTTATGATTTTTTATGATATTACTTATTTATGTTTCACCCTAGGTTTAAGGCACATGATAAGGGAAGTGGCTTCCAAGTGGGTGTCAAGGTCCTAAGTGGCTACCAAGATATCTAATTGAAATTTTTGTAATCAAGTGACAACCTTAATAAATTACTCTAGGTGGGTTGGGTAGTTATCTTACATTAAACATGATAAATTTTGATGCCCCACTCATGGCCTAGAGTGCTTGTACAGGCTTAGGATGAGATCGGGAAGGCCTTGTTGGCATGACTATACTCCCTTGTCCTCATAAAAGTTGAGTCAGTTCTACATGTGTGCCAAATGGGGATCAGGGTTTGGAGTTTGGAGAGGGCCAAACTACCAAGGTATAGCCATGTTGGGGTATGTGATGACACTCTTCCCTATATGTGTCCTACTATCTTATCCTTTGTGTTTTGATGGTGGCCTCTAGTGATTTTTATGCTTTGTGATTAATCCTTACTTAGTGTATTTGTTTATGTTTTATGTGACTAGTCTTTAGTTATGGTTGCCTATGTTTTATGATCCTTGGAGGTTAGGTGTCAGACTAGGTTTAAAGTGTGTGTGGGACCTTATGTCATTCTCTTTGTAAAATGTTCATGTGTGTGATTGAGGATTCTTCATCTTTTCAATTTCATGCTATGGATTCTTGGAGCAGATATGATCTATTCTACATGTTTGAGGAATTTCATTATAATATGTAACTTGGATGCTATTCTTGTAGTTACAGTACCATGATCCCTGGTAGAATTAGATAATGTATATTTGTATTGATTATCTTGTATCAAATGCAGGGCTATGGATTCTTGGAGAAAATATGATCTATTCTACATGTTTGAGGAATTTCATTGTAATATGTAACTTGGATATTATTCTTGTAGTTAGTGTACTATGATCCCTTGTAGAAGCAGATAATGTACATTTGTATTGATTATCTTGTATGAGATGTAATAAATTATGTAATGATGTTTTATGTGATATCTTCTATTTATAAATGGTATTGGCTAAATGATAGGGATGTTAAAATGCCTAGTATGTAGGAAACATTTGGCATTAGAGCATTTAAAGAACTTATTGTGTTTGAGGTATTGATTATGCTATAATTCATGATTGGGTATTCAATGAAATTATGTGGTTATTTCTTATGCTATTGTTATGAAATGAACCTTAGATTAAGTAAAATAAATCTTGTATCAATGTTATATAACATAGTTCTTATAGTTTATATTGTGTATTAAGTAAAGACATTGAGATTACCCTAGGGATATGGAATTTAAATATTGTAGATTTTTATCCGATTTTGCATTTTAGTTTATTAGATAATGTTTATTTTGTGGATGCAAATCTTAAGTTATATGTCATGATTTAAAAAAAAACAAACAAATTATCTCTATTTTTTCAATTATTTGGTTAGTTTATCTAGGGTATTCTTGGTGGGAATTACAAGAGTTTATTGAATTCAATTGTGGAAGTCTTGTTGTTCAGATCTTGTCAACATTGAGGAAGTGTGGAACTTGTAGTTTGTGTTCAAGTGATTCTTCATTCTTGAGGTAGGTTCTTTCTTCAATTATATTTTTATTCAATTTGATCCTCTTTGGATGTTTATAGTGCATTAGAAGATTATTTGTGATCATGATGTGTTTTCTTTGATTCTTGAGTTTGTTTGAGTGATGGGATTATGATGTATAATGGGGATGTTCTTGGGGAAATGATGCCCAATTTTCTTTCGGATACTTTTTTGGATGTTGTGTTTTAGTTTTTGGGATTCGTTGAGGATGTTCTCAAATGGGTTGGTTCTTGATTTAGTCTTTCATACCTTGTAATTGTCAAATTTGATGCCCTAGTTGACTTCCTAGACTAAATTCACACATTTTAAGAAAATTTTTGTATTTGTAGTTTAAGATTATAGAATTGCAATTTGAATTACATAATTTATATTTAAATTATGAAATTTGATATTTAAATTATGAAATTATTAGTAAAACTTTGCATTTTCTCCTACTTTTATGTATTTATTTATAGATTCACACATTTTGTTGTCCTAAGCTAACTTTTGGTTTTTGACCTTCTTCATTGACCGATCGAGTTGTCCCTCATATTTGGTTTGAATTTTGGGTCCAATTGGTTGAATTTATTGTTGCATATTGTTGTTTTCCTTGATTTCAACATATTCCCATGATTTGATCCAATGTGATTGGCAAGATTTTCTGATCCAGTTTTTGCAATATAGTTTTGCTGAACACTGTGTTGCAGAGTTCGGTATTTCCTCCGGTATATTTTGGTGTGATCAAATTTTGTGATGAGACTTAGGGATATTGTTTTGGATGATCTTGTGTATTTTAATTTCAGATGGTTTGTGATTTGGTGCTTCGCAATTTATCTTTCTTTGTGAGAGTTGTTGATTGGTTGTGTTCTTTGTTGGCATTTGGCATTATAATAAACAATGGGAGATTGTTGGCATTTCAATAAGGATATTGAGAAGGTTGTTGATGATTATGGATATAACTGATTAAGGATGATTTACTGTCTTAATATTATTATTTTGTCATTGATGTAAAGAAATTGATTTTCTAATTCAGTATGATGTTGCCATATCTTGAGAAGTATGATTTGATGAGTATAAAGATGTCGATAAAAGACACAGAAAGAATATGATGAATAAGGGGATGAGTAAGGTATTCAATGGGCAACTATTACCGAGTCAGACAATGATGAGATCATGATGTTTAGATTGTTTTAACATCATACATATGTTGTAAATTGTAAGGTTAATACTATACTATGTTCTTGAGCAAAGAACCTAGTCGGTAAACCCTAAGGTTATCACTATCGGTTAATGAAGGCAGAATGTCTATCGAGTGAAGTTTAGTATTTACCGAGTTGTTACCGAGTTGTAACCGAGCTGTAACATAATACATTAAATGGTTACATGCATTATTTAATGAAGGAAGCTGATGAGCTGGAACTGATTAAATGATTGGTATGTCGTGCATGAAGTTTGTTAATGAATCTATGGCAAAGGAAAATCAACATGAAGATCTACAGTGCAGATTTAACCACATTACCCTAGCACAAGTTCCAAGAAATGTATGCAAGTTCCTAGGCGGGGTAAAATGTTTTTCAGATTGAAGGATACATTGAACCTGGACAAGATTGAAGATCTAATGGCTATGATTGATCATGGAAAATGTGATCAAAGAGATTAAGCAGTTAGCTAATTGTTTATAAATAGGGAGTTGTTGGTAAACAATGCATGCGGGCAAATGTATGCACAGGGATGCTACATAGTGTAAAGCGGAAAAATCGAACCCTAGTCATTCTCCCCTCCCCAACTCCGAGGAGAGAGAAGGGAGAGTCACTAGGGTTGATGGTTTTCACTTAGGAGGGACTTTACATTCAAAAGAGGGGTTGAAACCCACAAGATCCAATCCCACGCAATGCAAGATTGGATTCTATATGAGTTTCAAGGGTTGTGATAGCAAGGATACCCTCTTTTGTAAAGAATGTGGATAGAATGATTAAGCTAGGAATGCATAGAAAGTGAGAAAGATTCGCTTATAAGATGAGATAGGGATATGATATGAAGCTGCGGACATGGAATTAGTAGTAAAATGTTGAGACAGTGCTGTCCTGCAAATTTGAGCAAAAGTTGACGGGACGATGGCACCCAGCGTGCACACGGTCCTCCAAAAAATCCGCGAAACGAAGGGGGATCTGTTCGTCTCTGCACAAGGATTCCAGATCTTCAATTTCAGCCGCGTACCTGCAACCTACACACAGAAAAGCGAAGATGATTGGGGGGTTAGGGATTAGGGGTTTGCCCTTAGGTCAAACCCCGGTTTTGGAATTAACCAAGAAATGAGAAATGCTTGTAAATGTAATGTAAAACAAGTACTAATACCTTGTTGTAAGGATGTTTGTATCCTTATATGCGAAGGTATAGATGTTGTTGTATGTTGTATGTTGTGTGTTGTAGTATGTGATCTCCTCTTCAATGGTTGAATCCTTGTCTTGAATGCAACACTTAGCCTTGAATGGAGACTTAGAATGATCAATTGCTTGAAGGAATGCTTGAATGCTTGAATATCGTTTTCGCGTCTTGTACACATCTATCCTTCCTTCTTTTTTTTATCTCTACCCAAATGGGAGAGGAAAATGTAGTTTATATACTTGTCAATTAGGGTTAAAAGACTAATTTTCCCGACCTTAGGCCGACCAGGAAATGTTATTTTCCAATTTGCAAACAAAAAGGCCCGAAGTCCCATAGGAGACCGGGCCCAAAATAGGGCCAGGGACCAGGGCACTGGGCGCCATGGTCCTGGGGGAGCAGGGCACTGGGCGCCTTGGTCTTGAAGGACCAGGGCGCTAAGAAATGTAGTTTTTGATGTCATGAGAAAGTTTCGGGGTCTCCATTCAGGTTTAGTGTTGCGTCTCCATCGTGAAGACCCAAATGCGATCGAAATTGCAAGTGTCGCAATTTTAGGATGCTACATTTAGCCCCCACTTTAGCGGGAGTATAAGTGTACGCTCATACTTCCAGTAAAGTACAAGGAAACAACATTGAAAAACTTTCACCACGTCAAGGAGGCAAGATACACCAAGCCCCCAGTGGACTAAGGATCTTACGACTTCGATTGACAAAGTAAAAGGGAAGATCACGAGGGAGAACCATGACTGTCAGTAGTAAGGTTCCCTCACTATGAGTCATGCAAGAAAGCTATCAAAAATTTTCAAGGCAAAGCTAAACTTGTCAAGAAATTTTCAAGTATCTTGAAAAGATATGAATGGGATGTATGCCCCCCTATGTTAAAGCGATCGCACATGCCTCACCGGGGGTGATTTCTTTAAGGTAGTGATACATATAAGAAATGAGAAAGGAGCACGTTATCACAAGGATTTAGCCCCCAAGTGTGAGATAAGCCCAAGGATAATAGACACAAAACACAAAGCACAAGGTGACTTTGCTTTCCTCGGGGTCAGTATGTTGTGTGATAATTCATGTATATCATATGTATGTATGCATAATTGTTCTTCATTCCCCAATCAAGGAAGGTCACCTAGAAGAAGGGAACACATGTGTCTTTTGAGTCAACATGAGAGAGATCGAGAGATCTCAATGCTTTGCATCGTCCTCAAGTAGACAACACTAAGGACAACAAATAGAAGAATGAGAATAACATATAGAAGAAGTAACAAAAGAGAGGGGGAGAGAATCTGCTATTCTAATGAAACTAGTCTAGCACGTCATCTACCCCCCGATCTTGCTGATCAATGTTTCGGGAAGGTAGGGAACACGCTAGAGGAGGAACATCCAACACAGCAGATGGAGCTATCACAAGATCCAAAAAAGGGCTATGTTCATATCCCAAGCCACGATGTTCTTTTCTAGGAGCTAGGATAAGTGCTTTAGAAAATTCATTAGATAAATGGTTATCAATATCAACAAGTTCATATTCACTATCAGAATGAATAGGAGAAGTAGCATTTTCATCATGAATAACATTTTCATCTATATCATCATCAAGATTTATAAAAATAGGATCTTTAACTCGCACAGGATCAAGACCATCATGCATCTTATGTTTAGGAGATTTCGGCTCAATCGTCGGTTGAGGAGAAAATGGAATAATGCTTGTTGAAGGTGTTTTTGGGGATTGCAAAGTTTGAAAAGCAGCTACCTGAGCTCTAAGACAACACTTTCGTCGGCGTTTACGTGCCGAATGATTTCGTCTAGTCTTAGTAGGAAGTTGCGAAGAGTGAGGAGGAGGAATGTTCTCATCCTTATCACTTGGGTGTTTAGGTTGTGGTCTCTTAGGTTGAACAATAGGAGAAGAGGAAGGTCTCTTCTCTCCATAAGAGGAAGGAGGAGGAACTGCTCCATATAAGGGAGGAATATTTGGTTTAGGAAGGAGACCAAGTCCATCATGACGAGGAGGTATAGGTCTACTCTTAGGAGGTTTATTAGATATAGGCATAGTCACATCCATAGGAATGGGTTGGGAATCGTCTTGAGGAAAGACATTGGTTTTATCTTTCAAAGGAAGAACTTCCTTCTCAAGAATGATAGGAATGTCAAGTTTGGGTGTTCTAGGTTCACTTAGAGATAGGATCATATCTTTTTTCCACTTTTGATAAGATTTGAAAAGATGATCACTTCGCGGAGGAAGAGATTGGAATTGTTTAGGCCAAAAATAATCAATAGGAACGCTAGAAGTTCTTTCAACTGGTTTAAAGAGACTATGATTGACAGTAACAACTTCACCATTATGGGGAAATTTCAAGCACTTGTGAATAGGAGAAGCAATAGCTTTCATGGAAGATAGCCAAGGATAGCCTAGCTTCACACGAAATTGTTCAGATGATGGAATAATAGCAAAGTCCACATCAAGGGATTTGTTATGGACCTCAATAGGTAATGTAATAGAACCAATTGCAGGAGAAGAAAATGCATCAAATAGTTTCACAACCACATTTGTTTCATCATAGATCACTTGATTCAATTGCAAAGTAAAAAGAAATTCTTTAGTAATGACATTAACCATACAAGAAGGATCAATAAGCACTCCACGGCAAGGTGTATTCTTGACTTTTGCAACTATATATAAAGGACCATCAGGTGCCCTGATAGTTTTACTAGAATCAAAGGTGATGGAAGGTTCTTTAGGGATTTTCTGCTGCTCTACAAAGTTAATCACATTCGGAGTCATAGACACAAGATCATCAGGTGAGACAGAGGAATCAGTAGTATCAATCGCATTAGAGGTATGAGAAGGTAATGGATCAGTAAAAATCTAAAGATTTTGGTTAGGGGGAGCTACAGATGTGTTGCCTTTATCATTCACTCCAGAAACAGAAATAGTATTATTATCAATCAAATCTTGAATTTTCCCCTTTAAAGCAAAACATTTTTCAGTATCATGCCCAGGTTGACGATGAAATTGACAAAAAGATTTGTTATCAAAATAAGGTGAATTAATCTTTGCAGGATCAATTTGCCTTATAAGAGGAAGAGTAAGCACATTTTGTTCCAATAACTTATTCATAATACTATGCAATGATTCATTCAAAGGAGTAAACTTTCTTTCTTTCTTGAAAAACTTAGAAATAGGAGGCACACCTGATGCTGCATTCACATTGTTGTTGATGATGTTTTCATTGAATTTGATGGACTCTCTATTCAGTTTAAACTTCCCAAATGGTTGTTGACTACTATCACCCTTATCACTCGGAGTCATAGGATGTGATTGTTCCATTTCACTCACAGTCAGTTGATAATTGTGAAGAGTTGCGCACAACTGTTGGAAAGAAGTAAACTCAGAAAACAGGAGTTTTTCTCTAATGTCTTTTTGTAAATTAGAAATAAAGATTCTTTGAATATCATTGTCAAGCACTGGAAAGGAAATTTGAGCATACAAATGCTTATATCTACCAATGAAATCAGTCACTTTTTCTTTAACACCTTGTTTGCAATGCATTAAATCAATCAAAGTAACTTTAGGACTTATATTGTTTTGAAATTGTTGAATGAAAGCATTTGCAAGTTGTTCGAAAGAAGTAATAGAATAGGAAGGCAACGAGCAATACCATTGTAGGGCTTTGTCTCTTAATGTTCTAGTAAACAGTTTTGCAAGCAACCTTTGGTCATAAGCAAAATCAGTACATATTGTTTGAAAGGTCTTAACATGTGTTAGAGGATCACCCTTACCATTATAAAGCTCCAAATGCGGAATTTCAACATGTTTAGGGGGAATAGCTCAAACAATATCAAGAGAAAGTGGGCTCGCAACATCAAATGTGGGCACACTAAACTTAGATTGATTCATAGAGGCAATTTGTTGCTGTAAAGAAGAGACAGTTTGTGCAAGATTATTAATGGTCGCTTCAGTCGAAGAGTTCATATTAGACATGTTAGATTGTGATGGAGGTGTTATGTTATTGAAAGAAGGTAGAGAGTAAGGTGGTGGGACACTATGATAGTTAGTCATAGGAGATGATTGGAAAGGAGGAACACTACAAGGAGGAATGGAAGGGTTAAATGAATTGCCCCCTTGCGTCATGTTCATTTGTGGAGATATAAGAGGAACACTCATTGAAGGAATGAATGAAGAAGTCGGATTGAATGAAGGAAGAGGGTTAATTGAAGAAGAGGGATTGCCCCCATGACTGGTGATCATAGGAGGAATGTCTTGTGTTGAAGTAGTCATTATGTTTGATGTAAAAGTAGGTATGCTAGCAATAGAAGTCATCAAAGGAATAGAATGATTGTCTTGGGTAGGAGGTTGTGTATAACCTAAGGTTTCGACACAAATTTTCATAGGAATCACATTTGAATCCACAATGTGTGCAATACCATGCAAAATATCAATTCCATTCTTATCACTTTGAAGCATACGTTTTAGACCCTCAATTAAAGGAAGAGCTTGACTATCAGGGTATTCTTGAGACATCCATTGTCGAAAATCATCAAATTGGTTATCCAATTTTGAAATTTGTTCTATAGAAACCTCATGGAGAGCTTCTTCATCATTAAGAGGATTAGAGGAATTACCCATGTCCTCGTTAAAAAGACCATTCAAATTAGGTTCCATCTCCTCAGTAATTAAACCTTGGAAGGACTTAATTCTAAGGCTTCGTCTAACGGGAATAGTGTAGGTAGGGCTTATTGTTGTAAAACTCATGCACTAAAGAAAGAGAGAAGATTTTGAATTTTAGAGGTAGCAAATTTCAGTAAAGCCAGCCAATCTTCCAGATTTAAGCTGTTAAATACAATCAGGACAATCTCCCGAAATTTTGGAAAAAATGTCCGGGACCGTGGCGCTCGGGGTGCACACGGTCCTCGCAACTTTTTTCGAAATTTGCAGGGATGAAAGTTATGATGATTTTACAGCTAACCTGAAAAAATTGAGTGATTTTACGATCTGTAGATAGGCCAAATTAAAGTTGCAATTTCAAAATTGAACCCTACCAAGATTGTCGAAAAATGCAAAATTTGAATTTTGAAAAAGAGAGGGAAACTAAAATTTTGAATTTTATGATTTTAGAGGGAATACCAAAAGCAATGCAAGTTTTGAAATTCGAAAGTTGACTCAATTTTACGTAAAATTCAATTTTGAAAGCGGAAATCAAAGTTGTTGTAATGAAGCACTTAATTTCAAAAGTCACAAATTGCAAAAATTTGAATGAATCACTGAAATTTCGAATGAATGCTAACACACTTTTCAGATTTAGGACAGTAAGAAACACAATTTCGACACAAATTTCAATTTCAACAATTTTTGAATGATTAGAAGCCTCAATCCAAGCAATCGCTAGACCAACTTTGACTATAATTTTGAAGGTGTTAAAATTGATAAAATCAGCCAAAATTTTGGATTTTAGCAGAAAAATACAGTAAGATCTAGCTCCCGAAATTTCAGAAAAAATGTCGGGGACAATGGCGCTCGGAGTGCACACAGTCCTCGCAACTTTTTTCCAAATTTTCAGGGATGAAAGATATTGTGATTTTATTGCGGAATCCAAAGTTACAGCTGATTTGGAGATGTTTTGATCAGTGAAATTGTCGGACAAAGGTTGAATCAAGAGGGTTTCAAAAATTAGGGTTTTGACACTTAACCACTTAATTTTCAGAATTAAAGCACAAATATGAATTGATAATTTGTAATAGAAGGGCATATCTGAAACAAGCATCAACAATTAAACATTTCACAAGTTTAATTACTTAAAAAGAAAATTTAGGGTTTTTATGCAATTAACCTCTAAAATTTTGCAAAAGATCAAACATGGAAATGTAATCAAAGAATCCAATTTTCAGATCTAATTATGAATAATCAGAAAGGATGTTTCACGTCGGGTTCACCAAAATGTAAAGCGGAAAAATCGAACCCTAGTCGTTCTCCCCTCCCCAACTTCGAGGAGAGAGAAGGGAGAGTCACTAGGGTTGATGGTTTTCACTTAGGAGGGACTTTACATTCAAAAGAGGGGTTGAAACCCACAAGATCCAATCCCACGCAATGCAAGATTGGATTCTATATGAGTTTCAAGGGTTGTGATAGCAAGGATACCCTCTTTTGTAAAGAATGTGGATAGAATGATTAAGTTAGGAATGCATAGAAAGTGAGAAAGATTCGCTTATAAGATGAGATAGGGATATGATATGAAGTTGCGGACCTGGAATTAGCAGTAAAATGTCGAGACGGTGCTGTCCTACAAATTTGAGCAAAAGTTGACAGGACGATGGCGCCCGGCGTGCACACGGTCCTCCAAAAAATCCGCGAAATGAAGGGGGATCTGTTCGTCTCTGCACAAGGATTCCAGATCTTCAATTTCAGTCGCGTACCTGCAACCTACACACAGAAAAGTGAAGACGATTGGGGGGTTAGGGATTAGGGGTTTGCCCTTAGGTCAAACCCCAGTTTTGGAATTAACCAAGAAATGAGAAATGCTTGTAAATGTAATGTAAAACAAGTACTAATACCTTGTTGTAAGGATGTTTGTATCCTTATATGCGAAGGTATAGATGTTGTTGTATGTTGTATGTTGTGTGTTGTAGTATGTGATCTCCTCTTCAATGGTTGAATCCTTGTCTTGAATGCAACACTTAGCCTTGAATGGAGACTTAGAATGATCAATTGCTTGAAGGAATGCTTGAATGCTTGAATATCGTTTTCGCGTCTTGTACACATCTATCCTTCCTTCTTTTTTTTATCTCTACCCAAATGGGAGAGGAAAATGTAGTTTATATACTTGTCAATTAGGGTTAAAAGACTGATTTTCCCAACCTTAGGCCGACCAGGAAATGTTATTTTCCAATTTGCAAACAAAAAGGCCCGAAGTCCCATAGGAGACCGGGCCCAAAATAGGGCTAGGTACTAGGGCGCTGGGCGCCATGGTCCTGGGGGACCAGGGTGCTGAGAAATGCAGTTTTTGATGTCATGAGCAAGTTTCAGGGTCTCCATTTAGGTTTAGTGTTGCGTCGCCATCGTGAAGACCCAAATGCAATCGAAATTGCAAGTGTCGCAATTTTAGGATGCTACACATAGTGATTACCGAGCATAGAAACTTGAAGACCTATTTGAATAGCAGAGTATAGAAGCCCAACAGATGGACAAGATTAGTTCTATGTCTAGATTGTATTAAGAAAATAAGAATCTGCTTTAGCATTTTAGATGTGAAGTTGCAGATAGATTTTTATTACTGTTATTTTGTGAAAGTGACAAAAAATCTCTTAACCGAGTGGACTTAATAGTCTTATTTGTAAATCCCTCTAGCAAGGTGACATTCTGATTGAGTGTTCAAAATCCTTTAACAAGGTCACTTCTAACAAGGTGAAGATCCTAACAGATCTAAGGGAAATCCCTTAACTGGGTCACATCTAGCAATGTTTTTGTAATCTTTAACAGGATTTGCTTTTAACCGAGCATACTCTAGAAGAGTAAATTTCTTAGTGGGTCCAAAATCCCATAGTGGTTTTTCCCTATTTGGGTTTCCACATTAAATCTGGTGTTATGAGTGATATGATGTTTATATGCTTTTGAGTTTGCATGTTTAGCAGTTTTGGTTATATTACTGAAGTATATGTTACCGAGGTTGAATCTGATGTTTTTATGAAAGATTAAGTTTGTATGATTCATGCCCCCCCCTCTCATCTTATTAGCTTAGCATCTATACTTATCTTTAAGTATCAGAACTATCAATTGGTATCAGAGCATTTGGACTCTAGAAGAAAAAGTTTAAAGGCACTTGAGGCAAAGATCCAAAGATGTATAAGAGGGATGCACCGAAGCTGAACAAGTCAAGTTTCTCTACATGGCAGAAAAGGATGAAGCTGCACCTATCAGGAGTTGGAGAATATGTTGTATATTATATGGAGAATGATTTCATCACACTGAGCACCTATCCATTGACTATGGAAGAAATAAAGACAAAGCAAGAACATATCCAAGCAATGATTGAAATAACATCTACATTGACCGACTCAAAGTTTAATGATCTAGAAGGCTGCAATGATGCAAAGGCAATGTGGGACAAGCTCATATCTATATATGGCGGTGATGAACATGTTCAAAGAGCAAAAGTAGATAGTCTAAGAGGACAACTTGAATCTATGAGGATGAATGAAGGTGAGAACATAACCCAGTACAGTACAAGACTAAAGGAGATTGTCAATCAAATCAAAGGAGTAGGTGAAACTATTGAAGAAAAGGATATAACAAGCAAGTTGTTAAGAACCCTTCTACCAGCTTATGCAATCTGAGTCTCGACAATCAATGAATTGAGGTCTGTACCTAATATGTCAGTTTCTTTAGATGCTACTATTGGTAAGCTACATGCATTTGAGTTAAGTAACTTTGATAACAGTGGGTCATTGGTAAATAAAGTTGAATCTGCATTCAGTTCTTTTCATCTTGATGAATCTAATGATTACAATGAAAGAAAGTATAAGTACTCTGAAGGAGATCATAGTGGAGCAAGTGAAAGATTTCGTAAGAACATGGAAGAAGTACACAAACTGTATGAGGAAATCAGAAAGCATGAAGAGTTTGAAGCACTATTAGCCAGAAGGTTACCGAGAGGCAAAGGTAAGTATAAAGGAAAACTACCTTTCAAATGTTTCAATTGTGATAAAATAGGACATATGGCTTCTAATTGTCCTAACAAAGATTCTACTGAAAAGAGAGATTACCAAGATGACAGATAGAAAGATAATCATTACAAAGGACACCAAGACTTCAAAAGAAGAGATAGAAAGACATGCTTAATAGTCGATGAGGAATCCAATGATGATAAATCAAATGAAACTGATACAAAGGATGTAGTTTATGTGGCTATCAAAGATGGATCAGATGAAGAAAGGTATGAAGAAAAAGCCCTAATATCTCACATAAATACTAATGATTCTTGGATCATAGATAGTGGATGCTCACATCACATGGCAGGTGATAAACACAAGTTTGTTATGTTAGAAGATTATGATGGAGGCTATGTAAGATTTGGTAATGATGCACCATGTCCAGTAAGAGGTAAAGGATCTATAACACTTCTTGACAATGCAAGATGCAATGATGTTTATTGGGTTAAAGGTTTGAAATACAATTTCTTGAGTGTAGCACAGCTAAACAATACAGGATACCGAATAGAATTTCAGAAAGGAATTGTCAAAGTTCATGACAAGCATGGAAAGTTAGCTGCTACCAGGACACAAACAAAAGGTAATACATTTCACCTTGACTCAACTTGGAACAAGTGTTTGTATGCAAAGATAAATGATACCTGGTTATGGCATAAAAGGTTTTGTCATGCAAATTTTGATAATCTGATAAAAATAAGTAAGAAACACCGAGTAAGAGGTCTACCGAGTCTTGAAAAACCTGAGAATGCTATGTGTCGAGGATGCCAGATGGGTAAGATGACAAGATCAAGCTTTACAAGTAAGTCTTACACTTCTAAGGGAATTTTACATCTTGTGCACACTGATCTTTGTGGTCCTATGAAGGTTCAGAGTTATTATGGCGATAAATATTTCATATTATTTGTGGATGACTATTCAAGGATGATGTTGGTAATGTTTTTAAAAGAAAAATCAGAAGCTTTTCAAATATTTAAATGGTACAAGGCAAGAGTTGAAAATGAAACAGGAAGACAAGTAAAATGTCTTAGATCAAATAGAGGAGGAGAGTTCACATCTGATGAGTTCAACTTATTCTGCAATGATCATGGTATTAAAAGACAAGTCTCTGCACCAAGAACTCCACAACAAAATGGAATTACTGAGAGAAGAAATAGATCTATTGTGGATTGTGCCAAAACCTTGATGATTGAAAAGAAAGTGCCACAAACATTTTGGAGAGAAGCAATAAGCACAACAGTTTACACCCTGAACCAAGTACAACTGAAGAAAGGTACTTTGAAGACACCATATGAAATCTGGTATGACAAGAAACCTAATGTAAGTTATTTTAAAATCTTTGGAAGTAGATGCTATGTACACAAAGATGATAGAAATGGCAAGTTTGATCAGAAAAGTGAAGAAGGAACATTTCTAGGTTATTCTTCTAGAAGCAAAGCATTTAAATGTCTGATCAAATCATTTAACAAAATAGTAGAAAGTGCAAATGTGAAAATTGATGAATTTGCAGAAAGAAATGATGAAGGAAATTCCAAAGAACCAGAAGATTATGATGAATTTGTCTATGTTCAACCGACAAGTCCTACCGAGAAAACTGTTGAAGAAAATAAAGAGAATATCTAGTTACAGAGTGATGAAGAAGATCATACAGAGCCTACCGAGCCTGTATTAGCCAAGTATGTCAGAAGACATCATGCACCAAGTCAGATTATAGGAGATAAGGATGATCCAGTGACGACAAGGAACAAACTGAGACAGAACACAAGTCTGATAACTGAATTTGAACCAAGAATAGTGAAAGAGGCATTTAACAGTCAAGATTGGATAAATGCTATGACAGAGGAGATTTATCAAATCAAGAAGAATGACACATGGACACTAATCCCAAGACCGAAGGACAAAAATGTAATCGGTACAAAGTGGATTTTCATAAACAAGCTAAATAAAAAAGGTGAGGTCATTCGAAATAAAGCAAGACTAGTATGCAAAGGTTATGCTCAAGAAGAAGGAATTGATTATGGTGAAACTTTTGCACCTGTGGCTAGACTTGAAGGAGTAAGAACATTGTTGGCATATGTTGCTTTCAAAAACTTCAAGGTATATCAAATGGATGTCAAATCTGCATTTCTGAATGGAATATTAGAAGAAGTTTTTATTGAACAACCTGAAGGATTTGTTGAAGACAAGAGTAAAGATCAGGTATGTAAATTGAACAAAGCATTATATGGTTTGAAACAAGCACCTAGAGCATGGTATGAAAGATTGCACTCTTATTTGATTAAGATTGGTTTTATAAGGACAAGTGAGAACAACAATATGTACATGAAGAATGATGAAAATGAAATACTGATCTCAGCCATATTTGTTGATGATATTATATTTTGTGGAAATGACTCTTTATGCAAGAACTTTGGAAATGAAATGAGCAAAGAATTTGAGATGTCATTAATCGGTGAGATAAAGTATTTTATAGGTTTACAAATACTGCAAATGAAAAATGAGATTTTCATTACTTAATCCAAGTACATAAAGGAAATCTTGAAGAAATTTGGAATGGAGGATTCAAAACCAGTAAGTACTCCTATGACTAACAACTGTAAACTATCAAAAAATGATGAATCTACATCTGTTGATGAGACACTTTACCGATCCATGATTGGAAAGTTGCAATATGTGTTTCACAATAGGCCAGACATAACACATGCAGTAGGTATAGTTGCAAGATTCTCTGCAGATCCTAAGGAAACACACATGACAACAATCAAAAGAATTTTTAGATACTTGAAAGGCACTGAAGATTATGGCTTAGTATATCAGAAAGGAAATGATTTTGATTTAAAATTTTATATTGATGCTGATTGGGCAGGCAACATTGATGACAGGAAAAGCACAAGTGGAGGAGCTTTCTTTTTAGGAGAAAGACTAGTGAGTTGGCTTAGCAAGAAACAAGGATGTGTTTCACAGTCAACAGTAGAAGCTGAATACGTTGCTGCAGCATTGAATTGTACCAAAATAGCATGGATCAAACAACTGTTGGAAGGTATAAATGAGAAAGTTACCGAGCCAATAACTATATTCTGTGACAATACTAGTGCCATTAACATTTCGAAGAATCCTGTTATGCACTCTAAGACAAAGCACATCTCTATCAAATATCATTATCTTAGAGAAGAAGCTCAAGAGAAGAAAGTGGTGTTGGAGTATGTTAGCACAAAGGAACAAATAGCAAACATCTTCACCAAGCCACTGCCAAGGGACACTTTTGAGTATCTCAGAAGTAAGTTAGGGCTCCTACCCCTATCTTCTACTCATTGACCAAGTTTGGTGAAAGCATCAATTCGATCACTCTATAGAATATCTCTTAGGAGTTGATGCTAATTTACACACTTTAGGATGTTTTCTAAAGGTGTGCAGGATACAATACAGGAAACAGGAATTGAAGACAAAATGCTCTGACCGAGACTAAGTTGACACATTACAGCAGGAGTTCACTTCATATAGGAAGAAATTATGTTTTAGTTCTTTACTTCTTTTTTTTAGCATCGTTGTCAAAGGGGGAGAAGACTGAAGAAGATTGAAGAAAAAGGGGGAGAAGACTGGAGAAAAGAGGAGAAGTCCAATGTATGGGGGAGAATTCTGATAACAGGAAGAGAGCATTTCAGAATCTCACAAACAACTCACAGCAATCTGAATCAATTAGGTCAAATCAATTGGTTTTGCCATCAATGCCAAAGGGGGATATTGTTGGCATTTGGCATTATAACAGACAATGGGCGATTGTTGACATTTCAATAAGGATATTGAGAAGGTTGTTGATGATTATGGATATAACTGATTAAGGATGATTTACTATCTTAATATTATTATTTTGTCATTGATGTCAAGAAATTGATTTTCTAATTCAGTATGATGTTGCCATAGCTTGAGAAGTATGATTTGATGAGTATAAAGATGTCGGTAAAAGACACAGAAAGAATATGATGAATAAGAGGATGAATAAGGTATTCAATGGGCACCTATTACCGAGTCAGTCAATGATGAGATCATTATGTTTAGATTGTTTTAACATCATACATATGTTGTAAATTGTAAGGTTAATACTATACTATGTTACCGAGCAAAGAACCTAGTCGATAAACCCTAAGGAACCTAGTCAGTAAACCCTAAGGTTATCGCTATCGGTTAATGAAGGCGGAATGTCTACCGAGTGAAGTTTAGTATTTACCGAGTTGTTATCGAGTTGTAACCGAGCTGTAATAGAATAAATTAAATGGTTACATGTGCTATTTAATGAAGGAAGCTGATGAGCTGGAACTGATTAAATGATTGGTATGTCGTGCATGAAGTTTGTTAATGAATCTATGGCAAAGGAAAATTGGCATGAAGATCTACAGCGCAGATTTAACCGCATTACCCTAGCACAAGTTCCAAGAAATGTATGCAAGTTCCTAGGTGGGGTAAAACATTTTTCAGATCGAAGGATACATTGAACCTGGACAAGATTGAAGATCTGATGGCTATGATTGATCATGGAAAATGCGATCAAAGAGATTAATCAGTTAGCTAATTTTTTATAAATAGGGAGCTATTGATAAACAATGCATGCGGGCAAATGTATGCATAGGGATGCTACATAGTGATTACCAAGCATAAAAGCTTGAAGACCTGTTTGAATAATAGAGTATAGAAGCCTAGCAGATGGACAAGATTAGTTCTATGTCTAGATTGTATTGAGCAAATAAGAATCTGCTTTAGCATTTTAGATGTGAAGTTACAGATAGATTTTTATTACTGTTATTTTGTGAAAGTGACAGAAAATCTCTTAACTGAGTGGACTTAACAATTTTATTTGTAAAACCCTCTAGTAGGGTGACATTCTGATTGAGTGTTCAAAATCCTTTAACAAGGTCACTTCTAACATGGTGAAGATCCTAACAGATTTGAGGGAAATCCCTTAATCGGGTCACATCTAGCAATGTGTTTGTAATCTTTAACAGGATTTGCTTTTAATCGAGCATACTCTAGAAGAGTATATTTCTTAGTGGGTCTGAAATCCCATAGTGGTTTTTCCCTATTTGGGTTTCCACGTTAAATCTGGTGTTATGAGTGATATGATGTTTATATGCTTTTGAGTTTGCATGTTTAGCAATTTTGGTTATATTACTGAAGTATATGTTACCGAGGTTGAATCTGATGTTTTTATGAAAGATTAAGTTTGTATGATTCACCCCTCCCTCTCATCTTATTAGCTTAGCATCTGTACTTATCTTTAAGTATCAAAACTATCATTCTTGAGCTTTCAGACATTCACAGATAAAGATTTGAAAAGTGGTGTTGGTGCAGTTGTTCTAGATGATTCTAACATACTTGTTGGTGTTCCCTAGTTGTGTCCTATTTTTTTTGGCAATCTGCATTGATCGTTGTACGAGTTTTTGGTGGTTTCTATGAATCAGTGATGATTTTCTTGTTATGCGATATTTTTGGTGGTGTAGCATGTTGCGATTGATCTTGGCATGATTTTTCGATGGATTTGAGCATTTGGGAATTTGAATTAGGTCCATGTTATTATATGTAAATCATTATATTTTTTTGGTTATCGATCTTTGTATTGTGTGATGTAATTTGTATTTGTGAGTTGAGGGTTAGGGTTTAGCCGACCTTTTTGTCAAGGTTGATGATTTGTATATATAGGTGATATATTCATGTAATTTGGGTGTTGGTGTTGTGTCTGCATTATCAGAGAGTGTTTTATGTGCAAACAAGAGATCTATCCTTCGATAAAGTGTTGAGGTGAGACTGGTGTAGCGAGGTAGACATTTGTGCTTAACCAGAAGTGTAATCAGGCATTTGTAGATGCTATTATTGCAGTTCATTTCTTTTGGATTGTAGTCCAAATCTTATTGTAAGTCAGTGAGACTTCCCTAAGGGTTGTAGCCTTTCGAGAAAATATCTTTTGAGTAGTGATCTCTAGGAAGTGTATCTGAATGCTTGTGCATTCGCCATTGTAATATTTACACATACTACTATAGATTATTATCTTACTATGGGTAGGTTCCCACCGTGGTTTTTTCCTTAACCAGGTTTTCCACGTCAAAAATATTAGTGTTGTGTGTTGTATTGTTGATTTTCTTTACTGTAGTTTATTAGATCTATTATTGCATTTAATTTTGTGTGTCCAGTCTTCCTTCTCTGATGCCTCTAACAATTGGTATCAGAGCCAGATCCTCTAGAAATTGCTTAACTTCTTGAAGAGATCTAGGATGGAAGCTCAAGGTGTTATCTTTAAGAAGGACAGTCTGAGATTTGATGGAAGCAACTATGCTATATGGAAGGACCGGATGGAAGTGCACTTGAAATGTCTTGCATAGGATTACTGGAAGATTACAAAGAATGTCTATGTTGTTCCTTAGAATGGAACATCTACTCCTAATGAGGTTAAGGAAGAACAACATAATATCAGATCGAAGGAAGAATTTCTTAGTGCCCTAACCAATTTAGAGATGACAAATGTAATGGGACTTCAAACTGCACATGAGATCTAGGAGAAGATTGAGATTTTGTATGAAGGAGATAAACAGGTAAAAGTGGCTAAGTTGCAGAGTTTGAAAGGAAGATATGAGAAATTGAAGATGGGAGATGGTGAGAACATACACTCTTTCATGGCTAAGGTGAATGACCTTGTCCTAGGTATCAGATGTGCCGATGGAACCATTGATGAAGATGAAATAGTTTCTAAGGTGTTGATATCTTTTCCTCCTGCCTATAAACATAAGGTTGCTTCTATTAATGAGATCTAGAGTGTGACTATTGTAACAAGAGATGTGTTGGTTGGAAAGCTTGCTGCATTTGAGTTGAGTGAATTTGAAGAATCACATGGAAAGTCAGACAATATTTAGAGCATCTACATCTATGTCTAGTAAGAAGAAATATGATCCTAATGAGTGTGGAATATCCAGATATGAAAGGGAGAGAAGAGAGATGGAAGAGAAAGAAAAAGAACTTGATGAGCTTGAAGCATTGATTGCCTGGAGATTTCCTAAAGGAGCTGGTAAGTATGATGGAAATTTTCCTTTGAAATGTTTCTCTTGTAATAAGATATGTTATTTTGCTTCTAGATGACTGGAGAGAATGGATAAGTATGATAGACATGATACTTGTTTGATAAGCATGATAAGAATAATAGATATGAGAAGCATGAGAAGTATGATAAGCCTTATAAGTCTAACCAGAAATTTAGGAATTAGAAGAAATGTTATTATGTTGCTAATGCAGGTGTTATAGATGAAGAATCAAAAGGACATGAAGTTGTGTTTATTTCCATTAAAGAAGATAGACTTGTACTTATTGATTCCACTAGCTGCTTTGCTGAGGAGAAAGCTTTGGCTACTAAGGTAGAAGAGAAAGATGAATGGGTGATTGACAATGGTTGTTCACATCATATGACTACTGATAAAAGAAAATTTTTGAGCATGGAAAGGTATGATGGTGGAATAGTTAGATTTTGAGATGACAAAGCCTATGTGATCCATGGGAGAGGTTCTATTTCTTTTGATGTTCAACATAACATTGATGATGTCTTGTATGTTGAAGGTTTGAAGCATAAACTCTTGAGTGTTAGATAGATGGTTGATAAAGGTTATGATCTACAATTCAAGGATGGTAAATGCAAAATCTTAAATGCCTCCAGTATAGAAATTGCATCTAGGACTAAGACAAAAGGTAACATGTTTCATTTGAATGATGGAGAGAAAATTTGTTTGATTGCTAAGATAGATGAGAGTTGGTTGTGGCATAGGAGAATGTGTTATGTAATTTTTGATTCAATGATCAAGATATTTTCTACACATGATGCTATAGATCATCCTAAGATTGTTAAACTTGTTAATCCAGTATGTAAAGAATGTCATTTGGGTAAGCAAACAAGGATTTCTTTAAAGAGAAAACAATATACATCTGATGGACTGCTAGATCTTGTGCATACTGACCTATGTGGACCTACAAATGTTAGAAGTGTTCAGGTTGATAGATACTTTATGTTGTTAATTGATGATTATTCCAGGATGATGTGGGTTGTCTTTTTGAAGGAGAAATCAGAAGCATTTGACAAATGCAATATATTCAAAGATAAAGTAGAGACTAAGTCTAGATTTAAGATGAAGTGTCTGAGATCTGATAGAGGTGGAGAATTATGTTCCAGAGAGTAATTCATTCTGTCAAATGCATGGAATCATAAGGCAACTATCTTCTCCTAGAACTCCACAACAGAATGGAGTTGTTGAGAGGAAGAACATAACTATTTTGGATGTTGCAAGGACTATGTTGATTGAAGGAATGTTCCAAAGATGTACTGGAGAGAAGCTCTTAGTACTGCTATTTACACATTCAATAGAGTTCACATCAAAGGTGATACCAGTAAGACCCCTTATGAGCTTTGGTTTGGTCATGTTCCTACTATGTGATATTTTAGAGTATTTGGTAGAAAATTTTATATCAAGAGAGATGAGGATACAAGAAAGGTTGATGCTAGAAGTGATGAAGGTATTTTCTTGGGATATTCAACTAAGAGAAAAGCCTATCGGTGCTACAATAAGAGACTAAGAAAGATAGTGGAAAGTGCAAATGTGAAGGTGGATGAGAATCTTGGGAAGGAGATCAGAGAATATAGATATGATGATGGTCAACACATTGTTTTAGCTCCTATTCAGCCCGAAGAGCCTAAGTAGAATGATCCAATAGAGGTTGTTAATCTGGATGCAGCTTCTAGTGGTGAAGATGTTCAAGAACCTAAGAATCAAAACAATTAAAAGACTCTGAGGTATGTAAGATTGAATCATTCTAAAAATCAGATTATTGGTGACAAGAATAAAGGTGTAATGACTAGAAGAAGGTTAGCTGATGAAGAAGTATATTTGATTTCTAAAGTTGAACCTAAAGATGTTGTTGAAGCTTGTAAAAATGAAAGTTGGATGAGAGCTATGGAAGAAGAACTAGATCAGATTGAAAAGAACAATACTTGGGAACTTGTGCCTAAACCTAAGGATAAGAATGTTATTGGTACTAAATGGGTATTCAGGAACAAATTGAATGAAGTTGGTGAAGTTGTCAGAAATAAAGCTAGATTGGTCTACAAAGGGTATTCACAACAAGAAGGAATTGATTATGAGGAGAATTTTTCTGCAGTTGCTAGAATTGAAGTTGTTAGACGGTTGCTTGCATATGTTGCTTATAAAGACTTCAAGGTATATCAGATGGATGTCAAATCTGTCTTTTTGAATGGTGATCTAGAGGAAGAGGTTTACATTGAGCAACCTCGTGGGTTTTCATTGTTGGATGGTGTTGCTGACAATAATCCGTACTTTAAGATAGAAAATGATAACATCCTGATTATTGAAGTCTTTGTTGATGATATTATCTTTGGTGGTGATGATGACTTGAGCATGGAGTTTGTCGTTGATATGTAGAAAGAATTTGAGATATCTATGATTGGTGAGATAAAAAATTTCTTAGGTTTGTAGATTGCATAGACTGGAAAAGGTATATTCATATCTCAAAATAAGTATGTGAAGGAATTGCTAAAGAAGTTTGGGCTAGATGACTCCAAACTGGTTGGAACTCCTATGGCAACTAGGTGCAAGCTATCTAAAAATGATGAATCTCCTAAAGATAATCAAAGTTTGTATAGATCTATGGTTGGTGGATTTCTATATCTGACATAAACTAGGCCTAACATTATGCATGTTGTGTGCATGGCTGCTAGATATCAAGCTGATCCAGAAGAGAGTCATGTCACTATTGTTAAGAGAATATTCATATATCTAAAGGGAACTATGGATTATGGTTTTGGTACCCGAGGAATGATGATTTCATGTTATGTGCCTATACTGATGTAGATTGGGTGGGTGATATAGATGACCGAAAGAGAACTACCAGTGGAGCATTCTTTTTGGGAAAGAAGTTGGTTTCATGGGCAAGTAAGAAACAAGATTCAATGTCCTTATCTACTATTGAAGTTGAGTACATTGTTACTGCTAGTAATTGCATGTGGATAGTTTGGATGAAGCAGATGTTGAAAGATATCAAAGTTGTTTATGACGAGCCTACTGTCATTTAATATGATAATTATAGTGTCATTAACATGTCAAAGAATCCAGTGCAAAATTTGAAGACTAGGCATGTGTCAATCAAATATCATTACTTGAGAGAGAAAATTAGTGAAGAGAAGGTGAAGCTGGAGTATGTATCTACAAAGGAAAAAATTGCTAATATTTTCACTAAACCTTTGCATGCAGATACATTTGTTTATTTGAGAACTAGATGCATTAAGTTGCATCAGTCTACTGGATTTCAAAGCCTTTATCCTTTTATCTAGATTGATGAGTTGGTATTTCTCATTTGTTGGAGTAGTCCGTTGACTTGGTTGTGTGTCCCAGGGGGAGAGAGATTCATGTTTCTATTTTTGGGGAGAGAGTTTGATTATCTTTTTTAGATCTTTTTCATTGTTGTCAAAGGGGGAGAGAGATCATGTGATAAACTACTTTTATCTGTCTTGATCTTAGGGGGAGTTTGCTAGTGATATATTCTTTCTTTACATTGATTGTTTTTCACATTCATATGTTGCCATCAATGCCAAAGGGGGAGATTGTTAGATATTGTTGTTCATTGTTGCTTCTAGGATATGTTGTTATCATTTATGTCAATGTATTCCTGTGATTTGATCCAGTGTGATTGGGAAAATATTCTAATCCAGTTTTTGCAGTATTATTTTGTTGATCACTATGTTGCAGAGTTCAGTATTTCCTCCAGTATATTCTGGTGTGATCAGATTTTGTGATGAGACTTTGGGATATTGTTTTGGATGATCTTGTGTATTTTCATTTCATATGGTTCATGATTTGGTACTCCACAAGTTATCTTTCTTCATGACAATTGTTGATTGGTTGTGTTCTTGAGCTTTCAAATGTTGAAAGATGAAGATTTGAAAAGTGGTGTTGGTGCAGTTGTTTCAGATGATTCTAATGTGCTTGCTGGTGTTTCCTAGTCATGTCCTATTTATTTTGGTGATCCACATTGATCGTTGTGCGAGTTTTTGGTGGTTTCCATGAGCTAGTGATGATTTTCATGTTATGCGGTATTTCTAGTGGTGTAGCATGTTGTGCTTGATCTTGGTGTGATTTCTAGTGGAGTTGGGCATTTGGGAATTTGAATTAGGTCCATATTATGCTATTTAAATTATAATATTGGTTTAGTGATCGATCTTTATATCATGTGATGTAATTTTGTATTTGTGAGTTGACGGTTAGGGTTTAGTCAACCTTGGTGTCAAGGTTGATGATTTGTATATATAGGTGAGATATTCATTAAATTTGGTGTTTGTTTTGTGTTTGCATTATCAGAGAGTGGTGTATATGTGAAAAATAGATATATCCTTTGGTGAATTCTTGAGGTGATATTGGTGTAGCAAGGCAGGCATCTATGCTTAACCATAACTTTCATCAGGCATTTGTAGATGCTATTATTGCAGTTCATTTCTTCTGGATTGTAGTCAAAATTATATTCTAAGTTAGTGAGACTTCCTTAAGGGTTGTAGACTTTCAAGCAAATATATTTTGAGCAGTGAGCTCTAGGCAATTTGCCTGAATGCCTGTGCATTCCCCGTTGTAATATTTACACATACTACTATAGAGTATCATCTTACTATGGGTAGGTTCCCACCGTGGTTTTTCCCTTAACCAAGTTCTCTATGTCAAAAATATTGGTGTTGTGTCGTTGATTTGCTTTACTGCATTTTATTAGATCTGTTGTTGTGTTTAAGTTTATGTGTCCGGTAAAGACTGATTTACTCCCCTCTCTCAGTCTTCCTTCTCTATTGTTGCTAACAGGTATGATAAATTATGATTTCAATAAATTCTTCAATGAGATTCCATAAAGTTTCATTTGTACTTGTGAATTGTGATCAATACAAGATCATATTAATGATTAGAAGACAATGAAGTTTCTCCTTGAGTAATAACATCATTATGCATTATGAATATGATATGTTGAGATGTTACTATGATGATTTGTATATGTGTATCTATGGATTAATCTCATTTATATAAAATCCTAGGATTAGGTCCTAGAGTATGTCTAGGGAGTGGCTTCCAACACGTACCCAACTTGTAAGTGGCCCAACGTTGGGATGATTTAATCAGGTGATAACAATAAAAACTTGGGGTGAACATTAAAAACATAATTTATATTCCTCAATAATATCATGATTGCTATGATGAGGATACGAATGTCTTGAGAATCCATTCCCACACATGGAGTGATAAGACTTGTCTGGAGAGACATGCCCACTCATGTAGTGCTAGAACTTGCATGATTGTCATTCTCATCTGCATGAGATAATTCTCAAATTTTGTATGGTTTGTCCTCATCAACACATATGATGATACTCATTCCACATCTGTATAATCTATCTCCTTGAGTAGATTGAGTAGAGACCCTTGAGGATCCCTTGTGATGTTGTGTTGCATATTGGTTGATAGTGTATGTTGTGTATGCTTCATGTATGTTGCAAGTGTAAACCTATTACATTCATATTGCCTTGTGAATATCTATATGAGCACAGTAGGGTGGACCTATGGGTACCACATGGGACCACAATTGGGGGCTGGTGTACCTTGTGTGTGAGTACCCTAGAGAGCTTCACCACTATCTTCCTCTCTTGATCTTCTCATTACACGTTTTAAAGTATTTGTAATTTTATTCAAGTGTTATAATTATTTATTATTGTATATTATGAACCCTCCAAATGGAGAATGATGTCATAAAACATAATAATGTGAGTAGAGTATATGTTAGTGGATTGGTGTTGGAATTGGCCACCACACATGAGTATGCATACTTGTTATTTGATTTTACATTATGGTGTTATCAGAGAATCATTTCAATTCATGCTTTAAAATGAACTTTGTCAAGTAATGTTATGAGTAGAGGATTTAATGAGTTATCTTTTAGTAGGCTATGAGGTCATAAACCATACATAGATGTGCTCTAAAGGTAATAACATTAGATAACCCTTAGAGGAGGTTTTCAAAGTTGAATATTGATTCTTCTGCAATGCGTAGTTGTTGTTGAGTAATTAACCTAATCTAGAGGTGTGAGCTTAGTTCATGCATATCTTCTTACTTATTACTTTAAATTTTTTTTATGTATTTATTGTGTTTTTGTTCATATCCTCTAGGGTTTCTTGGTGGGGTTTTACATCTGGTATTAGAGCCCATGTTAAAATACTAGGAACTTTGGTGTATATGTGCTTATTATGTTTGAGAGTGGTATGTGCTTATTACATTATTATCATTGATGTTTATCATTGTATTTTCATTGCCTTAACATGGCTTATAGATATATGTTTGGTTTTTGTTTAAGCATGTCTTGTGGTGTTTGAAGGATGCCTCTTAAGGGTGGTGGTTGTAATAAAGGTCAAGGGAAAGTTATTAATTTAGGTACTCAATTGAATCCTCATCAAGAGGTTCATTAGGAGGAGCATTAGGTTGATCATTAAGAGGAGGATCAGGTCAATCATCAGGTGAGTAGTGTATAGAGAATTAAGGTGGTCAAGATGGTGGAGTGGGGGGTCCTCAAGTGCTTCATTTGCTTTAGGAGATCATAGCACATTTGGGACCTCAACGTGAGATATCTCCATAGAAGGAGTCCCATCCATCACAACAACACGAGAGAGATTGTTATTGTAACCCTAGCCTTTCTAAGGTTGTTTAGAGGAGATAGTGCATAGAGGTAAATCATGACAATATCATTGTAGCTCACATGAAGGATTTTCTTAGACCTCACCCATCTACCTTTGAGGGCTCGACTATTCATGTTGAGGTAGAGACTTGGTTGATAGATCTTGATCAGTGATTTACTATGCATCCTTACAATAGTAATAGCAAGGCTTGTTGTCCCATCATTCATCTTAGGGATTTTGTATTCACATGGTGATGTATGGAGGAGAAGAAGCTCCACTTAGACATTGTCTTGGTATCATGAGAGATATTATTTGAATATTTTGTACATGCTTACTTTTAGAGCATTATCATTAGAGTTGTGCCAATGAGTTCCATGAACTTTGTCAGATGGCTATGACCCTAGACCATTATGAGCATCGATTCTTTAAGTGCAAGCAATGTGCTAGAATTTTTTATGATGAGCATATGTCAGTAGAATATTTTGTTCAAGGCCTTAAGGCCTGCATCAGTGGTAGTGTTTAGATCTTTGAGCCAGAGACATTAGATATTGTCATAGAGAAGGAAATATTGATTGAGGATAATTTGGCTAGAGGACTTGGATGCCAAACATGAGTATAGGTTGGAGTACACCTTCATTAAGTTCAAGAGTGTGAGGAACAATCAACCCATAGGATCATCTAGAGCATATTTTGCACCTCCTCAGATAGGTCATTAGTAGTAGCAAGTACAAAGATCCTTTCAGGGTTCTCAAAGTGGTCAGGGCTTTGGAGGATGACATCTCATAAGTAATGAGGATAGGGCTACTCTCGGGAACCTTTTCATAGTTAGCCATCTCATAGTACATTATAGATCTCTAGTAGGGGAAATTTCCATCAATTAGTGCACCTTCTATAAGTCATAGTTATGGTAGGGGATGATGTTTTACATGTGGTTAGCATGATCATATAGCAGTCCAGTGACCTTAGTGATTAGTTTCAGGGCCTAGTCAGAGGAAAACCACTTTCAAGCCTACAATTGGGGATGTAGGTAGATCTCATAAGTTATTTTTCATGGTTGATAACTATCAAGTTGAGAATCAGGGCACAATCATTAAGACTTCAGGTGTGTTTTTTATTAAGGCAAAAAATAGGTTTTGAAGGGACCTGAAACCGTTTATAAGGAAATTATAAATGTTGTATCATTCAAGCCCATTAAAACAAAATAGACCAGATAGACAACCAGGATGATAGAAAAACAAGACAAATAGAGAGAAACACAACCCTACGTTAGCAAAAAGCTAGTAGAAGAATATAGCAGCACCAGCAAAAGGAACAACACTAACCCAGGTGTATATGGTGAAAATGGATAACAATGATAACAATATTGAAAGACTAAAATGGATTCAACCACTAAAACCCTAGCCTAACAATGAACAAAGATCCACCATAACATATGAAGATAACCTAAGACAATGCAAATAACTCAAAAATCACAAAGATTATACCATCACATCTCCAATAGGGTTTTGATCTCCATTCTTCCTATCTCCATTGATCTTGCTTGATATACTTGCTCTCAGATTTTTGTATGCACAAGAGCTCAACAAAGAACGGAATGTGGTTGCAAGTAGAATTGTAGTGTAGCCAAGTACTCCAAAATCAGTCATTAGGGTTAGTCATTAGGATATGTCATTAGGGTTTGACAATGAAGAAAGCATCTCCTTAAATAGAAGACACAATAAGAAATGGAGGGTTAAGATTGAGAGGTGTAAAAAGAGAGGTCGGCTAGGATTAGAGGGTAGGTAAAAGAAATACCAAAATAATGAAAGAGGTAGGTAGTGTATGAATTAAGAGATGAATGACATGTGTCATGTGTAGAAAAAGATAATGAATTAATTAAATAAATAAAGATTTATTTAATTAATAGAAGAAGTAGGACAATTAAATAAATAAAATATTTATTTAATTTAGGAAAGGGATAATTTAAATAAATAAATGTATTTATTTAAATGAGAAATAAGGCTAGAAGAGGATAAATGAATTAATTAAATAAATAAAGATTTATTTAATTAATAGAAGAATTAGGCTTAGATAATTAAATAAATAAAATATTTATTTAATTAGACATGACAATTTTCAGTGTCTACACCAGGTTCTTTTAAGTTTCAACAACTTTAGCTTCAAGTTGACTCATCTTCTGGGCTGCTTCCTTCAACTTCAAGATGTCCTAAGGTAGATTAGTAGTCTTCTTCTTTGTACTTGTCCTAGTTCTCTTGCTTGGACCCAAAGTATCCTCATTTCCTAGGTCTTTATCCTGGTCCAGATCAACAAAAACCCTATCCTAGTTAAATTTTTCAAGCTTGGCCACCAAAATACTCATGTTATCTACTGAATATTTAACAATTTTATGACTATCCTCCATAATTTTGTGCAGGGTGGTCTCACATTTATTGATCCTCTATTCCGTTTTCCTAAACTTGTAATCATACTTGTCCTTCATTTTTTCAATAGTCTCCACATTCTTAAACAATCTACCATCATTTTGTTTCCCATTTTCATTCTAGAGGGCACAAACAAGGGTCCCTTGAGGTTTCTCCTTCACACCACCAGAATGCATGGGCTCAACAGTAACCTAAAACTTCTCCCCCAAATCCTCCTTAGCATGTAATTCTTCAATCTTAGATGAAAGGGATCTCTATTTGAGGTTGAGGCTGTTAATCTCATGAAAATCCCATTTGAAGAGTCTAAAGAGATACATAGAGCTATTTTTAGCACTCCAAAACCCCAAAAGCAATCTCCTACTTGGGCTGAAAGTCCTGAAAGCTCAAGTCCACAAACTCTTGAGAATTCCCCTGCTTGTCATGAGGAGAAAGAGATTCCTCAGAGTCAGGAGGGGAAATAAGAACATCATGCTCCTAGGAGCTATAGAATATCACAAGGGCAGAGACTTTCCCTTTCCCCTTGACTTTCTTCGTAGTCTTATCTCCCCCTATCAAAGGAGAACCCTTGCCCTTGTTGGTCCTTGGAGACAAATACTTTTTCTCCCTTTTAGGTTTCTTGGGAGGGGGGTAATGACCTCTTCCTCCCCATCCTTAGTTCCCCATCCCTCACTCTTAGAGCTACCACTACCCTCCCCATCATAATCAAAGACCGAGAGAGACCAATTAGGGTTCTCAAAGGCCCTAGCCTTGAAATGCTTATAGATAAGAAAGATTAACCCTTGATACAAAATAGCCTGGTTATTGTGGGGATTCTCTCTATATTCATTAATATCAGCATTTAGAGAAGAAAGAAAGTAAAAAGAAATTAAATATTCACCTTATGCATGAATTAGTTGAGTAGAACAAAGTGGTATCCATAGATCTTCATAAACTTGTCATCTAGAGTGAAGAAATCCATAGTTTGTTTAAGAATTTCCCTCCAAATGGGCTTTATCTACTTCAGCTTAAAGTTAGACTTGTTAACCTTAATCAAATTTTCCTTCTCCTTATTCATCTTGGGGAACTTCTTCATGGAACCATCTGAGAGCTTCCTATACCAGTAAAACTTGATGCCCTCCATTGATAGGCTAGTGACCTCTACAACGAGGCTCTCATCCACCACAACTGCCTTACCAAAAAGATTGAGATTCCAATTTTTCCACTCCACAAAAATCTTATTAACTCTAATCATTCCCATAAAGCCTCTCTAGGAAAGGCGTGACCCCTCCTTGTTGCATCCAATACCAGATGGTGGCATTATTTTTCCAATTCTCACAGTTTGCAAGTTCCACCCTTCATCTATTTCCACCCATCTTGTAGGATAGAGAAAAATGAGCCCAAAATAGGTAGAAAACCAGACAGATCTCTAAAGAACCAACAAACCCAATAAAGCCAGGAATAACCTAGAAAGCATGCAAAATAAAAATGAAATCACTGATATCCAAGGCTTTTTGACAGTTTCCATTAACAATAATGATCATATAATCAACGAATTGCATCATCAAAAAAAGTGTGCAAATTGCCAATTTTACCATGTGTTTGGTCATATGATAGGAGGGCTTTAACATCTCCCACTAGGGTGTCCTCCCCATACCAAGTGCTTTTAGATTTGGATTTCATCCCCAAATTAGCAAGACAATCAACCATAGTATTAAGTTTTCGATGGGCATGAGAGATGAAACTTCTTTCAAAGATTTGAATAATCTCAATTGAGGACTTTATAAGATTCTCAATGGTCCATGAATCTCTGTTCTCCCCTTTTAGACATTTGATAATGCTGTTAGAATCACCTTCAATCCATACCATTTTGCAATTTAGATGCATAGCAGTTTTCAGCATTTGGTAGGCACCCATGGCTTCTGTAAGGTGGTTGGTCGAGACTTCAGGTGTGTTATGTGTGATTTATATCTCAATTTTATTTGCTTCTAGTACTTCGGATTCTTTTATATCCCCATTCCTTATGGAGTGATGTGGGCTTGTGGTAGCAAGGCAAAATGATATTTGATAGGCTAAGTTAGCTACCAGTTCCAAGGTGGTCATAGATTCCTTAGTTTATGGTTGTGTGTTGGATTTGGGTACCTTCACTACCACCATAGACCTTTATATCCCTCCTTTGTGATCTTATGGAGTTGTTTTGGGCATGGATTGGTTGGATGCTCATTAGGATTGCATTGATTGATAGCTTAAGTTGGTTAAGTGTCTGGATGATCTTGGATAGGGAGTTGAGCTTATAGGAGTCTAGAGACCCATTTCCTTATGCATGATCTTGTCTATGTAGTTGAAGTAGATAATGTGATAGGGTTGTTAGTTGTTTGTAGTCTCAATGGGTAACCTTGATGAGGGTGAGAACTGAGAGGCATCGTTTGATGATTACCCTATTCTTTGTGAGTTTGTAGATGTGTTTTTGAGTGATATTATAGGCATCTCCCTTAAGTGTGATATAGACTTATATATTGAGCTTGTTCCTAGAGATGAGCCTATTTCCAAGGCATCTTATCATATGACTACTCAAGAGTTGAGTGAGCTTTGTTTGTAGTTAGGACAATTGTTGACCAAAGGCCACATTCATCCTAGTGTTTTCCCTTAGGGAGCACCTATCATACTAATGAAGAAGAATGATGGATCCCTTCACTTGTGCATTGATTATTGACACTTGAATAAGGTGATGATGAAGAACTGATATCCATTACTAAGGATTGATAATTTATTTGATTAGATGAAGGGAGATAGATTTTTTTATAAGATTGGCCTCAAGTCAAGGTATCATTAGCTTCACATTCATGAGGCCCACAGTAATCAAACTGTATTCTATACTTCTTATGGATACAATGATTTCATAGTTGACCCATTTGGGTTGACCAATGAATTATTAGTATTAATTTTGAGTTTGATAAATGGGGTGTTTCTCACCTACCTTGACCAGTTTTTCTTTGTGTTTCTTGATGATATTTTGGTGTATTTGAGGACTATGGAGGAACATGAGGACCACTTACATCATGATTTGTAGTTTCTTTGTGATAATTAGTTGTATAGAAATTTGGCCAAGTGTGAGTTCTTTCAATCCGAGGTAACATATTTGGGCCACATCATCTTACGAGAGGGTATTATAGTGGATCCCTCTAAGATCCATACTATTGTAGATTGGTTAGTGTCAATTAATATCTCGGAGGTTCATAACTTCACAAGATTGGTTAGATATTACTTTCATTTCATGAAAGACTTTTCTAGGTTGGTACACCCTATCACATCTCTTTAGAGGAAAGGGAAGAAGTTTTTTTGGATAAAGAAATGTGAAGCATCTTTTTAGGATCTTAAGGAGCATTTGACCAGTACACCTATCTTGGTAGTGCTAGACCCAACAAGAGATTTTTTTGTGTGTACTAATGTATCTTTGGAGAGTTTGGGGGTATCTCTCATTCAAGATGGATGTGTGATTTCATATGAGTCTCACAAGCTCAAGGATCATGAGTTGAACTACCCCACCCACAATTTGGAGTTAGTGGTAGTTGTGTATGCACTTGTGCATTGGAGGCATTTTCTCTTGGGCCATAAATTTTATTTTCATATTGACCATTGTAGCTTATAGTATATATTTACTCAACCAAATCTTAAGTATAGGTAGTGTCAATGGATGTAGTTCCTTTGCAAGTATGATATCCACTACATTCAAGGTAAGGAAAATGTAGCTACAGATGCCTTGAGTAGTAGGAGACATCAAATTTAAGTGATGACTCTTGGTGTGGACTTGTGGAGTTGTATCCACAAGGCACTTCCTAGAGACACCTTATATCATGAGATGAGAGGAGAGATTGAATTAGGGAGAGTCTTTGAGGGTCATTTTTCTAGATATTATTTGGAGTCAAATCAAATTTTGTTGAATCTTGGTCATATTTATGTTTCCCTTATGGATGATCTTCATACCTTGATCTTGATTGAAGCACATCATGCTCCATATTCAGCACATCCTGATGTGAAGAAGATACATGCTAACCTGAAATA
Source organism: Cryptomeria japonica (assembly GCF_030272615.1). NCBI lineage: Eukaryota > Viridiplantae > Streptophyta > Pinopsida > Cupressales > Cupressaceae > Cryptomeria > Cryptomeria japonica. The sequence goes on from NC_081410.1 coordinate 439,336,937, forward strand.
GTTATATCATTGGGTAGGGATGAGGTGTAAAATTGTTGATTTTGTGTATAGGTGCCTTTAGTGTCAAAGGGTGAAGGAAGAGCATCGTCATCCCACAGGTCTCTTGTAATTGTATATCATTCTTGAGTGGAAATGGGACACTATATCTATGGATTGTATTTTGTTTTTTTCTATATCTTCATGCCATCACCATGCTATCATGGTTACAATGAATGGATTGTCCAAGGTGGCACATTTTTACCCCATTAGATCTTCTTATATAGCTCCTTTGGTGGAATATTTATTTATGGTGGATATTGTACAACTTCATGGGATACCTTGTAGGATCATAGTATATCATACCTAGTGTTTACTTCTACATTCTAGGCATCTATAAAACATGCATTGGATGCCTAACTTAATTTTAGTTTAGCATATCATCCTGAGACCGACAATCAGATGGAGTGTGTTAATAAATTTTTGGAGGATATGGTTCACATCTATGTGATGGATCAACCATCTAATTGGGAGGACTATCTATACTTGGTTGAGTTTTCCTACAATAATGGGTACCATAGTTCCATTGGTAGGCCATATTTTTAGGCTTTTTATAGTCAATTGTTTCATACTCCATTGAGTTGGGATCATTTAGAGGATCGAGTTTTTTGGGGTCCTAAGATAGTAGTAGCTAGTTTATGTTGAACCCAAGGAAGGACTGAGAAGGGGGTTCAATTAGTCCAAACATAAATTTAATGCAACACATAAATAATTAATCAACAACACGTATCCAACACACGAACATCGAGATTTTCTATGTGGAAAACCCAAATAGGGAAAAAATACAGTGAGCACGTACCAATAAAATATATCCACTACATATATTATATTACAATGAAAAGAGCTCACTGCTCTAGACTTGCAAACCAAGGCTACCTACTTTGTGGACAAGATACAAAAGAGGACTTGAAAAAATGAAGCTAACTACAAGGCAAGATACAAAAATGATTTGAAAAGAAAGATCCCTAATCATGAAGCTATCCTTGAACTTTTCATCAAGTGACCAACATTAGCACACACAACTCAAACCTCAACTATCAACACTCTATCTCATACATTTGTCATAGTCTCAAAACAACTTGCATATCATTTGAACACAACCCTTCTTCTTTACTCTTCACTGAATTTCACACACTTCCTTTTGCATTCTCTACACTGTTCTTCCCACTCCCACATTCAACTCAATCATGTACACATTCCTTATATACAAGATAGATTATCAAAGCTTGAACCAAGACAACTTGAAACAAATAAAAACCTTTTAGACCAAAAACACACATGTTGATCCACTCCAGAAGAAAGAGGGGACCAAAAAAAATCTTCCAAAAATCAATTCATCGATCCACAATCACCGAAATATAATAAAAAACATATCAACACTATACGCATCAATAAAAGCAATTAACGATTGAAACATATCCTCCAATGTAAATAACTCAAATCTGGATCTCCATACGCTATAGTGAGACCCATAACCAAAGAAACGGGACCCGGACTCGACAAGGCCGAATCATTTTGGGACTCAGGACTCGGAGTCAAAACTCAACTTAGACTCGGCTAGACTTGGGAAAGTGAAAATCTCAAAAAATTTAAAACTTTTTTCATGCACCCTTTATTAAATACACCTTAAAGACACAATAACATCATCAAATAGAATCTAGTTTGATTATATACACAAGTATACATTAATCACATAAGCATAAACACAAATTGTAGCTAAAGGAAATAACAAACATAGATATGTACATATTGTCAAATGTATACAATATTACAAAACTCATAGAATAAAAAATCCATGTCATCATACGATCAAATGAGATGCAAACTCTTCCTTTCCAACTCTTGATGCACCAAATGAAAGCATATGTTGTTATATGGAATTGGAGCCTAATCAAGCTCAGAGGTTAAAATTTCCCTACTTTTATTGACAAAATTTCCCCCCTAATTTTACAACGGGGGTTTGGGGGAAGCGCCCCCAAGTTGGGGTCAAGGGGCAGAACCCTTTGCATGCTCCCTATTGCGATACAGAGCGGGGTCGAGGGGGAGCACCCCATGAGGCCAAAAGGCTTATTATTTTATACAAGTGTCGGGTGTTATTTTTCTATTGTTTCTCCTTACAACTCATCTTTCTCCTCCTATTTTTCCAAATGAGTGAAATGAAGTTCACTTTTAGGCTCAAAGCATAATATAAACAAAAAGAATCAATTCAAAACATATTAGTTATGTTTTTTTTTAACTTTAAGTTACATGTTGTTGTCCGATTTTGGGAGTCAGAACTTGCCAAACTCGGCGATTTTGGGCGATTTTTTGACCCAGACTTGTTTGAGTCCAAGTCCGAACCCACTAGACTTAGCGAGCATGACTTGACTTGGAAATTGCCCAAACTCGGTGATTTTGGGCGATTCCCGTTTCTCTACCCATAACACATCAAAAAATACTCCACAAATCATATTCAGACCCAAGGATAGGTCTAGCATAGAATATCACAACCACCTATGAACAATTTCATAACATCTAGAGAAAACAATATTTCTAGACCACAAAACTATCATATCCACGATACTAAAACAATAGCCAAAGAAGATAACAATAAAAAACAACATTAGCAACACTTTTTCGACTCAAACACTTCCAAAACAACCAATAGAACAAAATTGCAACACTAACGCAACAAGATGTCTCTGCACATTCAGAATCAACAATTATTCAGAACAAGTTTGACATCAATGACAACCACAACAACACATTCTTCTAATAGTTGACATCAGAAAGCATTTGATTGTAGCTCAGGATCAATAGAAGAAGTATGTCAATGCCGATAGAGTAGAACCTTCAGTTTTTAGTGGGTGATTGTGTTTTCTTGAGAGTTCATTTGTGAAAGAGCCTCATCTATTATGGGAAAGGATCTAAGTTGGTACCATGTTTTGTTTGACCTTTTGAGATTTTAGAGAGGATTGGCCATGTTTCTTACCACCTTGTTCTACCACCTAGCATATCTTGCGTCCATGATTTGTTCCATGTTTATGTTCTTACAGAGTATATCCCTAGCATGACATATGTTCTTGATTGATGTGCTTTATAGGTCAATGAATGCACAACTTTCTTGGGAGCCCATGCAAATCCTTCAACATGAGAGACTGACCCTCAAGGGTCAAGAAATAGAGAAAGTAAGGGTCCAGTGCGACCAAAATGATGAGTATTCAAACACATGGTAGGATGCTACACAATTGAGAGAGTTGTACCCATATATTTTTACTCATTTCCAAGAGTAAGCCTAGTATTGGGGGGAGGATGTAATGCCTCCCATATGGTGTCTCTTTCTTACAGTTATATTCTTTTGTTCATATGATGATATCACTACTAATGTGGATAGTAGGTTATACATGTAGTTCCAATGATGATCATATATTCATGATGTATCTATGATGATGTATAGGTTATTATATGAAGATATTTTGGTTATATCAATGTTATTTGATTACTTGATGATGCTTTGATGATGTAATGTTTAGATGAGATATGATGCTACTGATCATGTTTCCTATGTAAACACAACAATGTTTTTTTAATTTTTCAATTAATTAATATATATATTGAAAGGTGCATTGAGGGTGCTACACACACATTTTGTTTTTTGGCAACCTCAAACTCATTAAAAATGGGAACTTGTATTTTGAGTAGCAACATTAAAAGGTATGATATTTGAAATAATTAGAAATTTGCACACTATATCCTATTGGCAACGTATTAATCTTGTCCAGCTATGTTTTAAATGAGTTTTACATTTTACATTCTAAATTTATTGCTAGTTGATGCTTTTCTTTTCCAAACCTAACTAAAGATGTATATTATCTGTTATTTCAAATTTATTTTTCCTACATGAATAAAAATACTGGTATCACTTTAGTGTTATACCTCTAGATGTAATAATTAACATTAACATTAAATTTTACAATATATTAAATATTTATATATACAGAGCGCAAGTTCATTATTTTGTATATATATTTGTTTAGTTATCTTTTCTATATTCCACATACTTTAATATATATTTATATAATTGTATCTATACATTTAAATTCTCAATTATAGAAACATGTATTAATTGCAAATATAAATATTTTTGAAGCTCATTAGACACACATACTTATGTAATTGTAAGAAATGCCTATATATAGTTTAAGTTTATTGTATGAATATATATGTATCCAAGATTCTTAACTATTTAAAATCAAGTGTGTATAGAGTTACATAAATATGGTAACTTTATATATACTCATCCAAATATAAGACATTTTACTGAAATTTTAAATAGTCACCCTAGAAATAAATTTGCAAAGTGTGAATATAGTGTTCAAAAAGATAAATGAAAAATCTTACCAATGTTTAAGAAGGAAACAAACCCATATCACCAAAGTCAACATAAGGATATTTTCATTTCATTTCTTATGAAATAAGGGTAGATAAAAAATAACATAATAAATCAAAGAACAATTTGGATATTGTAAAATTAACTAAACTAAAAAATTGCACTCTTTATTTTTTCTATCATTTTAACTTGAATCATATACAAATTTATTTTATTACAACTTGTATACTACACACAATTCTCCTCAATTATATGAAAATATACAACTATTTCTTATCTCTAACTATACATTAAAAGTGCTTTGAAATAAATAAATTTAAAATTTATATAGTTTTAGAGATTCCTCCAAGAATAATGATATGAGATTAAATGAGTGGCATTTCAATAGAATAAAAATTGTGCTAAACCCTATCATAAGTATAATAACCTATACTCCTAGGGTTCTAACTATTCCCCCAAACAAGGAGAAGCATTGTCTAGCTATTGTTTTTAAGGTAATATAATATTTTAAAAAAATACTCGCACATTTAAAAAAGTAACACTAATACATTTCTCCAACTCATATTTTCTTCAACACTCCCTATTACCTAAATTAACTTTTTTCACATTTTCTTTCATAAATAATAACAAAACATAAATAAATAATACAAGCTACCGAACACAAGAATAAGTAAATATTATCAAGGAAAATGGAAGACTTATCTCTCTACATGAGTTGTAGAGATGAATCTTATCCTATCTCAAAAGTTATGCCAAGCTTGAAAACCAACTCTCATATGCATGAGCTCCTCTTTCTATCAACTATCCTTTTCTCAACTATCTTTTTCTCAAAACTCAAAACAAGAATGAAATTATGAAGTGAGTATCCCCAACTTCTTCTTCCATTAGAGGATACGTAGGAATTCAAATTTGAATCCCTTGAATTAGGTGACACTTGTCATTTTCCTATTCACTCTAGAAGACACACTCTCCCATGCGTTCTCACACATGTTGAGACTTTGGGATATGAGAAATGTTCTTGTACACTTAACCCACAAGCCTAGGAAAGGTACCTTGATTTTTTTAGGGTTTTATTCTGCTCATAAATGAGCTTGGGAGAGTGGAAAGGCTGTAGCTATTTTGGCTCAAAAATGGCATGTCATGCCATGATGCAGCTCCCCAAAATCGCATGCCCTTTCATGCCATACAACCCCCATACAACACGTTCTGGGACCCACTATCGGGCTTCTAATGTGGAGGCATGTTTCCGTTTGTGGTTGATAGAAAGCATTTACACATGGATAACATTTGTCAGCCACTCTCCCAATCATGCCTCATGGGTACGGCAATAGTTTGTAGCCACGTGTGTCCAAAAATTTGAATTTCAATTTTAAAACTCCTCTCCCACTCCCGCCCAAACATAATTTCAAACATATTTTTTTTGAATTCTACCACTATTGAATTCCATTTTCATTTTCTTATGCTACAATTTCATTTCCATTTTTTGATGCTAGGTTTGGATGTCGCAACCAGACTGGGGTTAAGAGGTTTTTCTTTTCGTACCAACAATTGCTCATTGTCATCATAGGAAGCATGGAGATGAAGGGTTTGTCTTACTGAAGCGGTGCTCCCGACATTTTGTCTCAAATCTATAAGGAGTCACCTTATTTTCCTAGCATGGATGGAGTAAAGACTTTTCTAGGAGATTTATGGCATTATTCTTTCATGTCGATATGCATTTTGGCAACTTCAGCTAAGGCATTGAATGATAAAGGTTTGAGTTACATATTAATGAAATCTATTAGTCTATATTGTAGTTGTTAATAATAGTGATGATTTCTATAGATATTTTTATTGCCCATGGTCAAATCAGTTTGCATGGGAAAAATTTCAATGGCAGACCAATCTTAGGAGATAAGGTATTGATACTTAAAATACCCGTAACATATTTTTTCCTCCAACTGCATATTCAGTGTTTTGTTTCTTTTATCTGTGATGAACAAGCATGAATTGTTGTTTCTTTATTTGTAACATATTGGAGAAGCCAAAAGAAAGAAAGAAATCAGATTTTTTCCAGAAGGGTATGGGTACAAAACCGAAAGTATTAAAGAAGGGAGAGAAAAAATTTGGATTCATCAGTCCGATTATCATGATCCTACCACCCATCCAGTTACTCTGTCTCCATGATAAACATAAAATTGGGTTTACTGTTCAAAGTCTGCATTGCAATATTTGAAGGATGTATGGACAGAAAGTAGTGTGTGAATGTTATTTTTGAGCGTCTGATTATCATAACATTATCTAAGCATATAATGCATGGAATGCTAGGGCTGTAAATGCTTGATATTTTATCTTTTCTTAAGTATAAATGACATAGTGTAAAGAAAAATTTTGTCTTGTTTTTTTGTTGTAGCTAGGTATGATTAAAACGATGTCTAGAGTTACAGAAGAATAATTTCCCTTGGTTCTTTCATAGTCTTTGTCATGCTTCTCTAGTGGTGTTTTTGAATTTGAAATATTGAAATCAATGTCGTTGTAGATATAAAGTTTATTTTGTGAGGTTTTTTCCATCATAGAGTTTGATCGAACATCAGTGGAAAAAGTTCGTACTCTCATACCTAAAGACATTTCATGTTAATCAATGTCACATTCTTTGAATGAGAAAAGTTTTGTCTATATTTTAATGTGACTCTTGGGTGCTATGAATGTGAAGTGATTGTATTTTATAAAATGTGTGAATGAATCGCACTTCATAATCTGTGAATGAATTGCACTTCATAATCTACTAGTGTATGAAGAAAATAGATAACATTTTTTCCCCTTTACATTTCAGAAACATTTCAATCTATTATTATTATTGTAGACTGCGAAAAAAATTTGTCTTCAATTTTTTTTTCCTTTTTTTTTCTTTGTGTTGCTTTATGAAATTCATAGTCACGGTTGCTTTATAATTTTTACAGTCACAATGGTTAGTATAGATAATGGACGAGGCATATGTAACATATGCTCAAGTTTTACCTACAGCCTTTTCAGTATGGCTTTGAAGCCCCCAAAATTACAGTTTAGTTTTCTGAATCAAAAAATTATTAATAATTACAATTTATTATTATTGATTAGGGACAAAATTGACAGCAGGTATGATTTTTTAATGGTTTATGAAGAATAATTTGAAGTGTTTTTAATTTAATTGTAAATTTTTCTAAATCAAATTATTTACACAGTTATATTTTAAAATAGAGCGAAAAACTTAGTCTAGCAGGTTATTTAGAAAATGATGTTTGTATCCTCATACAAGGATCCAATCATAATTTAAATAGAACTTTTGAATCATAACCCATCTAATCATAATTGGAACAAAACCATTAAATCATAACAAGAACATAACCTATGAAGCAAACTTTAAATTAGGAAGGTAATCAATTTATGTTTAGAATGGGGTGAGAGGGAGAGAGAGGTAGAGATAAAGATAGATATAGAGGGAGGAAGAGAAAGAGAGAGGTTGGTACAAGAAGATGTATAGAGCTAAGGAGAGAGGATTGAAGAATAGATAGAGATGAAAGAGAAACAAATGGGGGGAGGGTGGGAGAGAGAAATATAGATAGAAAGATGGATAGAGATAGAAAGAGGGAGACAATTAGAGGGGGAGATAGAGAGATAGAAAGATAAAGACGTAGGAAGTGATATATAGAGATAGATGGATTTATAGAGAGTGGGAGATATGAAGGGGTAGTTGAGTGTATAAGATAGAGATAGGGAAGGAGAAATAGAGAGTGTGTGTTTGAGTGAGAGAGATATAGAGATATAGATAGAGAGAGAAATAGATATAAGGTAAAAGAGTAGAGAGATATGAAAGAGAGCAATAGGGGAGAGAGAGACAGAGAGGGGCGAGGAAATATAAGGGGAGAGAGATAGAGATGAAGATAACAATCAAATGGCATGCTACCTTAAGTATAACTCCCCAAGGTCACATGTTATCCTTAAATTAGTTCTATCTCTCTAGCTTGCTCTCTTGCTCTAAACTTTTAACTTGTGTTTTAAATTGAAATCAATTTTGTTATATAGTTTAAAATAAAAATTCAAATTTAATTATTTTAAAATTAATAAATTAAATTTTAATAATTTTTAATTATTATTTGTAATTTCATAACTAAACATAAATAATTAAAATGAATTTTTAACTTAATGAAAAATTAATTCTTAGAAGAAAAAAAAGATAAATTATCCTAATAAAAAAGATCATTAAAAATATTCTTATAAAAAGAAAATAGTAATAAAAGATAGATTTTTAATTCAAAATATAATATTTCTACAATAATTAAAATTTTAATAAGATAAATAATTATAATTTAAATTAATTTAATAAATTTTAATTGTTATTTATAATTTCATCAAAAAAAAATAATTTAAATAAATTTTAAACTTAATGAAAATGAATGGAATTAGAATAAAGTCAATTCTTTCTTTTCCAATAAATTTTCATTTTCCTTTTGAAACTTTAAAGAATAAGATAAAATATCCTAATCAAAGAAGATAATATTAAAAGATATTCTTATCATAATAAAAGATATATTTTTCCTTTTATGCACATTCTTTTTCTAATTAATAATATTTAAATATATATTTTTTATTTTTTATAATTAAAGTTTTTTTTTGTTAAATTGATATAAATGTAAGTAATGGTTGAGATTAATTCCACCGCCTTACATCTTTCTCTCAATTTTGAGCCACTTATTTGAAAAATTAGGTCATCCATTTCATATAAGGAATACCTTTGACATAAATATATAAATTTAAATAAGATTTCGAAGTCTTAATTTGGCATTCAAAATGAAGCTCTTTACTTTTTATTTATATATTGTATATATTTTTTCTTTATTTGTTCGTAAATGTTTGGTTTTCTTTTAAGCATTTGTATTATTTTTTAGTATCTAAAAAAATATTTAAATGAATTCTTTGATTGGGAATTTTCAAGAGTTTTTTGTTTTATTTGTTTTTAATTCATATTTTATGGAATTTGTAATACAAATTTCAAACATACCTTGAAGTTCTGAATATATAATTTGATGGGTTTTAATTAATTTTTTTGGACATATATTATTTTAATTTGTTAAAATAAGGGAATTTATTTTTATTTTCTTTTTTTAGAATTTATTTTGGCTTGTATTAATGTGCATAGTCTAAAACTTGGATCATTAGTAGTCTACTAGGGTACAAAACTTGTGAGCACATTGATCCAATGATGGTTTGGAGCATGAAATCAATGACATATCACAAAATCAGTAGCTTGGATGCCATTAGCTTCAAAATGAGTGTTGGAAGTTGTTAACATAATATATTAGTGAGGGTACAATGTCCATGATCACAAAATCCCATTAGGGGTTTGAATATTGGTGGCTAGAACAACAAGACTATACTTTAAAAAACACACTATGCTACATTGTGACGTATGGCTAAAACTTTGATTTCCAAGTTATTAATTTTGAATAGTAATCCCATTAAAGTGGTATAACAATAAGGAAGTCCCAAATTCTATGCATGAATATTGAAAGGTCTTGGAACCTTCCTATAATAGGGAAAAAGTCCTCAAGTAGCCAAAGGAGTGAATAGACTAGTTCGTACTAGGAGGTACCTCAATTAAGGCTAGGATTAAGCCTATGATTCTAAGAACTAGGGGATAGTTGAGGCATCCTTGCCTAATGAATGAACCTCACCCTCAATATTAGGCACATATCAAGGCCCAAATTACAATAAAGAAACATGAGGAATTATCTTCATTTGCTACAAAAGGGAAGGCCAACATAAGTAAAGAAGAGGTTCCCATGTTGCAAACCATCTTGAAGTCATAGGAAGAAGAGATCAAAGAGATAGAACCATTGAGAATAATTGGAAGGATAAGAGCATCAACAACTCAAGAGGTAGCTCAAGCACCACCTTTCCCTCTAGTCAAAATGCTAATTACTTCATCTCATCCTCCATAGATCCCAATTCCTTCTTCATCATAGGCCAATATTTTAGAGGTATAGGTTGAAGCAGAGGAATACAAAATTGATGGGCTATAAGATATATCCATTTAGGAGGAAACTCAAATACTTGCAAAAACACAAGAGGAAGAGGTTCAATACTTTATGTCATCTATAAACACCTAAAATTGTCCTTTGATTAAGTAAATATTTATTATTTATTTAATTATTTTTATCCCAATAACTTCTATTAATTAATTCACTTAGCCTCGGGGATGACCCCATAATGCAATGATTAGCTGTGAGCCTCCTACATGGGAGGTCTTGGGTTCAAGTCTACTTGACTGGTTCTTAGCTCTAGGGAAAAGCTAAAAAATATCACTTCAGTTGTGACTCATAAACAAAAAATTAATTCACTTAGCCTCTTCTTTCTAGTTTAAATATAAATATTTATTATTTATTTAATCCTTCCACATCTCTCCTAAATTAAACAAATATTCTATTTATTTAATTTATCTAGCCTTTCCTCTATTAATTAAATAAATACTTGTATTTATCTAGTTAATTCATTTACCTTTTTCTTCTTATCCATGACAACACGTCTCCCTAAATTACCTACTCCTCAATCTTAGCCCTCCATTTCAATTTAACCTCTTAATCTTATTCATTCTTATCTTTTATTTCTCACCTCTTAATCTTCTCTTTTCATCTCTACCTCCCCTTCAATCCTATTGAGTATCTTTCATTTATGTGATATTGGCCATTCATCAGTCAACCTCTTAATCTAAACCCTTGATTCTCTTGGAGATTTCTACAAAAGGGGTTTTCTCCTTCAAGTTTGTCATCCATAATCAAGCAATCATTGGAGCACCTATACTTTGCCAAAATCATTATATCATACATCATCACAACCTCATCCATTTTTCCTTGAGCTCTTGTGCAAGTGCAACACAAATTTGAGAGAAACCATTATTAATGCAAGATCATTGAAGATAGGACAACAATGAAGACAAGGCTCTTATGCATGTGAAGGTATATTGGTTTATTTCATTGTTATTTACATGCATTTATAGATCTCTATTGATATTGTGTTGAATGCATTTGTAGATCCAGGTTAGTAGCTGGATCATAAGCGTTTACAAATAGGTTCAAGTTCAACATAAACATTTTGGCATCCCTGGTGGGAATTGAATCTCTATTGGATCTATATTGTTCTAGGTTTTCTTAACCCTGTATTACTATTTTGTGCAAAAAATTGGAGACTAACATTTTGCCTCTAAGGTTGGAGGCACAAGCTTAGGGTTTGGAAAGATGTGTTAATATCTCTTAAACGGATATAAATTTTTTGCACAAATTTATTTTTGTAGGTTGGGGATGGTATAAGGAGTTTTCAGTCCAAAACTCAAATTTTTCTCATTATTTTTGAGCACTTTATAATTTTTTTTAATGATTTTTCATGAAAATTAAATTCCAAGTGTGAATTAATGAATAATTTAGAAAATATTATATTTTCACAAATCTTGTAGAATTCTAAAGGTGTTCCTTCTTTGTATTTTTAATTTTGATGGAAAATAACAACCAAAAAATTAGATCTTTAAAAATTAGGGTTTTGAAAATATTTGATCATATCTCTCAAACGGCTACAAATTTTTGCACAAAATTTTTACTGCAAATTGGGGATAGTATAAAAATATTTCCGTCCAAAAATACGATTTTTTAAATTGGTTTTGAGTTTAAAAATTATTTTTTTATAAAAAATAAATTTTGGGTGCAAACCAGCGAATTTTTAGGTACTTGTTATATTTTTAGAAATATCTCAGAATTATAATGGGGGTATTTTATTTGTATTTTTAATTTTGACAAAAAAAAATTAGCAAAAAATTAAATCTTTGAAAATTATGGGTTTTCCTTAAATCTACTCTCTAGTGCGTAAATCAAACATTTTTTTTTTAAATTCTAACATTTTCAAAAATCTCAAAATTTTAGTAGGGGTATCCTCTTTACATTTTAAATTTTTGAGTTAAAATCATTGCAAAAAAATAAGATCTTGTTGACTAGGTCAAAAAAAAAAGAAATTGTAATCTTGTGATGAGCTTATATTTTATTACATCATAAGTGTAGCATCATAAATTGCATCCCTATGCAATTTCTTGCTTAGATAAGCCCTATTTTAGCATGTATGACCTCTCGCATCTGGTCCTGTTCACCCTATGCACACACCACATGACTATGTTACACTTTATGCACACACCATGATATGTTTTCAATACTTAAGTTACTTTGCAAATTGAGCCTTGTGCTTTGTAATTTGGTATTTTTCTTTTTCATGATTCATAGTAAGCAAAACTTACTAGGCTAGTACAATCATGTTCTATCTCCTCCTTTCTTATGTTGTCTCTTTTATCTCGATATTAGAGTAGTGAGATCTTAAAGTCCCTAAGGGCTTGGTGTGTCTTGTCTTTTTGATATCTTGATGATAAATTTTCAATACAACTTTTTAGTTTACTCTGAGTACATGCTTAGGCTCATACTCTCACTAAAGTGGAGGCTAAATATAGCATCCTAAATTGTACTCACAATTTTTTCCTCACCTAGGCCTCACTTTGGCGTTCTAGCTTTTGATGCCTGATTTCAATACCGATTCTAATCAAACCCCATTCCAAACCTGCATTTTCATCATCTTCCCAATTCTTCCCCCATTTTGGAGTCACACCTGAGAAAAGGGGAGAGTGAGATGGAGAGAGGATGAGAGGGAGAGACTTCAGAGACAAAGAATGGTGTCATTATGGGTCGTATGGTGTCCTAAGAGGTCATATAGTGTTCTATGACCCCTTAGGACACCATTTGGTGTCATTATGGGTCGTATGGTGTGCTAAGGGGTCATATGGTGTCATATGACCCCTTAAGACTCCATATGGCATATTATGTGTCGTTACGGATCATATGGTGTCCTATGACCCCGTAGGACACATGCATGGATCCCTAGGATACCATATGAACCCTAAGAATATCATGTGACCCTAGAGAGGGAGAGAGGGGGAGAATGGGAGAGAGACACACCTAAGAGAGGAGGAGAGTGAGATAGAGAGATAGAAACTAAGAGGGAGAGACAAAAGATAAATGAGAGAAAGAGAGATGAAGAGAGATAGAGGGGGAGACAGAGATAGATAAAGGGAAATGGAGGGGGAGAGAGAGATGGAGAGAGAGAGAGAGAGAGAGAGAGAGAGGGAAATAGAGTGAAATAGAGGGAGAGATAGAGATAGAGAGTGACACACACACACACACACACACACAAAGGGGGGGGGAGAGAGATAGGGAGTGGGGAAGATATAGAGAGATCTATGAGGTGGATAGAGGGATTGGGAGAGAAAGAGAGACCGAAGAGATGGAGGGAGGGAAGGTGAGAGAGAGAGAGAGAGAGAGAGAGAGAGAGAGAGAGAGAGAGAGAGAGAGAGGGTGAGAGATAGGGAGAGTCTGAGTGAGAGGGAGGAAGGGATGGAAGGAGAGTACAGGAGACTACACAAAGAGATATATGAAGAGAGGGAGAGAGGGAGAGAGTGAGAAAAAGAGGTAATGAGAAAGGGAGAGAGGGAGGGGGAGGAGAGAGGGAGAGAATAAGAGAGAGTTACACCTAAGAGAAGGGGGAGTGAGATAGAGAGGATGAGAGGGAGAGACTTTAGAGATAAAGAATGAGAGAGAGAGAGAGAGAGAGAGAGAGAGAGAGAGAGAGAGATACACTTGACAGAGGAGGAGAGTGAGATAGAGAGATAGAGGCAGATAGGGAGAGAGACTTAAGAGAGAAAGAATGGGAGAGAGAGGGAGAGGGAGAGAGAGAGAGAGAGAGAGAGAGAGAGAGAATATTCATGGAACATTGGTTAGGCACGTAGCATGTTGATGGAAGATTCGACTAACATAGCATGTTAGTCACTTTCGCTGATTCACGAACTACGTGGCCACCATTTCCTTTTGCCCCCGTGAAACAATGAATTTGACTAACATAGCATGTTAGTCGCTTTCATTGATTCGTGGGCTGCGTGGCCTCCATTTCCTTTTGCCCCCGCGAAATAGAAAATTCGACTAACATAGCATGTTAGTTGCTTTCGCTGATTCACGGGCTACGTGGCCGCCATTTCCTTTTGCCCCATGAAATGGCGAATTTGACTAACATGGCATGTTAGTCACTTTCGTTGATTCGTGGACTGCATGGCCACCATTCCTTTTGCCCCGCAAAACAATGAATTTGACTAACATAGCGTGTTAGTCACTTTCGTTGATTCACGGACTGCATGGCCACCATTTCCTTTTGCCCTGTGAAACAACGAATTTGACTAACATAGCATGTTAGGCGATTTTGCTGATTCATGGACTACATGGCTGCCATTCCCTTTTGGACCGCAAAATAGCGAATTCAACTAACATAGCATGTTATTCGCTTTTGCTGATTTGCAGACTGCATGGCTGCCATTTCCTTTTTCCCCGCGAAACAATGAATTAGACTAACATAGCATGTTAGTAGCTTTCGTTGATTCATGGACTCACACACTATGTTAGTCGAATTCACCATTTCATGGGGCAAAAGGAAATGGCAGCCATGCAGCCTATGAATCAATGAAATCTACTAACATGCTATGTTAGTCGAATTCGTTGTTTTGCGGGGCAAAAAGAAATGGCAGCCACGCAGTCCATGAATTAGTGAAAGCGACTAACATGCTATGTTAGTCAAATCTTCCATCAACACGCTATGTGCCTTAACAACATTCCATCAATCTCCTCTCTCTCTCTCTCTCTCTCTCTCTCTCTGAGTCCCCTTCTCTGTGTCACTCTCTATCTCTATCTCTCCCTCTATTTCCCTCTCTCTCTCTCTCCATCTCTCTCTCCCCCTCCCTTTCCCTTTCTCTATCTTTGTCTCCCCCTCTCTCTCTCTCTCCATCTCTCTTTCTCTCATTTATCTCTTGTCTCTCCCTCTCAGTCTCTATCTCTCTATCTCACTCTCCTCCTCTCTTAGGTGTGTCTCTCTCCCATTCCCTCCCTCTCCTCCTCCTCTCTCCCTCTCTAGGGTCATATGGTATTATTAGGGTTCATATGGTATCCTAGGGATCCATGCATGTGTCCTACGGGGTCATAGGACACCATATGACCCGTAACGACACATAAGATGTCATATGGAGTCCTAAGGGGTCATATGACACCATATGACCCCTTAGCACACCATACGACCCATAATGACACCAAATGGTGTCCTAAGGGGTCATAGAACACTATATGACCTCTTAGGACACCATATGACCCATAACAACACCATATGGAGTCCTAAGGGGTCAAATGGTGTTGTAAGGGGTCGTAGGAGACCATCTGACCCCTTAGGACACCATACGACCCCTAACAACACCATATGGTGTCCTAAGGGGTCATAGGACAACATAAGACACATAATGACACCATATGGTGTCCTAAGGGGTCATAGGACACCATATGACCCTTAAGACACAATATGACCCCTAACAACATCTAAGGGGTCATAGGGTGTCCTAAGGGGTCATATGACACTATATGATCCCTTAGCACACCATAGGACCTATATGATCCCTAGGCATGTGAAGATATTGCCTCAAAACTACGAGTTTCTCAAGCTATGAGTGACCTAAAACAAGGATGAACCTCCATATTATGGGACTTCCCTTGGAAAACCTCCTAGAATTATTGCACTTGAGAAGAGAAAATGATAGAAAGATTGATTCTGAATTGAAAACTACTAGCCCTAGGAGGTGATTCACTAAAATTTTGAGATTCTACTTGCTATCCTAAAATCACAATCAACTTCAATGGAGATCAAATTTCATTCGCAACTCAAATTAGAAACATGTAGTATATAATTGATTCATAGGAAAGTTTTAAATTCAATAATTGCTTGAAGGAAAATGATTGTATTCACAACTTCAACTTGTCAAAACACTCAACAAAACTTACAACATCTACTAACATGACACTTCTTGGCTTGAAAATGCATAAATGAGACAAAATTGAAGGATATTTAAACAAACCATAGGAACATCATCATAGCATCCATTTAGGAGTCAAATAACAAGTTTAGATTATATTTATTGGTTACATGTTATCTCTATTAGCTACGTCTATGGAAAACTATAAAATTTTGTAGGCTAGAGAAAGTGTAGATCATGTCATTGAAAGACTTGTTCAAAAGAAATAATACTGAAGCTTTAAATAAAAACACCATGTAACAAAAGAAATCAAGCTCATGATTATAGTTTTTACATTCATGATGAGTGTAAATGAGACAATGAGTTCACTTATCAACAACATGTGATGTCAACTAGAGGGGAGATTTGTCACCAAGATATTGAATATTGGGGCACATATTAGTGTGTCCAATTGTGATCAAAGATAAGAAATGATTTTCTCTGTGTGTGTGTGTGTGATAGATTCCACCAGTTTTGATGTTAAACCATTTGTGCATATTTAGGATTAAGATTATATATGCTATATACACAAAAATGTGACTATACATAGACAATTAAAGCATGAAGTTAACCAATATAGCTCACATGGACACACAATTTAGTCACAACAAAAGAAAATTAATATAATGAAAGCATACAAAATATTTTTGTCCACTATGCCTTATCAATGCACCAAGCTATGATATTCATATCCAAGGATATAAATTGGGTAGACTATAATATTAAATTCTCATAATGACAATACAACAATGTGTAACATCTAAGAATTTCGTTCAAATGGATTGGTGTTCAACAAATTTATAGATTTTTGTGTGAGAAAATAGAGGGCCTAGATTAGTTGGAGAGACCAAAGGTTCTCAAGGCTTGAGAGGATTGGGAGCATAAGAAGAGAACAAGTTTCATGCTTGTAATTGAGGAACTCAACTGTCTCTCCATGATTCAAGGGGAATCAAGGGTGACTGACATGTGTCTTGGATAGAGTGGATGGTAAGGATCTAAAAAGTATTTTTTTTAGGGATGTGAAAATAATGCCTATGCCTTAAGTATTGCAAGTGTACAAGTGATATGACATATGGACCTACTTGAGAAATTGAGAACATAAATATTTGAATATTTATTATTAGGCATGCACAAGTGATTAGGGATATTAATTAATTTTTCTTAGGTGTTTATTTATTAAATATTCTAGTGTTTATTGAATTTTTAGGTGTTTAATTAGGCATGCACAAATGATTAGGGATATTCTAGTGTCTATTAGTGAATGCCTCCTAATGTCGGTATATGACTCCCATCTAATCTTGTTGCCATCAATGATAACAAAATGAATCCAATGAGTGTTAATTTATAACACCAATATGGTGTCATAAGGGGTCATTAGTTGTCCTTAGGGGTCATATGGTGTCCCATGACCCCTTACGACACAATATGACCCATAACAACATAATTTGGTGTCTTAAGGGGTCATATGGTGTCCTAAGGGGTTGTAGGACACAATATGACCCCTTAGGACACCATAGGACCCATAACGATCCAATATGGTGTCATAAGGGATCATATGTTATCCTTGGGGGTCATATGGTGTCCCATGACCCCTTAGGACACCATATGACCCCTAACGATACCATATGGTGTCATAAGGGGTCATATGACCCATAACGACACCATATGGTATCATAAGGGGTCATATGACCCATAACGACACTGTATAGAATTGTAAAGGGTCATATTGTGTCCTAAGGGGTCATATGGTGTCTTAAAGGGGTCATATGACACAATATGACCCATAACAACACAATTTGGTGTCTTAAGGGGTTATATGGTGTCCTAAGTGGTCGTAGGACACAATATGACCCCTTAGGACACCATAGGACCCATAATCTCTCTTTCCCTCTCCCCTTATCTCTCTATCTCTCTCTCCCTTCCCCCTCCCCATCTCTCTCCCTTCCCCCTCCCTATCTCTCTATCTCTCTTTCTCTCTCTCTCTCTCTCTCTATATATATATATATCCCTCCTCTCTCTCTCTCCCCTAATCTCTCTCTCTCTCTCTCTCTCTCTCTCTCTCTCTCTCTCTCTCTCTCTCTCTCACAACGTGTTATTATTTTATGCATGAATGACCATAGAAAAATTCTCTATGTAAAATGACAATTGTACAACTGTCTTGAGGCTTGAAAGATTATCAAAGCTTTAGTTTGCAAAGTCTCCCTTGTCACCGAATCACATGCATATTATATCAAACTCGTCCACAAGGATCCCAACTTAGACATGAAACTCATGAATTCATAAACTTAGAATGACATGTTCACACAACCACCATATTGAGAACTCCAACGTATAGACTGTCATAATTTAATATCATCACAAGTCTCACACATAAAACCCATCTACAAAATATTATTTCACTAGTTTTTTATGGTGAACTGTAGCTACAATTACTTGCACTATTAAAATTACTCTAGAACTTAAATATGTTATTACATTTTGCATACATGTCTACTAGAATAGTTACAATTGGCTTTGAGAAAATTCCTCTATCCTTTATTCTTTGATGGATATCCATACATTATGCCAAAGCTACCATTAAGTACAGGCTATGAGGATGCTAGAAAAGGTTGTAGAGTCTGACTTTTACACCTAACAATTGCATATGTATGCCAAAGCTACCATTAGGTACAGGCTGTGAGGATGCTAGAAAAGGTTGTAGAGTCTGACTTTTACACCTAACAATTGCATATGGCTGGAAGATTATAAAGCCTTTTGAGAAAATCCCTTCTATTAATATCCTTTAACCAAGAGGATGATGCTCTTTTAGGCTTTCTGTCAAACATTTCAGATGCACTGTCTATGCTTCCAAATTTTGCGTATTCTGCATCAAGGCGCTCTGTTGAACAGTTTTACTCATTTTGCGTACATGTTCACCTAGACAATCACAACTACAACATCTAATAAATTCTTGTGATGGATGTCGAGACCTTGTTCTAAAGCTTTGATTTAGGCACAAGCTGGGAGGACGCTAGAAAAGGTTGTGGATTCTCTTTGGCTAAACGTTACTAAATTCTTTTCAACAAATGTATTTTGTGTATATCCTGCGATGATAGCATTCCATGTGATCACATTTAATTGATTCATCGAGTGAAATAGTTCAGATGCCTTTTCTATGCTATGCTTCCCCTTCCAGTATGCTTTGATGGATGTCCATATCTACCATTTTGGGACAAGTCAGAAGTGTGCTGGTAGATGGGAAGTGATCAGTTCAAGCGGGAATTTGTTTGAATTGCAACGTTAACGACATCACTATTTGGACGGGAACAATGACATCTATGAACGGGAACGGTGAACCAAAAGCTCTACGGATTTCAATGGGACTCACACCAACCACCAGTACTATCCTTTCCCTAATTTCAGGTCCTAACCAAGCCCCTAACCGGTGCGGTCTACGAAGACAATGTGGTCAATACTTTTTGACGTTCGTCACCTCCACACTATCCTAGCAAATAGGCATGGGAGGGATGTATGTCAATGGGCTCCAGATGCATGTCATTCGTATGACAGTGTCATTTTGGAGCCAGAATAGCTGTGCCCGAGTGGAAATGGGATGCTACAATTATGTACATACCAATTTCCAAAACCTTCAATTCATCGATGCTAAAAAATACCTCATAAAAGGTGTCATATCTTAGGATATGTTCACAATTATGGGCAAAAAAAATCCTTAACCCATTTGTACCTTCCCTAGGACACTAAAATCCACAAGAATACTTTAAAAAATTGACACTTTTCATCACTTCTAAAACTTTCTCAATAACAAATATAAAATTCAAAGTTTCATTAAGAGTTCCCAAACCCTAATCTTCACTTACATAGATGATTACATAATTAAAAAGTCCAACAAAAAAATATGACATAAATCCATAACATTTGTCCCCATAAAACATAATTAATCAAATTACACAATATTAAAACCCATAAAACACAATTACTCAAATCACACAATATTAAACCTCATAATACACAATCACTCAAATCATACAATATTAAACCCCATAATACTTTTAGATCAAAATGGATCTTAAATTGAGAACTTCACAATGGAAATATTTTATTAAGTCCTATGTGGATCTCTCTTTTCATCAACATAATTTATCCCTACACATTGTCCATCACAATTATAACCAATACACAATCATAGTTAGACCATAATAATTAGTCATGCTATTTTCTAGTCAATATTCTAGCTAATGTCTCATGAAATTCAATAGGACCAAAATTTAGCTTTATCTTTAGGAAATATTCTATATAGAATCTTTAATTTTATTCTAATTTAATTCTCTCTTATGCCAAGAATCTAATTGACAAGAATCACAACTACTAGTTTTGTGTCTCACAAAATGCCCCATTTTTCTTTTAACAAAATGAGGAACCATCTTCACTTTTACATGTGCATTTAGCTTACGGTTTTCCCTTAGAGTCAATTATTTTGCATCTCTTTTTTTCTGGTAGATGTATTACAAGCTATAGTTAAATTGGTGACATGATTTTAGTTTTAATTTAAAGCTACAAATCAAGGATATGTCTTAAAATTTGGTCAGTACCATTTTCAATGGTTTAAGTTCAAATAGGTTATTACTTTGAAACCATGATCAAATGCCATTTGAAAAATTATTCTTAGAGAGTTTTGGTAAAGTGTGGAGAAGTTT
Source organism: Cryptomeria japonica (assembly GCF_030272615.1). Classification (NCBI taxonomy): domain Eukaryota; kingdom Viridiplantae; phylum Streptophyta; class Pinopsida; order Cupressales; family Cupressaceae; genus Cryptomeria; species Cryptomeria japonica. Next base: position 439,357,953 of record NC_081410.1, read on the forward strand.
TAGATTACTAACTTATGTAAAATTCCTAATGATGATTAATCAACATTTAAGTGGATTTTTACACTTCATATAATGCATACACCAAATCCTATAATAATCAATTAATGCCTATTTCCACAAGATAATGTAAAACATCTATAAGAATATGATGGTCAAATGCATATAATATTCTTCGATATTCATTTTTATGTTGTAATCATATTAGTGATCATTGCGGCAAAATTTATAGAGGATGGGACAATTTAAATAGGGGATAAATGTACCATAATATTACTATCATTATTGATTTATTGAAAAGAGATAAATGTTAAAATCTTTATAAAAATATTTACAAGCATAAGTAAAGAAAATATCAATTTTTTTATGCTTCAATCACCTCTCACATGCTCATAATATATATAAGAGGGTCTATTGCTCTTTTTAGATATGTCATTTTTTGTTTAAATGTGAACAATCTTGTCTTTTGATTTGACTATGTGAGCATTGAAGTGGATCACCATAAAAAAATAGGCAATGTCTATGTATTTTTTGTTGGAAGTATGTGTTGTTGTGGTTGTCATTGATGTCAAACTTCTTGTTCTGGATTGGTCCAAAATGTTTGTGGTGCAAAGTTATCTTGCTATGTTGATGTTGCAATTGTTCTATTGGTTGTCCTGGAAGTGTCTGGGTCCAAAAAGTGTTGTTGATGTCGTTTATTATGGTTATCTTTATTGGATATAGTTTCGGTATCATGGATATGATAGTTCTGTGGTCCAGAAATATCTTTGTGCTCTCCAGGTGTTGTGGCATTGTTCATTGTTGGTCATGATATTCTATGTAAAAACTATCCTTAGGTTCAAATATGATTTGTGGGAGATTGTTTGATGTGTTATGGGTCTCATTGTCATGTGTGGAGATCCAAATTTAAGTTATTTGCATTGGAGAGTATATTCTGACTATTAATTGCTTATATGGATGTGTAGTGTGTGGATATATTGCCAGTTATGTTCCAATGATTGCGGATTAGTGAGTTGATCTTTGGAATATGTGTTTTGGTCCCCTTTTTCTCTTGTAGTGGATCAGTGAGTGTTTTTTTGGTCTGGGAAGTATATTTTGGCTCAGTCCGACTTGGTTCAACCTTTGATGATCTATCTTGTATATAAGGATGAGTGTGATTGAATTGTGTGTGGAAAAGAGAGTGTGGTGATGAGGTGTGGAGTGTAGATGTATGATGCGAAGATAATCATCAAGGTTAGGTGAAGAGCAGTAAATAACAGTTGTGTTTGAATGATATGCAAGCTATGTTGAGATTGTGGCAAAGATTTGAGATAGAGTGTTCGCAGTTGAGGTCTAAGTTGTGTGTGTTGATGTTGGTCACTTGATGCAGAGTTCAAGGACAACTTCATAATCAGGAGATCCTTCTTTTCATATTATTTTTGTATATTGCCCTGTTACAGTTAGATGCAGGTTTGCAAGTCCTCTTTTGTATCTTGCCCCATGAGAAGTTACCTTTGGTTTGAAAGTTCGGAGCAGTGAGCTCTTTCGTAATCTGATATACATAGTGGATATATTTTTGTGGGTAGGTGCTCGTCGTGGTTTTTCCCTACTTGGGTTTTCCACGTAGAAAATCTTGGTGTTCATATATGTTATTATTTAATTGTTTATGTGCTATGTTAATTCCCCCCCCCTTTCTTAGTCCTACCTTGGGTTCAACATTTTCATGTTAAAAATGAAACCCAACTTATAACTACATTTGACGTTTTATTACTCATAATATGAAAGGAAGCTATACATATATGTATTAGAAAAATAAGTCAAATAAAATGAAGTATATCTACACATAATATTCATTTAATATATGTATGTGTATTTTTATTAAAAAATAAGTCGAGAAAAATGAAGTATATCTACACATTTCATAAACTATGTCGATAAGATTCGAATTTCTACAAATCTACTTGAACATCAAAATCTGACAAATCCATATTTCAAACACAAAACCCTCTCAAATAAAAACTAATATTTATGAAACACATTATATTGTCTAAATATCCACTTGAATATCAAAATCTACATAGCCATAAAGAAATAATATCCACTTGACCGTCACTTTTCCACAAGACATTATTAGTTCCTACTAAAACAGGGTACTATTGCATCCATTCAATCCATTCATCTTCATAAAAATTGACTACATTCAAATTTTCTTAAAAAATATATATATTTTTCTTTTTTTTCATTGATGACAGTAGCTATAAAATTCAAATTTTCTTAAAAAAATATTAATTTTTTTTCAATGCTGTAGAGACCAGCTATTTGTACAATATTTTTTAAAAATCAATGTCAGAAGCCTGTCGTTTGTACATATTGTTTTAAAAATTGATGTGAATGTCTTGAGGCAACGTAGGTATTTGTGAACCAAAACAAAAAAATTATAATAACTAAAATTACGAGTATTCATTCTTGTTCTTGGGATTTATGTCTAAATAAATATAAAGTTGAATATTATAAATGTGCATTAATAACTTCTCCAAATATTATAGAATAAAGTGCGTGAACAAGTATGCCATTTATGGCTGGAATTATTTTAAAGCTTAAAAAAAATGGAATTATTTTAATTAGAAAAAACTAGGTGCCAGGTTAAAAATAAAGTTAAAAAACAAAAGAAGTGGCCAAAAATGACAGAATGTTAATTTACATTATGCATTAATTACAAATTAAATGATCTGTTATGTTTATTTAATTGTGCATGTACTACCTGAAAATATCTAATTCATGATAAATACACACGGGTTCAAATTTTATAAAAAAAAAATATTGGAGAGTTTGGAATCTAGATTTTAAATGCTGTAAATATTTTTAATTGAAAAAGTATCACTAAAATTATATCATGTTAGCAATCATAGTTAAGGATTAGTCAATACTTGTTATGATTATGTGATTATTTATTTGTAGTAATATAATAGATTTTATTTATTTATTTATTTTCAACATATTTATTGTGAAACAAAATGAAATTTTTAAAGTTTAAATGATATTTTTAACAATCATGCACATCAGATGGATGAGGGTATTACTGGTAGAGTTGTTTGTTCAATTGAGAATGATTTGGGGGGGTATAAACTCGACCCTTCCAATTTCTGCATCTGCTAATCCTTTTACGGTTTTGGCTACAACAAAGTTGGGTTTTGAAGATAATCCAATTATCCTGGCTTCTCCAAAGTCATGCAAGAGTTTATCAATTGTCCAAACAATTCTGGTTTTTTCACCATCAGTGGTTTCTCCTAGGAGAGGTAGGCCTCTGCTTATGAAATGGTGGAATTCTACTCCTTTTTGTTCTAGGTCCCGTATGTTTCAGATTGTTAAGAAGTTAAGTTATTTGAAATTGAATATTAGGGAATGAAATATCTCACATTTTAAGAACATTTTTCAGGAGAAACAAAGGATTCAAGATATGATTGAGTGTCTTCATACTCATGTGCTTCAACATGGTATGGTGCCACAGTTTTTTGATGAATTGAAGTCACTAAAATTAAAGCTCGAGGAGGTGTTAGCTAGAGAGGAAATCTATCGGAGACATAAATCTAGAGAGTTATGACTTTCAGATGGTGACAGGAACACAATTTTTTTTCATTCCTCAACTATTAAAAGATGTAAGAATAGGATATCTTGTATTCAGTGTCAGAATGGGAATTTATTGACAAAGCCAAAGGACATTGCTTCAGAGGCAGTTAGGTTTTTAAAGTCATTATTATCTTCGAAAAATGGAAATCTCAACAATGATATTATATCTAATATTCCTCTTTTAGTATCTCTGGAAGACAAAAAGATGTTGATGTCTCCCTTTTCCTTAGAAGAAATTAAGAGTGTTGTCTTTGACATGAATCCGGATAAAGCTCCGAGACCAGATGGTTTTACTCTTTTATTTTTTTAGAAATGTTGGGATTTTGTGGGAAATGATGTTTTATTGGCTCTCGAGGAAGCTAGGAGAGATAGGTCTGTTTTAAAAGAACTTCATACTAAAATGATTGCAATTATTCCTAAAAAAGAGGATACTAAGACTTTTTCTGACTTCCACCCCATTGCTTTATGTAACACTTTGTATAAGATATTTACGAAGGCAATTTCCCTTAGGTTGGCAAAAATTCTACCTAGGATCATTTCATTGGAGCAAGGTGGTTTTGTTCCTGGAAGGGAGACGACAAAGGGTGCAATTGTAGCACATGAGGTGTTTCATTCCTATTTCTACCCAAAGAACCCCGACCATGATACTTAAACTATACATGATGAAGGCTTATGATAGAGTAGAGTGGGGGGCTTTATGTGTTGTTCTTGAGAAGTTAGGTTTTTCCAAGGCCTGGGTCAAATGGATTCGTGCATGTATTTCTTCTGCAAGATTCTCAGTTATAATTAATGGTTCTCCTTGTGGTTTTTTCACTTCCTCCAGGGGTTTGAGATAGGGAGATCTCCTTTCTCCCTTTTTGTTTATTCTCCTAGCTGAAACCTTTAGTTGGGCTATTAGGGCTACTAAAGTTGGGGGGCTTTGGAAAGGTATAAGGATTCATAATATTCCCCAAAGTATTTCTCATTGTCTCTTTGCAAATGATACTCTGTTATTTGGACATGCTTCGTTAGTTGAGGCGAAAGTGATTAAAGGAATAATACAGAATTATGCGTCGTTTTTTGGTCAGAAAGTGAATGGTGATAAATCAAAGATTTTCTTCCTTAATACATCACAACTGGTTCAACATAGGTTGCAATCCCTGTGGGGATTTGAGACTGGAAATCTTCCATGTACTTACCTTGGGATATTCCTTTATTTGTTAAACATGATAAGATTGGTTTTTGGGATAAGATATTTTAGTCATTTTAAAAATAATTCTCTCATGGAATCATAGATGGTTAACTTTGGCGGGTAAAATTGTTCTCATCAAGTTTGTTTTGAATGTTGTTCCCATATATCTCATGTTTGTTTTGAAGTCTCCAAAAGCAACTATTGTTAGTTTACATGATACTCTTAGAGATTTTCTTTGGAACAATAATAAAGATGGCAAGAAGAAACTCCCTTTAGTTGCATGGGATAAGGTATGTTTGCCTAAGGAACTTGGGGGAACAGGAATTCGGAGTCTGGAGAATCACAATTTAGCCTTAGGTGCTAAGTTGATTTGGAAATTATATGACAAGCCTAGCTCCTTACGGGCATAGATTATGTTTGCCAAATATTTAAATAATGGACCGAGAGAGTACATTTTTCAAGTCTCAAATTTGCCTTTGGGTTCTGCTATTTGGAATTTCCTTTGCAAATGTAGATCAGTTATTTTGCCTCATCTCTCATGGATTGTTCATAATGGTAGAAAGGTTAGATTCTGGGATGAAGCATGGAATGGACACACACCTCTAGTGAATATTAGGGATTGGTCTCCTTTGATCACTATTCTTTCCTCCCTTTGGGGTGTTTTTGTAGCAGATTATTTTGAAATTGTGTCTAGTGGACCCCTTAAGCTAGCTAGATGGAAGTCGATTGATTTCTTAGATGTTGATCAAAGTATGAAATTAGATTTTGAGAAGATTTTGGGGGATAGAATTGTATTTCTTTCTGATTCTAAGGATGAACTTATTTGGACAAAGAATATTTCTGGTAAGTACACTGTTAAATATGGTTACAAATCTCTTATGGTTGCTAAAGATTTATCATCCTAGCCTTATAAGTTGTTTTCGCATTCGACTTGTCTTCCTAAAGCTAGAGCCTTTGCTTGGTTGGCAGTTCAGGACAGAGTCCTTACAAGTATGAGACTGGATAGGCTTGGTATTACTGATGTTTTCCCTTGTGTCCTCTGTAACAAAAATTTGGAATTTTCTTCACACATGTTCCTACATTGTGATTATGCTTATGAATGTTGGCAGTGGTTGTTTGAGAAGTTAAATATATCCTTTGTTATTGGTAAGGATCTCATTTCCCATTTTAGATCTTGGCCCTTTATGTTTGCCTCATCTTTTTATACATGCATTTGGATCATATCTCCATTTATTATGATTTGGAATGTTTGGCTAGAGAGAAACAACAGGATATTTAAAAAAACAAGTTCTCCTATGTCCGAGGTTCTATTAAAAATTGAGTCTTCAATCTCCGAGGTTGCTTTGTCGTTTATTTATAAGAATTTAGAAAATCTTACTTCTTTTCGCAATATGATAGTAGAGTTACTAGAGTTTGGAAGATTCTATCCATTTTACCCTCTCATGGTTCAATTTTAAGAAAGATCACATCTCTCACTCCAAATTTGAAAAGTACTAGTGTAGAGACAGTTTATTGGACAAGAACCAATAACAGGGATGTTGATTAAAGGGATGATTTTGTATGTACAGTTTGATTGATGGTGAGACAACCAAAATCTTGAATGCCTATTGTAATTATTTTTATTGGAAATGATTATGTCTTGGCAACACATTAAGTTCAACATTGTTGGCATATAATTATAGTTTATTGTAAAATTGCTCGTGATTGTGGTTGCATATTTTAAATATATAAGGTTGAATATAGCTGCAAGTGTTGAAGATATTTTGATGACAGTCTACATTGTGAAGATGTTTGAGTGGTTGAAGACAATGTATATTGAAGTTGAATGGATGAATGAATGTGGAAACAACAGTTGTGTGCATGAAACCTTTGATATTATGCTATGTTCTTGTAAAGACAATGTTTGCAAGAGGTTTGTGGTTTAGGGGGAGCTACTTATTGATCATACCTTTTGCCCCAAAATTATGAAAAGGACTGGTGAAAGGACAAGATGTTGCAGTTATAAGAAAGACGAGCTTCAAAAAGAGGAGACATGAAGAAAGAAAATGAGATGGTAGATTTTATACTTGAATGAGCGATGTCGATGAGTTGGTCAAAATGTTGTATATTTGTTGTAGTTGGTTTAAGTTACAAATCTTGTGCTTTGATGGCTTACCATGATCTAACATTATTGGCATATAGACCACTGTGAAGAGACATGTGGTTATGGTTTCACATTTACATACTTAAGGATGCATATTGTTGCATGTGCTGAAGACATTTTGAAGATTGTCCATAAAGCACTACATTCAACATGAAAGATTGTTGCATCACAAAAGAGAATGGACAACATAGTGAAGACATGTTGAGAGTATGCATACAACATTTTGGATACAACATATTGGTTGCAGGATAGACTAACAAGTGTGTTGAATGGATTAAGGCAATTGGAAGAATTTTTTCAGTAGAAATGGAATCATCAAATAAATTAGATTAGAATCTTTGTAGTGAAAAAGAAGGATGCCAAGTAAGATAATAAAGCCACACAATAATTCTCATGGAGTAAAAATGAAATATGGGTCAGATCAGTGTTTGAGAATGAAGAGGAAAGAAATGTTGCAGGAGGTTTCAACATGGAAGTTGCAAGTCTCAAGGGGAGACAAAATGCATAAAATGGTAGTGGATCATAGGAGGAGCTGAGAAGACCTGATCAGAGTTTATTTTTGTAATGTTGGATCATCTCCAACGTATATTATAATAATGGTTCATCTAGCTACAACAAGGAAAAATCTCATGTGTCAAAAGGGGAAGAGTGAAAGGCAGTAGTGGTGCACACAATCAAATGATTCAAAGGAGGAGAGTGATGAGAACTATTTATGGTATCAGAAGTCATGTAGTAGCCAGACCATTTTTCATTTTGTCAAAGGCAGAGAGTGAGAATGGGTGTTGACATCAATGCCAAAGGGGGAGATTGTTGGCATTGAATTTGTCATTGATGTCAACATGTGTGTGTACACGAATGAGTTAATGGAGTAGCATAGAGACATATAGGACACCCATTGTATGAAGATGCAATAGGCATCAAAAGTTGATTGATGTCATCAGTTAAGAAGCTGAAATGGTTACAGTGATGCAACAATGATGAACATCCCAAAGGAAGATCAAAGTAGTTGATATTGTATTGTATTTGGGTATCACAATTATGCAGGCTAAATTAGTAAATCAATATACATGGAGGTTGATTAAGGTGGATAGAGGACCAAGGGCATATGTACTATTGCAGCATCATATAACATACCATGTTATATGCACACGAAGATACAAAAGGCAAGACTGAATTGTTCTAAGAGGACAAGTAATTGGATGAAGAAGACAAAGGGCAATGTAGTGGTGAAGGCATCAAGCAAACCGGTTTGAATCAAAAAAGGTGTAACTGCAGATGTCAATAACATGTGACTAAGTTGTCAATAATATGTAGGTTATCACTATCCCTATGACCAAAGGGATGATGTGTACTATGACAGGAAGTGTTAATAACATGATGGTTATGTGTCTACAAGTGTTAATAACACGACTGTTTGTTTGTACTGGTCTCACGATAGAGGATGTAAATAATCTGCAAGTTATGCTACCTAGCTTATACTGCGACATATTATTTGCATGTAAGAAACCTTGCAAGATAACAATAGTCAAATGAGGTCAAAGCAGAGAGATGCTCTCTCTTATCTCACAGTGTCAAGAATGACTAACAAAAGTCACGCGGGATAAGAAACTAAAGGGAAGTTGGTGGACTCCCTTATCCTGCATAGGCTAAGGCGCACTTTAAGTGTTGCATGGGCTAACAAATGAAAACATGCCATGGAAAAGTGTTACCCTGTGTGACCTTATCCCATGTGGATAAGAGTATAGAGGAAAAGGGAAAGGTTTCCTTATCCTGTGCGTCTCCGCGAGGATAAGGAAAGGGCCACAGGACAAGAAGATGCTTGTTAAGGCAAACAACAAAGCTTATCATGCGAGGAGAAGACCCCCAGAATAACATATGCGATATGTTGAAGGATGGTGGTGTTGTGATTTCAGAGTAGCTATTTCCACTAGATTATTCAAGTTGTCTTTGATGTCATTCACATAGTCTTCTAGCTTATCAATTCTGCACTCGTGGAAGATCTTCATAGTTTCAACATCCTAAGATATCTTCTGAATCATGCTCATGATCTTCTCAATTTTACTAGGCCTAGGGGACTTTGTGAAACTTTCAATAATTCCCTTAATCCCATCTTTCAGGGTTCTAATTTCCTTATCCACCCACATCCAACAGTTCTCCTGGCCCCTAGTGACCTCCAAAATCATGTCTTCAACACCTTCTCCCCCTTTTATCACCTTCATTATCCTTATTCACCATCCCCTGTTTCTCGTTATCCACATTGATGGGGATGTCCAACCTAATCTCGTGGTCCTTGTGTTTGGACCCACTTGACTTGGTCAATTTCATTTTCTTCTTGATGGGGGCCTCCAGGTCTTTCATTTTCCAGCTACTGGATTTAATTTTGCTTGCTGCCCACCTTGGAGGATTGGTTTTTCTGCTACTATTAGTTCCCAGGGTCACCATAGCCTCCCCTTCTTTCTTTGTTCTATACTCAGGGTCCTCTGAATCCTTTCTATCAAGCCAATCCATGGTAGTGCCACTGTCATCCTCTTCCATCTCCATGTCAGAAATAGATGACACCTCAGGGTTAGAGGAAGAAATATGGGTTTTATCCATGGGGGAGGGTTTCATTTCATTAGCTTTGGCATACTCCATGATTAACATGATAATCCCCTCATGAAGGACCAGATTATCCGGGTTCTCAACATGTTTTGCTAAACTATTTTCCAAGGACAAAATCAGGTAGAAGGGGATGGAAATAATTTTACCATACTTAAAATGGTTTAAGATTTTAAAATGATATGAGAAAATACTATCATATCTACCATCAAGAGTGATGTACCTCATGATGAATTCCGCCATGTCCGCCCAGAGGTAATTCAGTTCTTTCTTGTTGTAGACATCGTCCACCATTTTAGAAACCTTATGTCATTCCTTTTCCTTGTCAAAAAAAGAAGCAATGGTCTCCTCACCCGATTTCCTCTCTCTATAATTTTTTTTTCCCTAAATAGAAAGTCCAGTAATAGTGGCAACTAGGGTTTCATCAACATGGAACTCTGCCCCATAAACAACTAACACACCCTTGTTCCAACCTTTGACAAAGCTTTCAGTAACCAAGGAAGAGTTGCCATGAAGTCTCTCCAAATAAGGGACCATCCCACTGTCAAAGATTTCCTCCCACACCTTCTTATTATATCTGCCACTTATCATATGTCGTGGGTTCATGCCTATTCTTGTCACCACCCATTCTGTTACTTAGGCAATCTAGACAGCTACTCTCCAGATGCAAAACCAAGAAAAAGAAAAACAAGAAACAAGGCGAGCTGAAGTTTCTAGAGTTTCTCAAAGCGGTAATAATTTAAATTTCCATCCAAATGACTCTCATCACATCATAATCTTCCAGCATTAAAGTCATTTGTAAGGCTGAAGATATCAACATCATTTCTTTCCAGGTCACATAGATTTTTTGAGAAGGTTTCCCTTCTGCTCCACCATTAACCGCCATGTTATCAATATCCAAGTTGGCAGCATGATCAACCAATTTATTTTCTTCCCAGAAAACATGTGAATCTTGAACTCCTCTAGGCCAGTAATCATTTCAAGGCAATCCTTGATCAAGTTCAAAATAGTTCAGCTTGGCTTTGTACTACCCTTGATGCATTTCACAATGTTAAGCGAGTCACTTTCAAACCAAACCCGTCTAAAGCCCTCCTTGGTCGCCATGTGTAGCCCTATGTAGGTTGCCCTGGCCTCCGCATAATTTTTGTGATGGAATGTTTCAAGCTTTAGTAGTTTTCATTATTGTAATCACAACTTCAATTCAGTAGAATTAGTTTTTGTTTCATTTAGTGAATAATTAGTAAATCATATAGTGAATGTTAACCTTGTTCAAAATTTAGATGAATACCCAAAAGATGGAGTTTCTTTTTATTTTTGTATGGCGTGATTTATTTTTTGTAGCAATAATTTAAAATTTATTTCCTACAAAACTAATTAAGACTCTTTATTCCTACAAGCATAATTTAGTTTTATTTTTTGTTATCATACCATAAGTTTAATTTTTACAAATAGATTAATATTCAATTTTTTGCAAGTGTATTAGTTAGTAAACTCCATAGTTTTGAGTGTGAATTCAAGATTGGGAAAGGGTAGTCATTATAGTAGTTGATTTTTTTAAGTAGGATTTAAATTTGAATAGAAGTTAGGATTAATAAGTGAGTTTCTTGTAAGAATTTAAAAATGCTCCAAGTACATTTGGACCAAAAATACAAAAACAATAACTTTCATAAATCCCCCAGAAAACCTTCTTGCCATAGAGAGCCTTGGACACACCCCAAATCAATATTCAAACAGCAAATGATGCAAGAATTATGACATGCAATGACCCTACCCATCATAAAGTTCAAAAGATATTCCAAAAATTTTTAAAAATAAAAAAGGAAAGATAAATGATTTATCCTCTAAGTAATAGACTAAAGTTGACTTTCGATGAGACCTAAAAAAGGTAATCTTGGCATTTAAAGTGTGGAGTAAATCATAATGAATAAGGTATCAATACTAATTTAGGTGATGTCAAAGAAATCATCACCTGCAATAAGTAATGAGGTAGAGATGGAAACTCTATATCATGGTTTAAAACTATTTTTGCAAAAAGAAAAAAGGACTATAAATAATTAAGAGAATTTATTGATATGAGAAATACCATCAAAATTAGAAACTTTGTAAATTGGAAATTAAAAAATATTGATTAATATTATTATCGGAGTTGAGGAAAAATCAACTCTACAGCTCCCAAAGATCACCTGCATGCAAACCTGTCACAAAAGGAGAGAAGAAAAAAAGCTATGGAGGCCAGAATTCAGAGATCTAGAAAAGAGGATTCATATTGATTGTGCAACAAGAATGCAATTCAATAATTACAGTTGTTATGAAAATACAAAGAGAGAATCCCTATAAGAGGATACTGGAAACCCTAAAGGAGAAAATCTTAAAGAATTATAAGATTCCTAAGTTTAGTTTAAGCATAGAGTATAATAGACCAATAATTAAATAAATAATTATTAGCTAATAAAAGATTACTCTAACACCCCCCCTTAAGATGAACTTAGGGAGTAGCTAAAAAACAACTAAGGACTAAAAAACATGTAAAAAATGCTAGAAAGCAACAATGGGTCCCGACAACTAGGCCTAATGAGGTACCCAAGTACAATAAAATCTCTGTAAAGTGGATAAAAAAGGAGAAAACCCTATGGGAACAAAACTCCTATCCAAGAAGAGATGAAAGCTCAAGTGAAGGACTAAGAAGCCTCCAAATAAGTGTGTTCCAGAAGATAGGAACAAAAAGAAGAGAATGAAAAACATCATTGAAGCATGAAACAACTGCAAACACTGTCGAAGAGTAATTGTTGATCTGAAGAACCTCCATTGAAATAGAACATGACCAAGTAGAGAAGACTGTAATCTGCATGAGTGCCCTCAAATGACACTACTTGAATCACATGGAAAACAAAGGCAAACAACTAAACTCAAAGATACATATGGCATGAAACAACAAAACCTAAAGATTTGATCAATCGAACCAAGGAAGCATTAGAACATCAGGACAAACCTCCCCATAAAGATGAAAAGGGAGAGGGATAGGTACACTGAAAAGAATGGCCAACAAGAACTGCATGACAAAGAACTAGGAACATTGAAGGTGCAGAGAAAGTACATAGTGTCGTGGAAGGAACACTCACTTGACACACATCATGAGACTAATGTCATGGAAGGAACACTCACGTGACAAAGGTAGATGGAAAACAAAGGAAAACATCAACCCCCCCATGACACTTTATAAGTAGTGCATGTACAATAAGGCACAAGATGTGCAAGATCCCAAGTATACAATACATGGTGGCACTTTATCTCTGTGTGTTTGCATAAATAAAATGCTACAATGATAAGAAGAGATAGAAGACTGGAAACAAAAAGCCAAAGACGAGACATCCTACTCAAAGAAAGAGATCCCATGACCTAAAACATCCAAGATATTCACCAGAGTGCTGAAAAGCAAAAAATTGAATAAAATATACTTGGAGTAGAAATTGGAAAGAATGCTCATATGACTAGAAAGTACACAGAACAAGTTTTCCAACAATATAAATTTTTCGAAAAACGAAGTTTGGATGCTCAAGTGATGTCTCCCGGAGTGCAAAAGGGAACCTTTGGCTTTGACAGAAAAAAATTTCATCAAAAAAGAAAAACAAAAGTTCAAACCTCTAGATCTAGATAGAGCTCAGAAAGAGCTTTCCGACGATATAAGGTTTTTGAAAAAGCGCCTTTGTATGACCAAGTTACGACCAAAAGAAAAAAAACACCTCTTGTAGGGCATAAAGAGGGTTAAAAAAATTCTGATGCATTTGTAGGTACAACTGTACGGATTTACGTGCCTCAAAAAATGTGCCAATAAAAAATCATGCCCTAGATGCCCCTGTCACCGAAAATAGGCAAATTATATATCAAAATTCATGGAATCAGCCTTTTGAATCCAATTGTGAGGTCTTTTTTGCACCAAAATGTACCAAAAAATCAGCTACCCCCAGAAATGAAAAAAACAACAACTGCACAAACCCTCGAATACATAGATCTGAAGAACAAGGCCCAAAATCTCTCATGAAGAGAACATGGTCATGCAGATCTAAAGCTCTCATACCATATTGGAGTTGAGGAAAAATCAACTCTGCAGCTCCCAAAGATCACCTGCATGCAAACCTATCACAGAAGAAGATAAGCAAAAAAGTTATGGATGCCAAAATTCAGAGATCCAGAAAAGAGGAGTCATATTGATTGTGCAACAAGAATTCAATTCAATAATTACAATTTTTATGAAAATACAAAGAGAGAATCCTTATAAGAGGATACTCGAAACCCTAAAGAATTATAAGATTCTCAAGTTTAACTTAAGCATAGAGTATAATAGACTAATAACTAAATAAATAATTATTAGCTAATAAAAGATTACTCTAACAATTATCTACCCCCTCAATAACTTTTAAGATTTATTGTTCAAAGTATCTCTATTGAGATGCTAAATGGCCACAATTTTTTAGTTATTTAATCCATTTATTATGTTGAAGAGATAGTTCTATTTGACATGTATGGTAGTTAGGATATCCTTCAATGGATTATAGAATCAAAAGGGAGGACTGATGCTATTTGGGTGGAGAATACCCTAGAACATGGAATTGATTTCATGCCTCCATAATTTCATAGTGTAGAAAATAGTTAAATAAAATCCATAGTAATACCATCCCATCATTAATTATAGAACATAGTTTACTAATGGTGTGAGTGTAGCTTTCTTGCAAGATCAAAGATCAACATATGGCATATGGCAGTTTAGGTGCATAAGTGAACAGTTAATTGAGAAAATCAAAGATTCTTCAACATAGTTGCCCCTCTAGTTGTGAATCTCATCATTGTAGTTGTTGGCTCTAAGAAGTTTGAATTCGCTAACATGTCTATGAAAAGATAATCCTCAAAGTAGTCCTAACGACCTTCATCAAAATCACGAGAAGAAAAATGTAGAGCAAATTGGTTCCAAATAAATACACTTATAGTTCATGGTGTAACTATATATCCATGGTAAGATTGGTGTCACTCCTACGGCTCCCTTGGTTCTTATTAGGTGTTCTAATCCTTGATCTAGTTGTTATGTTATCACATTCCACTACTCTTTATTGTCCCTCAATCTTAATGTTACACTCATTTTGTCATTCTACAATTTCTCTATGGGTAGCATATCTAGCTAGATATTCTTCTACTCATGCATAACCCCAAGCTAAGCCCATTATGGGCCCTCCACACTTCTCCTTGATCTAAGGACCTAGGAAACCATATCTCATGAAGAATTATTCAAAGATAGAAGAAGGCTCTTCCCAAGCTCATCTCCCAAATTGAAATTGCACACTCAAGTTAAAGGTGTGCAATTAGCTATCTAGCGAAGTTTGATATCTTTTAGGCTAGATCATTGGGTGTTGTATTGTGTTTGGCATCTTGAGAGTAGATGTATTGTTTCATTACTTTTGAAACATGTTTTATGCATATTATGAAAAATGTTAAGACCTTTTCAAAAACCCACTTTACTGTAATAAAAAATCAAATTTAGAAAACTATATTGAATTTTATGCTCTACCAGCTTCAAACGAACAATGGTTTATTGGTGAAAGCTATAGCAAGCTTTAGACACTGCTATATAAAAAAAAACGCTTCAGGATCTGTAGGTAAAAATGTTTAAAATGAAAGATTCTAGTTCTTGCCGACTTCACACCATAAAAAAGATAAACCCAATCAAAAACTTCTAATCACAAAATCAAAATCTTTATAAACAAGCATATCTACATGCATTTACACATCAAATCCTTTGCTCTCTGAACAAAGATTTGGCTAGCCTGACCCATAGCCACAAACCTGTACAGCCTGCAAGTGCTCAGTAGAAATCATAAAAAGCCGGCTTCAACCCCATTTTGATAAAGCTTGAAACTAGCATTGATGTACAGAAGACCTGGCATAAGAGCAGAGATAGCAATGAATAGCATGTGAAGTCTAATCGGAAGGAAAACGACCTGATCAAATCCTTCCCTCTATCAAACACGTACGTTCTCCTGGATATCGATCTTCAAGAGGACAGTGACACACATAACAGACACATATTCCATACCCATCACTGTTTCATGTCATAACCTTTTCAATATTGCAGGTGTTTTGCAGTATGTGTATGTGTCTAGTCTCTTCATTCCTGCAACATATCTAAACCCGATTCTCTTCTAAACCTTCTCTCGTTTTCAGTCACTGCTTCTCCAAAAAAAGTATGGCTTTGCTGTTTTCAAAGCACCTGATATTGAAAACGAAGGCTAAATGAGTGTGGACGCAAAGAAAGAATCTCATCTCTGTTCTCGTCATGCGTAGTAAATGCATGGCAGAAAGTTTTGCATGCAAGAATTAGGGCAGAAACAGAAGTTTGCATGCAAGAATTAGGGCACAAATTTGCATGCAAGGAACAACGTTCACATGCTAATTGTACGTCTCTTTAATCTTTGTCGTTATTTGATTCTTCCATTTAAAATTATGCTTTGTACGTATGGGATGTTAATGGGAAGTTAAGTGCACTGTGAAAAAATGTACGCTTTCCAGTTCTTAATCCGGTTTTGTATTGTCAATGGTTTTGGCCGACTGGGGAAAGAAAAGAATTCCAACAATAGGATACATTCTCTGGTTTTTATTGTTCTTATACAAGAGATCATTTTGAGCTTTGTCTCGTAGTAAATAGGAACCAATTCTTGTTGCCTGCCATAAATAATGGGAGTACAAGGTTGAGCTCTTCATTAATTCTTTTCTATTCATGTATATACAGCTACAAGTTTGTCAATTAAATTTTGATTGTTTGGTCAAAATCGAGTTTGATCAATATGATCAGATTTGAGATTCATATTACATTATGGATAAATTTGAAAGAATGAATAATTTTCAATCTTTAATGACTCTTAATTATTCATGAATTCATAAAAATTAAAATCTCATTTTTATCCTCTTGATAAAATGTTTAATTTTATTTATGTTAAAAATTTGTTTGAAATAACTTTTTAAAAATATGATGATCCCAAAAAAAATTGCCTTCTCTTACAATGATGGATACACTCCTCTATCTGGGATTCATGACAAGATAGGTATAATCACATAAAAAGTTCTCTGTGGTGGGGTCCATGATATAAAAGGTTCATATAGTGCAAAGGGTTCAAATATATCCCATAGAAACCACTATGGCATTCCTTCTAGATCTAGGGTACAAGTCAAGGATAGAATTGTTAATATGGCATATACTTTCCCTCCTAGGGTTTAGCTATAATAATTTATTTAATGACACTTTTAGCTTAGATAATGTGTACTCGTTAGGAGAATTCATATCCCAATTATTCTCATTCTCTAGCAAATAAATTTGTATTGTATTGTGGATTTAGCATCTAAGAGGTCAATTTCATCAAAAGACTTTGTTAGATGATTTTAGAGATGGTTACAATTTTTTAAATGTCTTCTATTAAATTCTTATATTAATTTTTTTTTATAATATTTTGGAAGGAGAGATATGTAGTACCCCTGCCCTAATCAGTTTCTAATCTCGGTTTAACCTTGGTTAGTTTATCATAATATAAGGTTATAGTCAGATGTTTTGATTAGTGCATATCTGTTAATGTGGTTTTCGCATCAGTTGGTATGCAAGTTGATTAGTTTTCCTATTTCACGTTATTAATCTCGGGCTAACACTTTCACTAAATTTATATATGTATGCATGTATGACTCTTGGTTGCAAGAGCTTTCAGATACAGTACCACATGGGTGCGAGGTTCGCCTCCACTTGGATTCGCAGGTTTGAGTGTACCTCTTTAATCCTTAGAGTTGGATTAGGTGGTCGTAAGACCCTCGTTTGACCATAGTCGTGCTCAAGTGAGCGTCGTCCGTCGTTGTCGGTTTCCCTTTTGGTTGGGTTACGGGTTGTCTGTTTGTTTGGCGTTCTTGGGTTGCGTGTTTGGTGTGTATGGTTAAACTGAGTAATTAGTCCTTATTATTTAATTTGATTAAATATGTGTTTGTGCATTAAAGATTAAGGGACTAAAAACAGGGCTTCTTTATGTGATTATCATTAATTGAAGTGCTCAATTCAGTTTAGGAGCAAGTTCAATTAAATGGTTAATTTTAATGTTAAATTTATTATGTTTATGCTATGAAAAGAAAGATTTAAATTTAATTGAAATAGAAATAATTTAATCTTGTTAGCATCTTGAAATAGAAAAGCTAATTTTAGTTAAGTGAGAAAATCAATTTTAAATTGAAAAAGCAAGTTAATTTATTGATATAGTTGGAAAATAAAGATTTTTGAGAAATTATTTTAAATAAAATATTTTAATTCCAAAAATAAAATTTTGGTCAAACCTTTCCCATTTAACCTAGACTTTTGGAAATATTGGGGGATTGAATTTTTTTGGAAAAAAATATTTTTTTGGAAAATATTTTGGATGGAAAATTTGGGGATTTTGGAAGGAGAAGGATTTCTTGAGCTACAGGTTGGGGCTCTCCATCAGATCCTTCCCGGGAATTCTTATTGAGGTAGGAATTTTGTTTACCAATTTGGTTAATTGTTTTTAAAAAAAAATAAATGGGCTTGAATGTTCTTCATGTTGTTTTGGTTTTAAATTCCCCATTGGTTGCTCAAGATTAAGTATTATAGTGAGATTAGTCAAAGTTTGGCTTATTGTTTGAATTCTTGCATGAGATATGAGCTCCCTTTTGTCCAAAATTGTTTATTTTGGAAGGTATTTCAACAAATTCTTCTATTTTTGAAAATCTTATATGTTCTGGAAATGTTTATTTTAAGTCTCATTATGAGACTGTTTTAAACAAGATGGGTGTTTGTGTTTTTGAAAAAGAAAAATATAAAACAAATACATATTATCAAAATCGATTTTTTTCAAAATGTTAAATTGAAATTGTTCTTTAAAAAAAGAAAATATATTATTGGGGTTTGGGAGGAGCAGGGAGTGGAGGCTTAACCCACCACCTCCTCCCCCTGCACAGGCCGCAGCTGGCGGTGGTCGTAGCAAGCTACGACCCCCAGATGGCCGCAGGGAACTGCGACCCTTGTGGTGGCCGCAGGGTCCCCCGCGGTGGCTGCGTGGGCGCCACGGGACTTGTGTCCACCACGGTGGCATTGTCGTGGCTAGGGCACGACCGCCACAACCCCCGCGTTCGGGAGGTGGGCCCGGCCGCCCTCGCCACCCCCCTTTTATTTTGTAGTTTTAAAAAAATATTTTTTTTTAATAGTCTTTTTAGTTAAAAAAAAAATATAATAATAATTTAATATTATTAAATGTAAATTTTAATTAAGTTTAAATATGGCATTTAAATAATAAATTATGATATTTGTAATTAATTAATTGTATAGTGGCAATATAATTTAATTAATTTTCAAGTTGTATTTTGTTATTAATGCATATTTTCTAATTAGAAACTTAATTTGTTATTTTGTTATTATCAATTGTATATATTTTATTAATTGCGAATTAATAAATATATAGTAATTAATATTTAATTTTGGTAATTTTCTATATGCATAAGGAAATAATTGTTAAGTTAAGAATGGACTATCCTTAATTGGATTCCTTATATGTTTATGTTTCCTTGATCCGTATAGTTTAACTTGGTTCTGAAAAGACGAATTTGGAGGAATTATTCTTGAACCAGTATGACAATGATGTTTTAATTGAGGATTAAATATCATATTTAGTTAGTTAATGGTTGTTTAATTATATTTATGTGAAATTGGTTTAAAGAACTCATAATGGTGTATTTATGTATGTTCGATGCAAATGAACCTTAGAGAGTTAGAAAACCAAGAACAACCTGTACCTAGATGAAGGTGGATAACTACAATCTAATTTAGATCATTTAAAAAACTTGATTGACATTTAATGTTTAAATCAATTCGAAAAAGATTGTACCTACTGGTTATTGCCTACGCGAGTTTAATTTCTGTATTCGCTTTTGCTTAAGTAATAGCAAGCCTTGCTTTGTTTGATAGGATCCTGTCGTATGGTTGATTTGGGTACTTGTTTCTGTCCTCGGTCTCGAGTTGACTGTTATTTTTGTTGTGGTGTTGCTATTGGTCATACCCTTTATGTAGGTGTTGAATGATGATTCATGGTTGACCATAGTTGGTTAGGTCTCTAGTTAGAGCACCATTAGTAAGTGTACCTCTTTTGAGTCATGTTTGACCAAATGGTTGTTCCCTCCTTTTTGAACTTTTTTTGCTTGACCATGTGTATTCCTTGGTTTTTGAGGTTGCTTGAGTATAGTCTAGTGTCGTATGGGAAGTGGCTTTCGATTGGGGGCCGCGCCCAAAGTGGCTACTGGGTAACCCATCGAAAGTGAGTCTAATAAGTGATAACCTAATAGTATATTAGAGTGTTGTTTATGAATCTCTAAGTAAGATAATTGTGCCTCACACATGGGATGAGTGCTAACACAGACTCGATATGCTGTGAGAAGGCCTGAAATGGCAAACCATCATCTTTGTCTTCACGAGAGGATGTGTGGGTCCACATGAGGGTAACCTAGTGGATGGGCCGGAAGTTTGGACTAGGTTGCCAGGGTAACCTAGTGTATGGGGCCAGAACCTATGGGGCCAGAACCTATGAAGACCTACCATGGTAACCATACCAGGTTGTGTGATGACACTTGTCCCTACGTTTGCTAGTGTGTTGTTGTATTGTCCTGATAGGAGCATGTTTGTGAAGTCGTCTTGTTGTCTATGCCCTTGTGAGTACCTGGTTTCATGTTAGACCTTGGGTGGTGATGACTTAGTTTTGTTGATGCTCCAGTGCACCTTTGTATTTGCTTCGTTTATGCTTCAAATGGATCCTTTCCTTTTCAGGGATTGTTTATGTATTTATTGACCGATGTGGTCATTTGTATATTGATTATGTTTCACCTTGATGGCAAGATTGTAAATTATGAGAACCTCATGTATTCTTAACTTTATTAATTATCAGAGGGGTTTTGCAGTTGAGCAGACCCAGAGATGTAGCCCTTTAGGGGTGTACTCCGAGATCATCTTGGTGTTATGTGATGTTTTTCTTCTTATGTTTCATGTTTAGTGTTAGCATGTATGAATGACATTTTGATAGAATGTATAAGTGGATAAGATGAAATTAATTTTAAATGCATGTATGCAATCCTCTCTTAGATGCAGTAAATTGGATCATGGATGAATGTAGCTTAGTATAAAGGAATATATTCAGTTGTTGTTAAGGAAATTAAGTATGCATGGAAAGATCTCATAATTTTTTGGTGAAATTCTTGTGTGTTAGAATATTAGATGCATGGATTATATTTTAATGAAAATCTTGAATGTAAGGTATGAATGACTCATAATGGATAAACATTAGCATGTGATTTATATTTTCATCTTCTGAAAGAAATTATCCTTGTTTAAGAATTATCTCGTTATAAGATAATCAGCTTATTGGATTTATTAGTGTGAGTTAAGTGAATCGTGGAATTAAGTAATCACGTTGGGAAACTCTTTAGGTGTTAGTTGATGTCTTTTGCTATGTAATCTAAATCTTTGATATCTTGTTGTGTTTATCCTTAAAAAAAAAAATTATTGCACTCTATTCTTGTGTTTTAGTTTAATCCCTTCGGGGTTTCTTGGTGGGGCATTACAAGACATAATTCTTTAAGAAAAGCTTATTTTTTCATTTATTTTAAGTGTTTGTGGTCTTATGTCTTCAAGATGCAAAATAGGTTGTTTATTAATTATTTGATTCATGAAGTGATTTAGAAATTTATTATTGAATGTAGTTTCTTTGTCAATATTTTTTGTTAGAATTCGTGAAATGCGAATCCCACAAGCCCAAATATCTTTTGTAGGAATACTTGTCACACATAAAGAGAAAATTGAACAACAAAGAGAATTGAAAACAATTAATAATAATTGAATGTATTGCTTAATTACAATGAAGGATATGACATCCTTATAAATAAATTTAACTCTAAAGATAGAAACCCTAAATGGTGGAGTCTACAAGATAGAGTGAGAGTTAAAATAGAATGCATGAATCAATCATGTACGCACAAAAAGAATAATAGACTAATTAATGCATGAAACTCTCAAAATTCTAAACATAGTTTTCTTTTTCCTAGTTTGCATTATGCAATTAAGTGAATAATTAATATATGAATTAATGCAATTTAGTTAATTAATGCAATTAAGTGAATAATTAATATATGAATTATTTACTCCAACACCCCCTTGAATGCACAACTGGGAGAGAGGCAAAAAAGATGTAGAAAAAAAAATGC
Source organism: Cryptomeria japonica (assembly GCF_030272615.1). NCBI lineage: Eukaryota > Viridiplantae > Streptophyta > Pinopsida > Cupressales > Cupressaceae > Cryptomeria > Cryptomeria japonica. Next base: position 439,379,744 of record NC_081410.1, read on the forward strand.
AAAAAAGAATGCAAGATGGGTCCCGACATAAAGCCTAATGAGGTACCCATAAACAAAAATGCAAGTTTCTCAGAAACAAAGCAAAGGAGAAAAAACTCCTCTCCAAAAGAGAAAAAAAAAGACAAGCATGAATAAGTTGCAACTCTGTCGTAGTAAGACTGATATGATGCTAAAAATCTAACCTCCAAAAATAGGAATGGAAGAGTGACGATATGGTAAGTATTCCATCTCACTAACAATGCAAGGGTAAATGGTTGTCACATCTCATATTACATAGGAAAATACGTAAGTTCTCTATCTCACGGACAATGCATGGGTAAAGGGCCTTGCATCTCCTAGTACATAGGAACAAATACTAAATACATAGAACACTCCAACACGAAACCAATGAAGCATTAGCAATAACACTAGAAACCCCCTCATAATGCTAACAAGGGAGAGGTATGATAGGTACACTGAATCTGAATTCTATTCTCCATGATGCTAAAAACAATAGAGATCTAAGACAAAAAGATTCAGCTTGGATCACAAAAAGGCAGAATAGGGCTAGGAAGTCATCAATTACTTCGGAAGTAAGAGATGTTGGGATGGAAATATATCTACAAAATGGACCTAAGATTTAGATAGAGATCTAAATCACCTTTTTGACGATATCTCATTTGTGAAAAATGAAGTTCAGATGCACAAGATTTGCCCTCGGGAGTGCAAACTGCAACTTCTAACTTCAACTGGCAAAACAACTTGCGAAATAAAAAATCAAAAAAATATACCTCCATATCTGGATCGATCTTAGAAAGAGATTTCCAACGATATATGGTTTTCCAAAAAACACCTCTGTATGCTTAAGTTAAAAGCAAAATACCAACCGTTACTTTTTTTGAACTTTGCAGGGCTAAAAATAGAGAAAAAAAACTTAAGTTAGAAGAGCTCCAAATTTAGTGGGTCTATACCATTGATGTCAGTGGCTGGAAAAGTTTCTAATGTGGGTGCAGGTATGGTTGTATAGATTTTTGTGCATCAAAAAACGTGCAAATAAAAAATCATGCCCCAAATGCCCCTGTCACCAAAAATAGGCAAATTATATATCCAAAATCATGGAACTAGCCATTTGAATCCAATCGTGAGGTCCTTTTGGGCTCAAAAAGCTCCAAATTTTCAGGTACCCTCTAGAACAGAGAAAAAACCTTGAACTTCGAACCCTTGCAAAATTGACATAATGTATCTGATTTCAATAGAACAAAAGACGATCCTGACTTTCTCAAGCCTTCTAGAACTGATGGTGAGCTCCAAATTAACCCAAGATGAACAATTTGTTGTGTAAATGCAAATAATCTCTAAAAAACCGAACAAGAATCTTCAGATCTGGAGCTCTGATACCACATTAGAATTCATGAAATGAAAATCCCACAAGCCCAAATATCTTCTACAAGAATACTTGTCACACATAAAGAGAATTGAAGACAATTAACAATAATTGAATGTATTTCTTTGAAATTGCTTAATTACAATGAAGGATATGACATCCTTATAAAGAAATCTAACTCTAAAGATATAAACCCTAAATGGTTGAGTCTACAAGATAGACTAGGAGTTAAAATAGAATGCATGAATCAATCATGTATGCACAAAAAACATAATAGACTAATTAATGCATGAAACTCAAATATAGTTTTCTTTTTCCTAGTTTGCATTATGCATAGACATAAATATTAATTAATTATTAGTAATTAATTAATTAACTAAAGAATAAATTATTTGGTAAATTAATGCAATTAAGTGAATAATTAATTTATGAATTATTTACTCCAGGATTTTAAAATTCTTTAAAGATTTTATTACTAACATGTCTGGGCTTGGTGTTGGGATAAGCACTGACTATTTATTGAAAAATATTCTAAAGAAATTTTTATTTACATACATTGGTGTGAAAGGGGTGTTTTACTAGCTAGTTCATTACCTTGGTCCTATTCATACTTGTTACTTAAGTTTACTTAGACTACACACATGAAGTTGTCACTTTAAGTCCCAAGTCTTAAGATTAATATAAAAGTCATAATTGTAGGCAACAATGCAGCAAACTGAGGGGGGGGTGAATTAGTTTGCACAAAATCTAACTAAAACTTAAACCATAAACCAAATCTGACAATTAACAGTTAAATCATGAAACAACTCCACATCAATAACACATATAACACCAAGATTTTTTATGTGGAAAACCCACTTAAGGGAAAAACCACAGTGGGAACCTACCCACAATGAGATAATATCCTATTAGGAGTAAATGGATATATTACAATGGGGAATGCACATGCATTCAAGCACACTGCCTAGAGCTCATTGCTCAAAATAAGAAACCAAGAAAGACTACAACCTTAAGGGAAGGCTCACTGCCTTACAAGAAGTCTCACTTACTTACAAAAGCATTCAAACAACAATCCAAATCACATGAACTGTGAAAATAGCATCTCCATATGCCTGAGTACAGTTTCGGTTAAGCACACAGTCTTCTCTGCAACACTTCTCTTGTCCTTCACACTTCTGAAAGATCAAATCACTTGTTTTCACATCCAACTCGATCATACACTCGCAAATACAATGCAAACACTTGCAGACATGCATCTTACATGATTATTACATATATTTATACAAACCCTCAACCTTAATTTCAAGGTCAACTAAACCCTCAATACAAATTGCCAAATAATATCCTCACATGCTACAACAATACATGCGGATAAAAATGATGTCGGCTAAGACCTAGTCTGGACCCAATTCAATAATGCAAACAAGAAATACCTCCAACAATTATGCCTCAATCATCTACAACACGCTACAACAACCAAGAATGTCGCATAACACGAAGAACACCATCGGACATAGAAAATATTCAATAACATGCATAATGATCAATGCAGACCACCAATATGCATAGAACACTATCTAGAGACATTCACAAGCAACATGAATTGAACCACAACAACTGCAACAACTCGAATTACCAGAATCATCATCATCTCTCTACCAAAGCTCAAGAACACCATCACAACTGACTATCAACTTGAAAGATTTTCTTGTAGATATCCAAATCATGAACCAATAAAAATAAGGACACCCATCAATATCCAAAACACATCCACACATCTGCAACAAAGGATAAATAAATTTCAAAGCAATATGGAGCATAAACCAGAATACCAAATAACACGAACAACTGCATAACATCCTCAATACCGGATCACCAAACTTGATCAAAACATCATGCAGGCCTCAATCTCCTAACCAACAATCTCCACATATTGTAGTACCCCTCCTTGATTAGACTCTTTATGTATCTATGTTTGACTTTAGTTGACTGTTCAGTGGAACATTATTGTATATTGATTCAAACTTTATGTGATGTTATTTCATGCTTTATCTGGATTTGTGGTATATGATTTCATGCAAAATCTCAGTGCTTAAGATTAATGTTATTTTTATGGATCATTATCATGGACTGACACCCTTAATTTATATATATGTGATGTGTTATTTATATGTTGTGTGTTTGCAATTGTATGGGATGTGAGGGGATGATTTTCCTTCACTCACTCCAGTGAGACAGGGAACATCGCGATTCTCCTTCATTGGTGTGTATGTCGTGGCTATTTATATATATTTGTTTATATGCACGTGTGGTTCTTTGGTGCAGGACATTGCAGGTACTAGTACCGGGTAGGTACGGGGTATCGAATCCACCTGGTTTCACAAGTTTGAGAGTGCCTTATATATCTGATGCGAGTGGAGGAGATAGTTGTTGGACCCTAGCTTGACCTACAGTTACACTCGTGTGAGTGTTGTCAGTCGGTCATCTTTTCCATTTGACCGATATGCAAGTCAGAGTGCTTTTGTGTTTTCGCCTTGTGAGTTGACATTTGAGCATTCCTTGTTTTGCGTGTCCATTTATTTAAATGGTTATTTAATTGAGTGAATGATGTTATTTTTGTGTTGGCATAATTAGTTAATTATTATCCTCTTGAGATTATTGATTTAATTAAATAAATAATTTGCTAGAATTAAATGGTTAAAATGGCTTATTTTATTGTGTGGTTTGTATTAAAATATCGTGAAAGGAAATAAGTAATTGCCTAGCCATTTAAATGTTAAATACTAATGTTGAAAGAAAGTATTGTGAAAATAGAAATGAAATAAAATAAATAAAAGATTTTCCTTTTACCTTTCCATTTGACTTTTGTATTTTATTTGGTTGGAAAAGAATTATTTATGGAAAAAGGTAAATCTGATTGTTTTTACTTTTTAAATAGTTTAATCTAATTGGTGGAGAAAACTTTTAACCTAGAAAGTTTAGGTTGAAATATATTTTTTCCCATATATTCCTGGGAGTTCACGAGAAGAAAGAGGCAAAATTTTGAATGAGAAATTTGGAAAACCATTTTGGAAGAGGAGCTAAAGTTGGATTTGGTTTGCAAGATTGGGATTCTTCCATCAATTTGCTTCCTGGTTTGCTTGAAGGTTGGATAACCTCTTCTTATTTTGCAATTTAATTTTGAATGTTTTAGTTGCTTCCTGTGTGTTGGAAAAATTGAAAAATCTCTTTGAAGATTCTTATTGAATGTTGGATGGAAAGGAATAGTAGTTGTTAATGATGATTTTATTGAAGTCATAGAAAATGGGTGCATGTTGGAAGGAAATGGTTCATCTTTCTATTTGTTGTTTGCTATTTTCTCTTACAAAATCAAGTTCTTGAATTATCTCTTCTATTTGTTATAGAAAGGAATAGATTTAGTTTGTTGTGTGTTTTCTAGTATGTATTTGCCCAAGATTTGGGGCTTATGTTGGCAAAAATTGGTTATTTGCCTCTTGCAAGATGCAAGGAATTCCTCCTGTGTAATCAAAGTAAAAAAAATTATCATAATCCTTCTCATCTCTATTAAATTCTTCTATATTTCCCAAAATCTTTATAATTGGGGCTCTTGTGTTTTTTTAGTTCACCATTTACCTTATTGATGAATATCCTTTCTTAATTTGGATTCTGGCACTGTGTATGTGCCCCGTAAAATGAACAAGGGATGAATTGATTTTATATTAAATTGTTTTAGAAGAAATAAGAAATTAAGATTTTATTATAAAATTAATCTAGCCTAACCCACATGGTGGGCTAATCCCACCACGCGGGACGATACTTGCTTGCTACTATGGTAGCAACACTACTAGTCGGTATTGACTGCTACGCGGGTAGTAGCACTACCGATCAGTAGTGTCTGTTACGTGGGTAGCAGCACTACCGGAAGGTAGGACTACTACCGGTCGGTAGCAGTACTACTGGTCGGTAGTGCTGTGGTAGCAGCACTACCGACTGGCAGTGTCTGCTACCACCGGTAGCAGCACTACCCGCGGGTAGGGCCTTGGCCCACTGCGTTCCCTTTTTACCCTTCATGACACAATTTAATGTGTCATTAATTATTTTTATTAAACGCAATGAATTTTTAAAGTTGGTTTTAAATGTTATGTTAAAAGGTAATTTATAATTGATTTTTTTATATGTTGGTTTTTATATTGTTTTAATAGATTTATCTATTGGAAATCAAGGCTTTGGATTTTAATTCAAATTGATAAATTTGGATGTATTTTTGGAAATAGATCATATGTTTATTATAATTCATATTTTATTCGATTGAATATTTAATATGGATTTTATTCTTATTGGAGTATTGAATTTGGAAATTATATAGAAATGAATGATGTTTTCGAATAACGCATTAAATAAGGGGTGTTTTATTTAATTTTCGATCAATGAATTTGCAAGTGTTTATGATGCTGATTTTCTCAAAGATTGTTTGAATGTGGACTTAGCGAAATTAGCTTTCCTTGCAAAGAGTATTATTTCAGTTACTTCTTGTCTTTGGTTCAGTCATTCTGTTGTGGCATATTTGGTACCTATTGATCAAGTGATGTATGATGACCTCGTTGTCTTAACTATGTAGTGTCTTTTCCTTATGGTTAACCAAGAGTTAGTATGTCCTTGTTTTGACCACTTGTATTTGGATAGTGGTGTTATAGTTGTCTACTTCGCCATAGGGTCCTCATGGAGTGACCATGTTTTCTTAGTGTCCTTTGAGAGAGTGGCTTTTGAGTGGGAGTCGCGCTTGAAGTGGATGACAAGATAAACCCTTGAAAGTCAGTTAATAAGTGATAACCTAATAATTTGATTAGGGGGTGGTAGTTTATAACATTATAAAAGATATTATACCCTGCACATGGTTGAGTGCTCGTACAGGCTTGAGATGTAGTGGGAAGGCCTGGAATGGAAAACCGACTACCTTGTCTCCACGAAGGGCTGGTAGGGTCTACATGAGACTTTGATGGAGCCAAAGGTTTGAGAAAGGTTACCAGGATAACCCAGGATGGGGGCTGGGACCTATGGAGGCCTACCATGGTAACCATCATAAGCTATGCGATGACACTCTCTTTAGAGTCACTTGTCTATTGTGATGTCAAGTCACTTGTGTATTGTGATGTCGAGTCACTTGAGTATTGTGATGTTGAGTCACCTGGAATATTGTGGAGTCTTATTGTACTATCATGGAGTCGTATTGTTTTGTTGACCATGTCATGCTTATGCTTGCATGAGGGTCCTCTTCTATCTCCTAGTACAGTGGGGTGATTCTAGTTTGGGATTACATGGTCAGTTGGTAGTGTCACTTCCCATCGGATGTTCTTGTTTATACCTTCATGCGAGGATTGGTTTCACAAGTGTTCCTGTGGTTCGTAACTCATGCTCTTTTTCATGTTTGGAGATCATTTTGTTTGGAGACCTTTGTAATTTGGTTAAGTTGTAACTTTATATGTATATTGAGAGCCATGTATTGGAATATCAATGTAATCCCAAGTTTTGGATGTTATTTATCATCTTTCTATATGATTGGTGTAAATGATTTGTTGAAGAGAAATTATATTGTATCGTTTCAATCTTTAAATGGTGTATCTTTGATTGCATATGGCTTATTATGTTCAATGAATAATGATGATTAATTGGATTAATCGGAATTATGGTATTTAACTTTTAGTTCAATTCTTCGTTGGTAACCCTTTTAGGAATTCTAGTGTAAGTCTTTCGCTTGTGTTATTATGGTGCAATGTATTAATTTATGCACTTAATGTGATTTATACTTTAAAAAAAAATTTATCTCACCCTTAGATGTGGCATTCCTTTGGGGTTCCTAGTGGGGCATTACATTTGGTATTAGTGCCCATGCTTCAACACTGGGTACTCTGGGTTTGTAGTGAGCCCATTCAACTAGACCTTTTGATTAGGTCTTAGTGGTTGTGATTTCCTTTTTTTATCCTTGTTGTAGATCTGAACCTTTTTCTCTTGTGCAGTGTTAGGTCATGGCTAGGAGAGCCAAGGGTAGTGGTCGTGTTGGTGGCCGCAATAGAGGCAGAGGTGGGGGACGAGGTCGAGGTTTCGACCATCATAGTCCTTCACCACCACCCACTCATGTGAGTGGGGATTAGGATCAGTCTGTTCATCAGGATGAACAACATTCAGGAGAGTAGGTCCTCGAAAGGGAAGAGTATTGATAGATGTTTCAGGAGGTTCTAGCTAGACTAGGCCGCAGACCTGAGGTTGATCAGCCCCTCCATGCTCAAGTAGAGGAGTCACATCAGCAGGTTCTAGAGGAGAGAGAGAGAGAGAGAGGTCTCCTAGAAGGAGAGAGGTCCCAGTTCACTAGGACCCAACTACCATGGGTCACATGAGGGACTTGATGAGGTCCAATCCTCCTTTCTTTGATGGTAAAGGTACCAGTCTTGAGGCATAGACCTGGCTTATTAGTTTAGATCGATGTTTCACCATGTATCCATATGGTAGAAACACCAAGGCGAGATGCACTATCATGCGTCTTGAGGGTTTCACATCTATCTGGTGGCAGTTAGAGGAGGAGAGGATCGATGTGAGCATTAACACCATATCGTGGGAGATCTTTCTGGAGGGATTCAGGGCATGATTTGTCTCACCCCAGTGGAGGTAGTCACAAGAAGATGAGTTCTATGCTTTGCACCAGTTTGGTATGATAGTAGATCAGTTTGAGGACAAGTTCTATGAGCTTAAATAGTATGCCGATATTGGCAATGATTAGGCAATGCTTGTTCAACACTTCTTGAGGGGTCTAAATGACCACATCAGTGGAGGAGTGAGAGTGTTTGAGCCTGCTTTAGTAGAGGCAGTCATGGCGAAAGCCAGGCTAGTGGAGCAGAACCTTGGCCATGCGAATGGCGGCCAGTTTGGAGTGCAGATCGGGAGTGTACCTTTCAGTGGGTCTAGAGTGAGAGGGAATCAGCCTCAGACTATTGCACCTTTTAGGGGTCCTTAGGCACCTGCTAAGGGTGGTCAGCAGCAGCAGCTGATGAGACCGAAGTAGTTTTAGGGCCAGCAGGGTGGCAACTCTCAATATCGAAAGAGAAGGAACTCACAGAAGAGCAGACAGAGTTTTCCACGGTAGTCCTCTCAAAGTGCATCTCAGGCCCCTAGTAGGGGAAGCTTTCAGTATTCCAGTGGGTCGTCTGGGAGTAGAGGACTTGGTAGAGGAGATTGCTTCACCTGTGGACAGTTTGGTCACATTTCCGCTCAGTACCCTCAATGTTCTCAACAAATGGGTAGTCAGAGCTAGCAGCATTAGAGCCAACAGTGGGGGATGCAGGTAGATCCCACAAATTATTTGCAACAGTTGGTGACCGCCAAGCTGAGAATTAGGGTACAATGATTGAGGCTGCAGGTGTCTTGTATGGCATCCCTATCTCTGTAATTTTTGACTCTGGTGCTTCAGATTCTTTTATTTCTTCATCCTTTGTGGAGTGGTGTGGGATCGCGTCTATTAATCAGGCGGATAGGTGGCAAGTAGAGTTGGCTATTGGTGTGCGCGTGTCTGCAGATGCCTTCATTCCTAGTTGTGAGTTGGACCTAGGACCCTTTGTTACTTCAGTTGACCTACGAGTCATTCCTTTGGGGTCCTATGAATTTGTGCTGGGGATGGATTGGCTATCATCTCACAGCGCTTGTGTAGACTATCGTTTGAAGATAGTAGAGTGTTTAGATGACCATGGCAGGAAAGTGGGGATCATTGGAGCTCAACGATCGATATCCTTATGTATGATTTCCGCTATGCAACTTAAGCGATGTATGCGTTGAGGATGTCAACTTTTTGTAGTTGCTCTTGAGGATGTGGATGAGGAAGAGATTCAAGAAATCGCTCTTGATGGTCACCCTATTCTTTGAGAGTATGCTAATGTATTCCCTTTGGATATTCCCAGTATGCCTCCGAAGCGAGACATAGATTTTCACATTGACTTGGTTCCTGGTGCGAAACCTATTTCAAGAGCAACATATCAGATGACTACCCAGGAGTTGAGTGAGTTAAAGTTGCAGGTGGAGGAATTGTTGCCCATGGGGTTCATTCATCCTAGTGTTTCTCCTTGGGGTGCGCCTGTTATCTTCGTTAAGAAGAAGGATGGTTCTCTTCGATTATGCATTGATTACCGATAGCTGAATAAGGTAACCATCAAGAATCAATATCCATTGCCTAGGATAGATGATCTCTTTCATCAGGTAAAGGGAGCCAAGGTGTTCTCTAAGATTGATCTAAAATTTGGGTATCATCAGTTGCACATTCATGATGTAAACATTCATAGAACAACGTTTCGTACTCATTATGGTCACTATGAGTTCATAGTGGTTCCATTTGGGTTGATGAACATGCCTTCGGTTTTCATGAGCCTTATGAATGGGGTTTTTCGCACCTACCTTGATCATTTTGTCCTTGTGTTCTTGGATGACATATTGATTTATTCTAGATCTATGGAAGAGCATGAGGGCCACTTACGACAGGTATTGTTGTGCTTGAGGGAGAATCAGCTTTATGCCAACTTGGCGAAGTGTGATTTCTTCTAGTCAAAGGTGAGCTATCTTTGTCATATAGTTTTGGGAGAAGGTGTATCTGTGGATCCTTCTAATATCCAATCCATTGTAGATTGGCTAGCACTGACCAATGTTTCAAAGGCTAGAAGTTTCATGGGTTTGGCCAGATATTACCGTCACTTTGTTCAGATTTTTTCTCGGATAGGTCACCTGATTACTTTTCTTCAGAGGAAAGAGAACAAGTTTATTTGGTCAAAGCAGTGTGAGTCAGCTTTTCGTACCTTGAAGGAACTCCTTGTTAGTGCTTCGATTTTGGCAGTCCCTAATCCATCTAGATATTTTATGGTATGCACAGATGCCTCTTTAGAAGGTATAGGTGCAGTGCTTATGTATGATGGACATGTAGTTGCCTATGAGTCTCGCAAACTCAAGGACCAAGAGTTGAACTATCCAGTTCATGACTTGGAGTTGTCAGCTATCGTGCATGCATTGGTTAGATGACAACATTTTTTGTTGGGGCGTCGGTTTGAGCTGCATAGTGATCACCATAGTTTGTAGTATATTTTCATGCAATTGAACTTGAACGTTCGATAGCGAAGATGGATGAAATTCCTTTGTGAGTATGATTTTGACGTTCGATATATTCAAAGGAAAGAGAATGTAGTGGCAAATTCTTTGATTCATAGGTGACATGAGGTCACATTATTGTCCCTTGGAGTGGACTTGAGAGAAAGAATTCTTGGAATTCTTCCTCAGAACACCTGGTATCAGGATGTTAGAGTCGTGGTAGAGTCCGGAAGGCCATTAGAGGGTAGACATGCTGGATGTGATCTTGAGTCAGATGGTCTTCTTCGACATCTTGGACGGATCTATGTACCTCCTTTAGAGGGTCTTCGCATTTTGATCATGACTGAGGCCCATCATGCACCTTACTCGATACACCTTGGTGTCAAGAAGATGCATGAAGATCCTAGACAGATATATCATTGGGCTGGTATGAAACGTGACATTGATGATTTTGTGTTAAAGTGTTTAGAATGTCAGCAGGTGAAGGTAGAGCATCAGCACCCTATAGGGCTTTTACAGCCTAATTTGGTACCGGATTGGAAATGGGATATCATATCCATGGATTTCATAGTTGGGTTGCCTGTTTCTTCATGTCGTCATGATGCCATCATGGTCATTGTTGATAGATTGACCAAAGTTGCTCATTTTGTTCCTATTCGATCTTCTTATACAACAGCAATGGTGGCACGAGTCTTCTTGGAAGATATGGTGAGGCTTCATGGGATCCCTAGGCGGGTCTTGGAAGATATGATGATGTTGCATGGGATCCCTAGGTAGATCATTTCTGATAGAGACCCTATCTTTACTTCAGCATTGTGGACCTCACTTCAGCATGCTTTGGGGACCCAGTTGAACTGCAATTTATCTTATCACCCAGAGACTGACGGTCAAACTGGGCATGTGAATCAGGTCTTGGAGGACATGCTTCACATGTATGTTATGGATCAGCAGTCACGCTGGGAGGAATATCTTTTCCTTGTGGAGTTTTCTTATAACAATGGATATCATAGCTTGATAGGCATGTCTCCCTTCTAGGCATTGTATGGTCATTCTTGTCATACTCCTTTGAGTTGGGATTGGTTGGAGGATAGGGTGAGTTTAGGCTTGGATAAGCTTCGTTAGATGGAGCAACGGGCTGAGCAGATTCATGGGCATTTGGTTGTTGCTCAAGATAGGTAGAAGAAGTATGTCGATGCTCATAGAATAGATCATCAGTTTTTAGTTGGCGACCGTTTGTTCTTGAGAGTGCATCCACGAAGGAGTCTAGTCCATTATGGGAAGGGTTCTAAGTTGGCGCCTCATTTTGTTGGTCCTTTTGAGATCCTTGAGAGGATAGGACATGTTGCCTACCGTCTTCCCTTGTCGCTGAGTTTATCTTGCATCCACAATGTCTTTCATGTTTTAGTTCTTCAACCTTATCATCCTAATGTGACTCATGTTCTTGATTGGAATGCTTTGCAGGTCAAGGACGGGCAACTTTCCATGGAGCCCGTGTGCATTCTTCAGCGTCGAGATTTGACCCTTAGGGGTCGTACCATCGACCAGGTAAGGGTCCTATGGGACCCAAGTGATGAGACCTCAACAACATGGGAGGATGCAATGAAGATGAGAGAGCTCTATTCTTATCTATTTTAGGCTTCCAGGAGTAAGCCTAGTTTTGGGGGGGAGGATGTAGTACCCCTCCTTGATCAGACTCTTTTTGTATCTATGTTTGACTTCAGTTGACTATTCATTGGAACATTATTATATATTGATTTAGACTCTATGCGATGTTATTTCATGCTTTATCTAGATTTGTGATGTATGCTTTCATGCAGTATCTCAGTGCTTATGATTAATGTTATTTTTATGGATCGTTATCATGGACTAACACTTTCACTTTATATATGTGATGTGTTATTTATATGTTGCATGTTTGCAAGTGTATGGGATGCAAGGGGATGATTTTCTTTCACTCACTCTGGTGATATAGGGAACGTCACGATTCTCCTTCATCGGTTTGTGTGTGCCATGTTTGTTTATATATATTTGTCTATATGCACGTGTGGTTCTTTGGTGCATGACATTGTAGGTACTAGTACCAGGTAGGTATGGGGTATCAACTCCACCTGGTTTCACAAGTCTAAGCATGCCTTATATGTCTGATGGGAGTGAAGGAGATAGTTTTTGGACCCTAGCTTGACCCGTAGTTACACTCGTGTGAATGTTGTCAGTCGATCATCTTTTCCATTTGACTGGTATGTGAGTCAGAGTGCTTTAGTGTTTTCGTCTTGTGAGTCAACATTTGAGCATTCCTCGTTTTGCATGTTTTCGTTTATTTAAATGGTTATTTAATTGAGTGAATGATGCTATTTTGTGTTGGCGTAATTAGTTAATTATTATGTTGTTGATATTATTCATTTAATTAAATTAAATGATTTGCTAGAATTAAATGGTTAAAATGGCTTATTTTATTGTGTAAGTTGTATTAAAATATTGTGAAAGGAAATAAGTAATTGCCTAGCCATTTCAATGTTAAATACTAATGTTGAAAGAAAGTATTGTGAAAAATAGAAATAAAATAAAATAAATAAAAGCTTTACCTTTTACCTTTCCATTTGACTTTTGTATTTTATTTGGTTGGAAAAGAATTGTTTATGGAAAAAGGTAAATCTGATTGTTTTTACTTTTTAAATATTTTAATCTGATTGGTGGAGAAAACTTTTAACCTAGAAATTTTAGGTTGAAATATATTTTTTCCCATATATTCCTAGGAGTTCACGGGAAGAAAGAGGCAGAATTTTGAATGAGAAATTTGGAAAACCATTTTGGAAGAGGAGCTAGAGCTGGATTTGGTTTGCAAGATGGGATTCTTCCATCAATTTGCTTCCTGGTTTGCTTGAAGGTTAGATAACCTCTTCTTATTTTGCAATTTAATTTTGAATGTTTTAGTTGCTTCCTGTGTGTTGGAAAAATTGAAAAATCTCTTTGAAGATTCTTGTTGAATGTTGGATGGAAAGGAATAGTAGCTGTTAATGATGATTTTGTTGAAGTTATAGCAAATGGGTGCATGTTGGAAGGAAATGGTTCATCTTTCTATTTGTTGTTTGTTATTTGCTCTTACAAAATCAAGTTCTTGAATTATCTCTTTTGTTTGTTATAGAAAGGAATAGATTTAGCTTGATGTGTGTTTTCTAGTATCTATTTGCCCAAGCTTTGGGGATTATGTTGGCAAAATTTGGTTATTTGCCTCTTGCAAGATGCAAGGAATTCTTCCTGTGTAATGAAAGTGAAGAAATTTATCATAATCCTTCTCATCTCTGTTAAATTCTTCTATGTTGTCCAAAATATTTATAATTGGGGCTCTTGTGTGTTTTTAGTTCACCATTTACCTTATTGATGAATATCCTTTCTTAATTTAGATTCTGGCATTGTGTATGTGCCCCATGAAATGAACAGGGGATGAATTGATTTTATATTAAATTGTTTTAGAATAATTAAGAAATTGATATTTTATTATAAAATTAATCTAACCTAACCCACGTGGCGGGATAATCCCACCACGTGGGACGATAGTTGCTTTCTACCGCAGTAGGTAGCAGCACTACCGGATGGTAGCAATACTTTCGATCGGTAGTGGCTGCTACTACCGGTAGCAGCACTACTGACGGTAGTTCCTACTACCGGCGGTAGCAACACTACCGGTTGGCAGTGTCTATGACCAGCGGCACCAACACTACCCACGGGTAGGGCCATGGCCCATCGCATGCCCTTTTTACCCTTTGCGACACAATTTAATGTGTCGTTAATTATTTTTATTAAACGCAATTAATTTTTAAAGTTGGTTTTAAATGTTATGTTAAATGGTAGTTTATAATTGATTTTTTTATATGTTGGTTTTTTATATTGATTTAATAGATTTATCTATTGGAAATCAAGGCTTTGGATTTTAATTCAAATTGATAAATTTGGATGAATTTTTGGAAATAGATCATATGTTTATTATAATTCATATTTTATTCAGTTGAATATTTAATATGGATTTTATTCTTGTTGGAGTATTGAATTTGGAAATTATATAGAAATGAATGATGTTTTCAAATGACGCATTAAATGAAGGATGTTTTATTTAATTTTTGATCTATGAATTTGCAAGTGTTTATGATGCTGATTTTCTCAAAGATTGTCTGAGTGCGGACTTAGTGAAATTATCTTTCCTTGCAAAGAGTATTATTTATGTTATTTCTCGTCTTTGGTTTAGTCGTCCTATTGTGGTGTATTGGGTACCTATTGATCAAGTGATGTATGATGACCTCATTGTCTTAACCATGTAGTGTCCTTTCCTTATGGTTAACCAAGAGTTAGTATGTCCTTGTTTTGACCACTTGTATTTGGATAGTGGTGTTATGGTTGTCTGATTTGCCATAGGGTCCTCGTGGAGTGACCATGTTTTCTTAGTGTCCTTTGAGAGAGTGGCTTTTGAGTGGGGGTTGGGCCCGAAGTGGATTGCGGGATAACCCCTCAAAAGTCAGTTAATAAGTGATAACCTAATCATTTGATTAGGTGGTGGTAGTTTATAACTTTATAAAAGATATTGTACCTCGCACAAGCTTGAGTGCTCGTATAGGCTCAAGATGTGGGAAGACCTGGAATGGAAAACCAACTACCTTGTCTTCACAAAGGGCTGGTAGGGTCCACATGAGAGTTAGATGGAGCCGAAGGTTCAGGAAAGGTTACCAGGATAACCCAGGATGGGGGTCGGGACCTATGGAGGCCTACCATGGTAACCATCATAAGCTATGCGATCACACTCTCTTTAGAGTCACTTGTGTATTGTGATGTCAAGTCACTTGTGTATTGTGATGTCGAGTCACTTGAGTATTGTGATGTTGAGTCACCTGGAATATTGTGGAGTCTTATTGTATTATCATGGAGTTGTATTGTTTTATCGACCATGTCATGCTTATGCTTGCTTGAGGGTCCTCTTCTATCTCCTAGCACGGTGGGGTGATTCCAGTTTGGGATCACATGGTCGGGTGGTAGTGCCACTTCCCATTGGATGTTCTTGTTCATACCTTCATGCGAGGATTGGCTTCACAGGTGTTCCTGTGGTTCGTGACTCATGCTCTTTCTCATGTTTGGAGATCATTTTATTTGGAGACCTATGTGGTTATTTGTATCAATGAATTTTTGTAACTTTGTAATTTCGTTAATTTGTAACTTTATATGTATATTGAGAGCCATGTATTGAAAGATCAATGTAATCCTGAGTTTTGGATGTTATTTATCAGCTTTCTATATGATTGGTGTAAATGCTTTGTTGAAGAGAAATTATATTGTATCCTATCAATCTTTAAATGGTGTATATGTTATTGCATAAGGCTTATTATGTTCAATTAATAATGATGGTTAATTGGATTAATCAAAATTGTGGTATTTAACTTTTAGTTTAATTCTTTGTTGGTAACACTTTAGGAATTCTAGTGTAAGTCTTCTGCTTGTGTTATGATGCTGCAATGTAGTAATTAATGCACTTAATGTGATTTATACTTTAAAAAAAAAATTATTTCACCCTTAGATGTGGTATTCCTTTGGGGTTCTTGGCGGGGCATTACACATATGTTGACATCAATGACAACAAATTAGCCAATGTCCAACAATCTCCCCCTTTGGTATTGATGGCAACATATGAATGTGGAAAACAACAATGCTAAGAAAGAAACAACTCATAATAATCTCCCTCAAAATCAGCAACTCAAAATACTTCAAGGTTTTTCACATGCGTCTCTCCCCCTTTGACATCAATGACAAAGGCTCAGGAATCAGGATTCCCTCCCCTTTGAATTAGCTTCATAAATCTGATCATCTAAACTGAACACCAACACTAACAGTGACTACCCCCCTGGAGTAGCAGCCTCACTCATCAATCTAAAGCATAAAATATCTTTGTGAAGTTCATCGGACTAATGTAAATCCATGCACCTTAGATCTCATCATGAGGGGCAATCACCTCTAACTTCTCTCTGAGCTACTCAAAAGTATCTTTAGGAAAAGGCTTCGTAAAGATATCTGCAATCTATTCCTTTATAGATACATACTTTAATCTGACTTCTTTCTCATTCACCTTCTCTCTCAAGAAATGAAACTTGATTGATATATGCTTTGTTTTGGAATGCAACGCCAGATTCTTTGAAATGTTGATAGCACTTGAATTGTCACAATATATAGCAATAGGCTGATCATAAATAACTCCTATATCTTTCAACATCTGCTTCATCCAAATTACCTGAGTACAATTTATAGCACCAGTAATGTATTCAACCTCTGCATTAGATAAGGAAATAGCATTCTGCTTCTTGCTCACCCAAGAGACCAACTTCTTACCCAAAAAGAATGCACCACCAGTTGTACTATTCTAGTCATCAACATCTCCTGCCCAATCAACATCTATAAAAGAACTCAAAGTAAAGTTATCATTCTTAGAATACCATAAACCAAAATCATTTGTCCCTTTCAAATATCTGGATATCCTCTTTATAGCAGTAACATGAGATTCCTTAGGATCAGCTTGAAATCTAGCAACATGACACACATCATTCATTATATCAGGTCTAGTCCAAGTCAAATACAACAATCCACCAATCATAGATCTATATCTAGTCTGATTAGCTTTCAGTGAATCATCATCCTTTGTCAACTTACATCCTATCACCATATGTGTACCAACAGATTAAGAATATTCAAAACCAAATTTCTTCAACAATTCCTTCATATACTTAGGCTGAGATATGAAAATACCTTTATCCAATTGAGTCAATCCCAGAAATAATTTCATCTCACCAATCATGGACATTCAAATTCATTCTGCATCTCTTTAGCAAATTTCTTACATGGGCAATCATTTCCTCCAAAAACAAAAACTTCAACAATCAGAATGTTATTCTGATCAATTTTGAAATAAAGATTACTATTAGCAGTACCTTTACTAAATCTAGAAGCTTCATCAAATACTTATCCAATCTGGCATACCAAGCTCTAGGGGCTTGGTTCAATCAATAGAGTGCTTTCTTCAACCAGAAAATCGTGTCCTTTTCATCTTGTAAAGTGGAAAATTGGGAACCTTAGCCAAATTCGCCACTTGAGAGAAGAGGGAACTTTACTAAGGTTCAATTTTCACTTGGGGAGACTTTACATTCAAAAGAGGGGGATGGATCTACTATATCTGATCCCAAATAATGCAAGGACTGAATTCTCAGTAAATTGATTGTGATTGAAATGCAATTAACCCTCTTTTGTAAGTCATCAAGTTGAATTTTGGTCCTAAATGTTGAAAATAAAGACAAAGTATGAGAAAACAACAAGCTACAAATTTGGGATTTAGTTGTGCACTTGGATCTGAGAATTTTGAGATGATTTGGAGCTGCTCTATGAAATCCAGTGAAATTTGTAGGGACCGTGTGTCCGGACAGGGGCACCCTCCTATCGATCCTCTGAACTTTCCGCATGTCAAAAAAGGTTTTTCCGTCTCTGCGAACAAAGTTTAATTCCAGAAGTATAGTTGCATACCTATTTTCTGCACATAGAAAGAAAGAGAAATGTGTTGGGAATAGGGGTTTGTCTTCAGATCAAACCTCAGTTTTTGAATTAACCAAGTGGTTGAAGTAATGTAAATGAAATGACTGAAAGTAGAAATCATCCTCTTTGAGGGGATGTTGAATTGACTGAAAATGAAATTCTTATATCTCCTTATGAAGTTTTGCTTGCCTCCACATGGAATTAGGGTTTCATGAAGTACAATGTTGATCTCCTCTTCAATGCTTGAAATCTTATCTCTATTGTTTCTCCAAAGCTTGAAGCAAAACTAGAAATGCTCAATTTCTCTTGAATTCTTGATCTCTTGAATGCCCAGATGCTTGATTGAATTTTATGATCTTTCAAATGAGAGGGGAAATCCCTCTTATATACTTTTTAGTGGAGTTAATTGACTGATTTTATGACTTGAGCCAACATAGGTGGATTTTCCCGCTCTAATTTGAGATGAGCCAAAGGGAGGGACCACAAGATAGGTCTCAAATAGGGGCACTAGTCTTGCACTATTTTGGGGTAGGCTCAAGGTGCAGGCAGAGTGCTATGTTGAATTGCAATGTATTTTTGATGTGCATGAGCATATTTAGGTCTCCGACCAGGCCGAGGGGCGCAAACACTAAGGTGAAGACCCAAATGTAGAAAAAAATTGCAAGGGGTGCAATTTTAGGATGTTACATTTAGTCCCCACTTTAGTAGGAGTATGAGATTATGCAAATACTACTGGTAAAGTACAAGAAATTCATATTGAATGAGTTTCACTGCATCAAGGAGGCAAGATTCACCAAGCCCCCAATGGACTTTAGGATCTTACGACTTCAATGATAAGGTAAAAGGGAAGATCATGAGAGAGAGAGAACCATGACTACAACTAGTAAGGTTCTCTTACTACGAGTCATGAAAAGAAGCACCAAAATTTATAGAGCAAAGACAATGTTCGCTAAGTAACTTTTAGTATCAAGAGAGAGAATCATGAGTGGAGTGTATGCCCCCGCATTAAAATGATTCTATATGCCTTAGCGAGAGCCATTGCTTTAAGGTAGGATACACCCAAAGAAGACAAGCACGTTATCACAATAATTTAGCCCCCAAGAGAGGATAAATCAAAGGATAATGAACACAAAGCATGAGGTGGTTTCACCTTGGAGTTAGTATGGTTTTTATGATAACTCATGTAAACCACCATGGAAGAAGGGAACACATGTGTTGAGTCAACATGGGAGAGACCAAAAGAGATCTCAATTATTTGCATCGTCCTGAAGTAAAAAATACTAGGGACAACAAATAGAAGAATAGGGAGAACAAATAGAAGAATGTGACAAAGCAAGAGAAGAGAGAGGTAGAGAATCTACGGTGCTAATGAAGCTAATCCAGCACGTCGTCCTCCCCCCGATCTTCTTGATCATTATTTCATCAAGGTGGACAACACACAAGAGGAGTCACATCAATCACAATAGATGAAGCTATCACAAGTTCCAAACAAGCACCATGCTCTAATGTTGAGTCTCTTTGTTCGTTACTAGGAGCTAGGATTAATGCTTTTGAAAATTTTGCAGATAAGTCATTGTCAACATCAACATATTCATATTCATCATTAGAAATATTAGGATTAACATTTTCATCATTAAGAACATTTTAACCTATTTCTTCATCAAGATTAATAAGAATAGGAACTCTAATAGGAATTGAACTTGAACCATCATTTGTCTTAAGCATTTTGCATCTTGGAAAATTAGGTTGAACATCTTGTTTAGGAGAAAATGGAATCATGTCAACTATTGGTGTTTTAGGATAATTTGCAAAGGCAAGGGGAGAGGATGCTTCACAAAACACATTAGGGTTCTACAACATAGAGTATGCAGGCACAAAACACACTTCAAACAAATGTTCCTTTTAGTGCACCAAATCCAAATGTGAACTAATATAGGAAATCACAAACACACTCCTATGATAACCCTACAAAACCATAGATTAGTAGTATAAAAAACAACCCCAACCAACAAATACAAAGATTGGGACAACTAATAATAAAAGGGGCCTTCTACAAATGGATAGATAACATCAAGGTTTGAGATACCTATAAAATAATAGATGCAATAGAACATAACAAAAACACGTCAAAAATCAGCATATACGTGCAAAATAGAAATCATAAATGCATCAAAATAGAACATATATGCATCAAAATTTAATAGAAAAAAGGTCACAAAATCAAATCTACAGATAAATTGAAAACCCTAATGAACTAAAAACATTCCAATTTAACCAAATACGCATCATAGCAGAACATATACACGCCAGAAATGAACAAAAACATGTTAAAACATAAATGCAAAACCCAAATACATGGCCAAAATTAGCGTATACGCTATTAGATTTGTGTGAATGTTTTCATTAATGTCAAACCGAGTAATATGGTTAGGACCAAATATGGCATATTGAGAAATAATGGAAGATAGATATGTATGTGATATGAAGCAGTAAGGTAAGTATGAGCTAGAGTTATTTTCAGAAGATCCTCTTCTTTGAAATCTTGTGTTTTTCTTATCATGGTTTGTATCCAGTTCCGGTATCAGTTGTGTCTATTGTATTGTTATCTGAATGATTATATTGCATTATGATTTATGGTTTTATGTTCTAAAATCTGTGGCATATGTATCTTGAAGATATAAGTTGTTGTGCTTGGAATTTGTGCTTATGGGTCTAGTAGACTCTTGTTTTATTTCAATAATTAAGTCACATGTTTCGATAAATGAAGCATGTGAAGGAAGCATGTGGAAGATTAGTGGAGGTTGACTTGGTTATCCTATTCTCGGTTGAGGCATTTTTTGGATAACGTGTTGAAATGAGAAAAGTATTATTGTGTAAATCATTTGTTCTTGGTTGACATATTATTAGAGTATTAGTGGAGTGTGTATGTATGACAGATAGAAAAATATGGAGTATGCAAGTGACAGAGTTATAGATAGGAGAGTAGTTGCAGCATGAGAGAAATATATAGAGTGAGTAGTGGAATATGATATATGAGTGAAAGTGTGTGAAGATGAGTCAGAATGAAGACAATGTTGCAATAATCCTTTACCGAATCTACTGTAAGCAGTTGGAATAGAAAAGTGTAGTCACAATGATGCAGTAATCCCTTATCAGATCTGCTACAAGCAATTGTGGATAGTTTGGAAAGATCCTTTACTGGATTTTTTGTATGTTTTTGTGAGTTGTTATCTGAGCTTATCTTGGAACTAACTTCATGCATTTGGAGATATAATTTTCCTCAATTCACTATATCTATTGCAGTGAGCATTACGGCTATGAGTGACTTTGTATTTGGCAGTGAACCACCCTTTTTATAAACATCATATAACTAGTCATATTATCTTGAGAGTTGAAACTCTTTGTAGTTTTTCCCATTTGGGTTTTCCATGTATAAAATCCGGTGTTCTATTTGTGGTTATGATGTTTTCTTATTATGCACTTGTTGATTCATGTTGATGAGACTAACTGCTAAGATTATAACTTCAGTTAAAGTTTTATAAGTGTGGGAATATTGATTCACCCCCCCCCCCTTTGAGTATTCTGTTCCATTCAATATTCTCAACATATGCATCATAAACCAACACAAATGTGCCAAAAAGAACCAAAAACATGGAAAAAATCTAGATCTGATAGAAGAAATAGAGACACAATAGAAAATACTAGAAATGTCAAATCACAATAAAATTGTCACAAATTCAGCCCTATAAATCTGAAAATGCTAAACCTCTAAGAAAATATTAGAAATAAGGGAAAAGAGTCCCACCAAGCATGTCAAAATGTTAAGCTAACTTAGGTCCAACATAACATAACATCATTGAAGAACCATAACAAAAGTAAACCACAAAATCCTAGACCTACAATGAAATCCAACATAACATCAATGAAGAACCATAAAATATGTAAAACTATGAAAAAAATTAAATAATACCATTCACACTGTTAGGATTCCCAAAGATACTAAGAGGGGGGGGGTGAATCAATATCTTGCTAGTTACTAGATTTTCTGATCTTATTAAACAAATTGTATTCCAAAATAGTGTACCGGTAAACAAGAATTAATGCAGTAAATATGAACAATAAACACAACATAGAAAGCACACCATAACACAAGATTTTTAACGATGAAACCAGGTGTGGGAAAAACCTTGGTGGTATTTGTGACCCACAATATTCACTCACTGGCCAATGAATGGATATTACTTACAATAGGGGCCTGCACATGCAGGAAGACCAACTGCCTAAAGCTCACTACTTAATTACAAAAGGAAGTCTCACTAACTTACAAAATGGATTATGAAAATCCAATATAATGTGCTTCTTTAGTTCAACATCTGCTATGCCAGGTTCAGTACTGGTTTAAGATCATACAATAACCATAAACCTTACTCCAAAATCTGCCTTAATATTCGCATGTTACTTCTGCAATAATCTTCCCATGTCCACTTCTTAAATGGTCTACAAGATCTCATACTTATATATGAGTCTTATTACAATATGCCTTGTCGGCTTACAAAAAGATATTACAATTAAATACAATATGCAATAAACAAAATCCTATTGGCCAGGGTGTCGGTAATCATCTTTGCCGTTGTCGGTAAACTATCTGCCGATGTAGAGCTTGTCGATGCCGGTGCCATAGGATTGCAAGGTTGCCATCAATGACAATACCTTCAATCACCTACAATTTCTCATTGGAGTGTGCAATGTCAACAATCTCCCCCTTTGGCATTGATGGCAACACCCATGAGAAAAATTTAAAAATGTATCCAAAATTTGAAGTCCAAAAAATCTTACCAAAATGTGTGCTCCCCCTGAGCAGATGATCTCTTATGTCCATCATTTTTCTCATCTCTACTACTCCCCCTTTGGCATCAATGACAAAGGTTGTCAAAAATGTCAATTGAGTGTAGTTCTCAGCTAGAACCCTGTAACCGGTTGGTTACAATCTGAAAAAGTTATGCTTGTACAAAATTTAGGCTCTCAGTGAACCTTTCACTATCCTTCAATGTTGCTTCAGTCCTTTGAATTGTACCAGTGAGGATGTGCATTTTCTCTTCCGGTGTCTTTAGTTTTGGAACAAGTGCCTTTGAGATCTATTTCCTCAAAGAGATGAGGTTGTCAAGTTTAGGACCAAGTCTACATTTAAGCTCTTTTGCCTTGAATTTTATTTTTTCTTTCTCTTTTTCAAAATTTTCAATTTTCTTCTCAAAACCTGCTATCTCCTATTCTATAACTGATATGGGTTCTGATGAACCGATGAGATTATCAACAATATCATTTATTTCTTTCTGTGCTTTACTGGTTTTCTTATCTATATCCACTATCAAAGTATCAGTCTTGCATGTGTCTCTGTACAACTCTTTAAATTCCATTATTGTTTTTCTTAGTGTCGGTAGGAGTGTGTCAATATGTCCCATGCACTTCTTTATTGACTCATCAAAGAATTTTTCCTTTTCTCTATTCATTTTCTCACTAAATGTTTTCTCATTAATCTAATCAACTATTAATAGGTTCCTGGTGATATACTTAGACAATGTGTCTAATTGGCTTAAAGAATCTTTGTTGTCCACATTGCACTTTGGTGCAATTAATTTTAATAAAGGAATTGTATCATCAATATCTTTGTATGCTAGTGCATTACACTCTATGATTTTCTTGATGGAATCCAATAATACCTCTATCACATTAGTTGGTTTGAATTCTGTCATGGAAGAACTGGATGATTGTCCAACTACCTTAACAATTTGCATTTTGCCGGTGTGAGTAACCTCTTTGCTTGTGTTGACTTCTGATAGGTCAGTTTGTGTCTGCATCTCAACTAGCAAAGCCTTGGGTTTCTCAGCAGTTTCCGGTGGTACTGTCTCAGTCTCAACCTTTTTCTCTTCCTGTTTCTCAGTGTATACCTTAGTTTGTTTCTCTATGCTTTCTAATGTCGGTTTATTTGATGAAGTCTTAGTATTCACTATCGGTTTCTTAGTATGCACCTCTGAACTATCCACTGTCGGTATCTCAACTTGTTTCTTTGTGTTATCAACTGGTTTCTCTAACTCAGTGGGTTTTTCAAGTGCACCAGTGGTATCAGTCACCATTCCAGAAGTCAGGGGATCAACTGATTGTTCAGTTTGTGTCTCAACCCCAATTTCAATATTTTCAACTCTATGTTCTACATGTGTTTCCACTGCAATATTCTCAGCTGATGGCTCAGTAGCCACATCTTTCTTTTCACCAGTGGTTTCCTTATCAACCACAATATTTACCTCTTGTGTATCAATATTCATAGTATATAAAACTTCTGAATCAGGATTGGTGTCCTCATGTGTTGATTCCAACTTGACATTATCAGTAGTCGATGGTGTATCAACAGTCTCAATCAGTGGAGTATCAGAAGAAGGTGGGGGAAAGTTGTTTGTCACTTTTATGCTTGGAGTTCCACCTACCTTGCCTTTACCTTTGTCCTTTTCCTTTTGGTAAACTCTGAAAGTTTTGGGTCGTTTGAGCTCTTCTTGCTTCTCTTTCTCCACAAAGAATATATCTCATTTATCTGTTGTCTCTTTAGAGATTTCATTCACTCTGCCAGCCATTAAACCTACATGTCGGTGACCACTAGAAAATACTATCCTATTTGCCTCACTTATCAATTCATCAATTTTATCTACTGATTTAACTAGATGAACTGCAAGTAATTTTTCTATCTTTATTTTCGTATCCAATTTCATAATAGCTAGTCTCTTTGCATCAAGTCTCCTATACAAGTCATTCGGTAAATCATCTTCAACTTCTATCAAAAATTTCTTGTAAATGTTTAAGTGTAGAATGATACTATTTTCTATACTTTCCTTTTCTTCATTAGTAAAATTATCATACAATTTACTGACATTAGACAAGTTTCCATCATCTGTTATTTCATTCAAAAGATTTTCTAAAGGAGACATAACCTGTTTTTCCTTCTTTTTCCTTTGTGTCATTTTCTTTGCTTGGGGCCTTACTGCTTGTTGTTTCCTTCTTATTCTCTTTGGTGCAGGAGAGGGTGCCAGTGAAGGTTTTCTTTTCCTTTCTACTCTCTTAAACTTAACTAGGATTTCACTGTCAGATGAAGTTCCAACCGATGAAAGATGAGCTTCTGGTTGTATCCCTTCCAGGTCACTTTCCTTAATACCAGTGATATTCAATATATTTTCCTTGATCTCTTTGGCCTGTTTTGTTGCTTTTCTGATAGATTGTTCTCTTTTCTTCCTTCATTTAAGGGTCTGTACCTTGCTCTCAATGGTTTCAACATTTCCAAATATTTCCTCTTCAGGTTCTCTAGGGGCTTCAAGTAGGGCTTTAGCATATGTCTCAATTATGTTTTCATCTACCTCATAACCCATTTGTGTTACCCAAACAGTTCTAGGAACCACTGCTTCCATCCAAATTTCATATTTCTTTATAACAAAACATATTTCTTTCTGATATTTGTCAACTATGCTTTGAGATAGTCTTTCTCTTGTTTTCATTCTAGCCTTAAATGCTTGGAAGTATTCAACTATATTGTTTTCCCTGTCGTTTCCCATGTCGGTAAGGATATCCAAAAGGTTTTTTCCTACCAGTATGTCAAAACCAAATTCTCTCCTACCTATACCGGGAACTTCCTTAGTAATGTATAGCATTAGGCACACAAGTAGATTACCAAATCTGAAAGTACCTTTCTTATCACCTTTAATTTTCTTCAGATTATCAATTAATTCATCCTTTAGCCATTCACATATGTCAATCTTAGTGTTACTATTCACCATGTCATAAGCACTCTTGATACATAAACTGGAAACATAGTTTAATCTATTAGCATGCGTAGTTTTGTATCCTAGTATCATGCTAATGAATCTGACATTTATATCTTTCACATCATTGACTCTCAAGGATCTACTATCATGTGTTGCACCAGTTAATGTCATCACAGTGTTATTTGGAACTTTCTTAGTTTTGTCAAGCCTGCTACCGGTGGATGGTAAGCCAGTCATTTCCCTAACTACTTCTTTTGTGATCTTGTGGATGGATTCAAGCCAAAATAATTCCCCATGAACTCTGCTAAGTACAATCCTCACAACTTCCTTAGGAAAATCAGGAATACTAAGTATTTCCGCAAAACCTAGTGTTTCTATGATCTTATGTTCCGGTTTCACAATACCATTCTCATCACAAATTACAGTCCTCTACATGTTCATGATTTCATCAGCACCAAGTTCCTCAGTATGACAATGTATGTATATCCTAGGGTCTTCTACATAAGCAACTCCTTTGGGTATTTTAGAGAATGCACCTAGGGTATCATCCTACTTTGCTATTTTGGGTTAATCTGCCTTTAGGTTTGAGTTCTTGAAATATTTTTCTTCACTTCTCATTGTGGATGCCTTCGCTCAGGTTTTTCACTCTCTTAGGAAATTTGAATGCTCGGTGAGTGAAAAAGAGTGAAAAAAACTTGCTTTATAATTTCATTTCCTTCAACTGCCATAATAAATGCCTACCGGTTAAGTGAAAAATTAACACATCTACCAGTAAAGAAGCAATTCATCTTCTTACCATCAACCAAGGGTAAACTAGCATGATTTTCAATTAGTTGCCATACCCCCAAAAGGTTTCTTTTCAGTTAGATGAAGAATTTCCTACCATTGGAGTGATACTTTGTTCTACCGGTGAAGGAATAGCCTCATCAACATTTTGATTTGTCTTTCTAATCCATTGTTTTAAAAATTCTTGCTTTACCTTATCAACCTTCTCTTTACCTTTCAAACTAGGTCCTTTATTATTTGTCGGTGATGCCTTACTTCTAAAAAATTTGCAATATGTCCAATCTTGTTACAAGCATAACAAGTCACATTATTTTTTTGAATAGCTTTTCCATATCCTATGTTGGTATGTGTTCTGCATTGATTAGATAAGTGTCCAAATCTTCCACAAACATAACATCTTACATTCATTCTGCAGTTTTCTGAATTATGACCAATTTTGTTGCATTTTGAACATTGACCGGTGGGTGCATTAGTGTTCTGATAGTTTCTAGATCTACACTGATTTTCTCTATGACCATACTTGTTATAGTTAAAGTATTTCCCATTAAATTTGTAGGCATTTGGTTGTCTTACCGGTTTACTGTGGTCATGTTTGTTTGCAGTACCAGAGCTTTCACCAATTTCAAAGCCAAGTCCATTAGTAGCTCCATTAGGTTTTTGATTTTTCAACATGTCATCAAGTTCTTCTAAACTTTTTTTGAATTTCTCTTTATGTTGATTTGCAGTAGCCAACTCATTTTCCAAGAAATCCTTCTGTCTCATGAGTTCAGTTTTATCATGTTCCAAATGAATCAGATCTATCTTCAACATATCATTTTCATGACTGAGTCTTAGATTTTCATTTCCAGCATCATTGATTCTCCTAGCCAAGTCATCTTCATTTTTCTTTCTATCTTCAATGTCTTTACAAAATCTCATAGTCATATATTGCATCTCATTCCTCAAGGTCATGTTTTCTTGCTTCATCTTGCTTACAAGATCATTAAGAGTTTCCTTTTCATCATCATCATTTTGTATCTTCTCATGAAGTTCTCTTCTTTTGTTTCTAGCAATAGTAAGATTCTCCTAAAGTCCTTGAATGATTTCATGTGCAGCCTTCAAATCATCTTCAAGTTTGATATTCTTCAACTTTTCTGCATCATAATCTGCAAGAGTTATTTCCAATTGCTTTCTCAAGTTATCCATCTGTACTGGTGTCAGAATCTCCCTCAAGTTGTTAGGATTTTGAAAAAAGAGGACCAGGCTCTAATACCAATTGTTAGGATTCCCAAAGATACTGAGAGGGGGGTGTGAATCAGTATCTTTCCGATTACTAGATTTTCTGATCTTATTAAACAAATTGCATTCCAAAACAATGTACCGGTAAACAAGAATGCAGTAAATATGAACAATAAACACAACATAGAAAGAACACCATAACACAATATTTTTAACGAGGAAACCCGGTGTGGGAAAAACCTTGGTGGGATTTGTGACCCACAATATTCACTCACTGGCCAATGAATGGATATTACTTACAATAGGGGCATGTGCCAACTACGTAAAGCTCATTGCTTAATTACAAAAGGAAGTCTCACTGACTTACAAAATGGATTATGCAAATCCAATATAATGTACTACTTTAGTTCAACATCTGCTATGCCAGGTTCAGTACAGATTTAAGCTCATACAATAACCATAAACCTTACTCCAAAATATGCCTTAATATTCACATGTTACTTCTGCAATAATCTTCCCATGTCGGCTTCTTAAATGATCTACAAGATCTCATACTTATATATGAGTCTTATTACAATATGCCTTGTCGGCTTACAAAAAGATATTACAATTAAATACAATATGCAATAAACAAAATCATGTCGGCCAGGATGTTGGTAATCATTTTTGCCACTGTCAGTAAACTATCTACCGATGTAGATTCTGTCGGTGCCATAGGATTGCAAGGTTTCCATCAATGACAATACCTTCAATCACCTACAATTTCTCATTGGAGTGTGCAATGCCAACACACACATTTAATGGGTTTGATCTTCATTGTTCTCCTATCTCCATTGATCTTGATTAGTATGGTTGCTCTCAGATTTGTTTTCCTGCATAAGAGCTCAATGGCGAATGGATGTTGAAGTATGTAATTCATAGAGTGTATGTATGATTAAACTCGATTCCTCTAGAAATGAGGAGATGAAACCTCTTTTTATAGAGAACATCCTAAAAGTGAAGGGCTGAGATTAAGAGGTGGGATAAAAGGTTGTCAACTAAGATTGAAGGGTAGTTAAAGGAAATAACAAAATAAAAATATTTACTTAATTAGGCTAGGACAATTCTAGGTATCTACAACATTATAATTAGCTCTCCCAAGTTGCACTTAAGGGGGGTTTTATTGTTAGTGTGAATAATATCTTGTACCTCGTAAATTCCTAGTAGAGACTTATTCACATGTTAAGTTAACTTAGATCCTAAGTGTTATTTCTAGAATTCGTTGTTGTCTACATAATATCTTATACATATCTTATCTTTTCAATGTGTTTATACTTCTTTCCTTGGGTGATTAATATTGGTTTCATGTTAGTTGATCATACTACATCATAAATTATCTATATAAACAAGGTTATTGTAAATTTGTAACTGTGAGATTTTGCCAAGATCTAGGGCTCAATGAAAAATACAATAGAGAGACAAAATATTGATAGGAATAAACTGCATTCTATCAAGATGAAAATACTAATCAACTAGATCAACAATCATTACATACAATGAATATGAGCTTGCTTATATAGGCAAGGCTATATGGATATGTGAGTACACAAACATGACATGTGGCTCAAGAAGAAACAAGGGTAGATAAGAAATAGGTGTGGGTAGGTATGAGAAACAATATAATATTCCATATGAGGTGGATCACCCACTGAATGTGGAGTGTAACAACAAGATCAACACCATAAAAGGTGGAAATTCTCCTACATACACTATCCCAATGTGGCACAAACACCCAAGTGTCTCATACCCAAACTACTATGTAATGCATTTCCTAAGTAAAATTAAGTAAGGTGTAATAATATCCAAGATGAATAAGTATTTACACCAACAAACCCCCTTAAGTGCAACTTAGGGGAATACACTTAAGTCTACAATGCAACTAAGCAATGCAAGATGGGTCCCGGCTATGAGGCCATGTTAGGTACCCATGTACATATGCAAATGCATGCAAACCAATGCAATGAAATCTCTCACAAAGAGGGGAAAGAGAGAAAAACCCAATGGGAAAAAACCCTCCCCCAAAAGAGAGATGAAAACTAGATACAAATAACTCTCATAGAAGTATGTGAAGGACAAAACCTCATGTGAGGAAAAAGTCCCCCCCATATGAGAGAAGAAGAAGAGAGACTAGGAAGCCCCCCCTCAATGTGGAATTTGTACCAATGATAGAAGCTTGAAGATGAATGGAGAAATTGTTCGATGAACTTCGAACCACGTTCCTCCCCTTAGGAAGATACAAAACCAAAGGTGGATCCAAAAAGTCTCCCCAACCATGAAGGGAATCTGAAGAAAAAATACTCATGATGAAATGAATCTCTGAAAACTGCTCAAGTGTCCCCATGTCGATGTTGAAAGTTACCCCCTCAAAAGGTGGTAAACTGTGCCACACTACTGAAAAAGGCACTCCAAGATCTAGTGGAGAAGAATGTAGAACAATGTCCAAAGACTCATATGTCTCCTCAAAAGATAAAGAGACCTCCTCTAAGTGTTGTACAAAAGTATCCTCAATCATGTCAACCTCTAAAGATTGATCATGTAGAGAATGCACAAGAGGGCCACAGTGATCCCTCACAACAATCAAAGAAGGATCATCTTCATCAAAGAGAAGATGAATGTCATCAATGGTGTCTCCCAAATCTGCAATGTATGAGACCACAAAAAAACTTGCAATGTCTGTCAAGTAGGCATCCCAATCAACTGAAGCTAGAAGACATGAAATATCCTACTGCACTAAATCATAAGAAGGCAAAACTGTCACACTAGCTGCATCATTAGGTGCAATAGGTGGTGTGATATTAAGAGGAGGAGATGAAATGCAAAGCTTAAGAACGGGGTCATAAGTGAGAATCCCCAAGTTCAAATGCCCAAAGTTCTCCTCAAAATCTGAATCATCAACATAGGAAGAATCAATCTCATCAATAGGACCAAAATCTGAAAAAGAGTACAACCGAGATGCATGATCAACCACCCTAGTCGCAATGATAGCTCTGCTCTCCAAGTCTCTAATGATAACTGAATCAAGTGTAAACTCCACAGTTTTCCTAGTTGCCCCATGTGTGATTTGATATATGGAAAGAGGATTATTTGTCAAGTGAGGTACACACAACACATCATTGAAGGAGTTATCCCCAATGGCAATAGATCCTTTCCCAATCACATACATGCATGTATGATTGCCCATCAAAATCTATGGCATGTGGCAAGGCTCAAATGTAGAAAACATAGACTACGAAGATGCCATATGATGAGAAGTCCCTGAATCTAGAAGCCATCTTCCTAAATCAAGACTTGTAGTAGCACAAAGAGCTTGTCCCTTCCCTTTATCCTTGGAAGAAGAAGCTGATGTAGACATTCTAGAAGGTAGGTTGATTCTATTCTTCTCAAGAAGATTCTTCAACTCATTAATATCGTTCTTATAACAATGGTGTTCATCATGTCCTGACTTCTTGCAATATCCACAAAAAAGATTGTCCTTATATGATTTCCTCTTAGGTGAGAATGGTGAATCACCTTGTTGTGGAGAGGAAGATTGTGCTCCATCTTTTTGTGGTTTAGACTTAGGTTGCTTTTGATTCTTTCCTTTTCCTTGATTACTTTGATTCCCTTTGTTAGCCACCAAAGCTTGTGACTTTGAGGATTTGAGAATCCCCATTGTGGTCAACTTAGATTGCTCAAGTATCAACATCTTCGTGAATGAATCAAATGAGGGAGAAATGTATGAGGAACCTTGAGCTAACCTATGGGTGTGAAAGCTAGATACAAAGGATGCATACTCTGAAGGAAGCTTGTCCAACAAGTTATAAACCAATTGAGCATCCTTTTTGTCAATTCCACAATCCTTTAGCTTTGCTCTTAGCTCAGTTGCTTTTGTTACATAATCTTGGATTGTATCAAAATCCTTGGGATCCAAAGTTGTGAGTTCACTATCAAGCTTGTAGCCCTTAATCTCATCAACTTGACCATACAATTTCTGAAAAATATCCCAAGCCTCTTTAATTGTTGTACTCTTATCAATGTGAAAAATGAGGTCATCTGATACATACTTTCTAAGAGTTCCAAGTTCCATAGCATTCTTAGTAAGCCATTCAAGTTGAGCATTAGGATTGGCCTCAGGATCAGGTGGTGTTGTAATAGTTTCATTTACATAATGAATGAGTCCTTTTTCCGTTAGTTTACACCATGCCTTAATCTTTCATGATGCATAATTATGAGGAGTTAAAAGTGGAAATTTAGGAGAACCCATAGCACCAAAATTAAAGAACACAAGATAGAGAGAGAGGCATAGTCACACAAGACACACCCCCAAAATACTCAATCAAGAAACCACCCCAAAATGGTGATTTTGGCACTTTATACTTAGTGTGTATACAATGGGCCACTTGCAAAACAAGGCAAAGTGGACTTCTGATTTCAATTTACAACTTCTCAAAATGAGTTCTAAGAGACTTCAACAAATACTGCTAGTGATATAAACTGAGATCCAAGCAAAATGCAAGTACCAAATATGCCAAGAATGGCCAAATACTGAAAGTACAATTTCTACTTAAAATCTCTGCAAACAAATGGCAGATTATGAAATTAGATGAAAAAATATGCACTTTAAAAAAAAATCAGCACCTGAAAAGGAGGTCCTATGACCCCAAACGAAGCCTTTGAAGTTGCAAAAGCGGGGATTAGACAGGTACAGTCTTCAAGATCTGCAAATTTTGAAAAAACCATCCATCAAAATCAGAAAATTCTTCCACCACTACAAAGAGCATGAAATTCTAGCCCATTTCAAAAAAAATTGCACCAAAAAAGGAGCAAAAATGAGCAAGATATGGCCTTCCAAAGTTGAACTGCAAAATTGAAAAGCTCAATGAGAGGGGCCCGCAAAAATTTTCAAAAAATTGTTGATTTGGCACTGACGTTAGCAAATGGTGGGCTTAAATTTGATGCCTATCTGCCCGTAAAAAAAAAATTCCTCCCTGCCCATTCGGTGTCCGTATAGTACAGACATGACACGTGGCACTGCAGACTGGGCGCAAACTGGCAGGGTCGTACAGCTAACATGGCAAAAAATACGACATGGCAAGAGGTTCTTAGGCCGAGATCAATCATGGAGGTTGGAGGTCTGTCGGTCGCCAAAGGGAGGAGTTGTTGCCGGCGGCGAGAGTCTGCAGGTCGCCGATGGCCGACAGTAGTTGGAAGGGTCAGGGTTGGAAGCCCAAAGGGCCAGCGGTGGCTGGCGTCGGAGGTGGAGGACATGGCGAGAGTGGGGAGATCCACCAGTGGGTGAGCTGGAGCAGCACAAGGTCAACGTAGCAGAGGTAGGTATGGGCAGTGGCTGTCAGAGTACGAGGGCCTTACAAACAATTAACAGGCGGTACAGGGGTCATGGGGGTGGGGGGGGGTCTGCGGACCCTCTAAAACAATTTTTTTTTTTCAAAAATATTTTTTCTCAGAAAATACCTTTTTTTTTTTTGGAAAAATATTAAAAAAATTTCGAAATCCGTACAATAATAGCCAAAATGGGCAAAAAAAAAATTCTCACCAAAATAGGCCAACTTTATAGCCGAAATACATGGAAACAGCCTCCCAAATTCAACCGTGATGTCTAAATCATTGTATGACACCCCAAAAAATTGAAGATCCCCAAATCCAAAAATTGAAGCCTCCAAAATGTCTCCAAAAGACTAATCAATGAAGCCCTATAGGCTCTGATACCATGTGAGATTTTGCCAAGATCTAGGGCTCAATGAAAAATACAATAGAGAGACAAAATATTGATAGGAATAAACTGTATTCTATCAAGATGAAAATACAGATCAACTAGATCATCAATCGTTACATACAATGAATATGAGCCTGCTTATATAAGCAAGGCTATATGGATATGTGAGCACACAAACATGACATGTGGCTCAATAAGAAACAAGGGTAGGTAGGAAATAGGTGTGGGTAGGTAGGAGAAACAATATAATATTCCACATGAGGTGGATCACCCACTGAATGTGGAGTGTAACAACAAGATCAACACCATAAAAGGTGGAAATTCTCCTACACACACTATCCCAATGTGGCACAAACACCCAAGTGTCTCATACCCAAACTACTATGTAATGAATTTCCTAAGTAAACTTAAGTAAGGTGTAATAATATCCAAGATGAATAATTATTTACACCAACAGTAACACATCTCCATTGATCATCATTTGATCATTTCTCATATCTCAATATTCAATCAAGATTATTTTCTAGTATACTCTCTTGTGGAAAGCGTCTTTATTTTTGTATGTGATCCCAAAGTCTATAGGTCCTATACCCCCAATCTATTTCTCTATTTATTTCCTCTTATCAACATCGTTATATTATCCCAAGTAATATATTTTTAAACCAAATGATTGTTTTTCTTTACTTCCATCCTCTACAAGGTGTTTTCTAACCTTTCTTCTATGTTTTCTGATTTTTCTAACTAAACTTCTAATGTTTTAGTCTCACTCACATACCTAGTTTAGCAACATATAGATAAAGGGAGGTAAAAATGTTATTTTTTGAGATAATTGAGATACTCTAGATCCCATTTTTTCCTTTATTATGAATTTTCATTGCAATATATATTTTATAAACTTTCCCATCCCTTTTGTTAGTTGAAGTATAAATCACTTCATATTCTATATTTTATAAACTTTCCCATCCCTTTTGTTAGTTGAAGTATAAATCACTTCATATTCTATGAAGGACTCAACAACATTTCTCATTGGTAAGATTATATATATAGAGAGTCACCCTTCGATTTATTTTTCCATATAGTTATTCTAATGGGGGTTTCCTTCAATTTTCACATTTGGTTTCATTGGTTTCATACGGCTATGAGGAGGAAATCCATCCTCACATGCCCATCCCCTTTACATAGAAAAATTATGACAATCCTTCAAGTTTTTCAATATTACAAAAAACAATTCCTCCATCTTATGAATGTAAATATCAATAAATTGCACATCAATATTTAAATACATTAAAATGATAGCATTCATAGGGGCTAGGGTTAAGTTAGTATCCTTAACTTGGAGGGCATCCCCTAATAGATTTAGAGCATTTTTAAAAAGATGCTACAATTTGTAGAGGTATATTAGATATTTTAATTTATTTGTATTAAAATTTTGTTGAAACTTTTTTTGTTTAATGTTAGGTTTCAAGATAACGCATTAAGAAAATGAACACAATTTCTAGAAGTTTATTTTTAATGCTTTATTCTCAATGTGAAAGATTTTAAACAAAACTATGAATCATTCTATAAAAGAAATTATAAATGCTTTATTTTTTATCTATTCAAAGACAACATAATCATCAAAAAAATATTCTAGATAAGATAGCTTCCTTATATACATAGAGAAAAAAAAAACAATAATGATTTTGAATATTTTTTCTTATTTTTTCTTTTTTTTTTCACAATATGTTTCACATCTTCATTAGGTGAAATGACCATGAATTTCTTATAAGAATGAGAACACTTAGCTTTTCCCTTTACTTCTTCAACAAAAAGGTTATTTTAAAACATACAATTGTTTTCTTATCCATCATAACACTTTGCAAAGAATAAGTAGTTTTTAGAATTGCATCAAGCTCGACTAGAACCTGTGTAAGACTTTTTAAAGACTTTGTCAATATGATGAATAGTTTCCCCTTTCATAAAATTATCATTTATATTTCTTTCCCTTATGCATTTTTATTTCTTTTATATATTTTTTCATCATCAAATTAATGTGTAGTTCGATGGCGAGTCAAAATCCCTTCTACATATCTAAGAGAATTCACCTTATATATAATCGTATCAAGAATCAAGATGGATTGGTTTGCTAAAAAGTTCCCTAGGCACCCTAAATAAGACTACATGTGCAAGTAGCAAAAGAAATACAAATTACCATGCACTAATGACAATAAATTTGGGAGGTACTTGAGTTTCATCAAAAAAATAGTTAGAAGGTCCAAATAATAGGAATTTAGGAAATATTTGTTTTATGTACAAAAGTAACAAATAGTTTAAAAGGAGAAACTAAGAATAAAACTAAACTAAAATAAAAATCCAAGGAAGAGAATCATATGTATATATGTGCTTGTTTTCCATGTCATTAACACTTAACTTTGTTCATTGAGTATGTGAGAAGACAAAATAAGAGATTCGATTTGAATTATATTCAATGTATTTTAGAGTCCATAAATTTTCAACTATGCAAAAATATTTATTTTACTTTTTTTATTCATAGCTAGATTTTTATTATGGTATAAGTAACGTTTGAATTAGGCAATGTGTACATTTGAATTTATCAATGTTGATTGAAGAGTTTAAATAAGTTTGTGAGCCTCTATCTTACAACTCAAAGTGATTGTTTAGTTTCAATCATGTTTTAATTTCTTTACTCAATAAAAGTATTTATTTTTGGTGTTACTCTATTTCTTGATTTCCAGTATATTGTTTTTTAAATATTTCTTTTGATCTTAAATTATGAAAATATAAAGGTATTTATATATATATATATATATATATATATATATATATATATATATTTTTTTTTTTTTGATATTTTAAAAACATGTAGTTATAATGTTTAACTTTATTTATTTATTGTAGTAATTAATTTTTAATTTTTAATTCATATTTCATATGGTAATAATCATTTTAAATAGTTTAAGTCTATAGATCTAATTCAAAGGGCTACCTAATCATGACGTATTAACACAATTATATAATCAATGCATAGCCAAAATTATTTATCATTATTATGACAATATATGATGAATAATGATGAACTACTAAGGTCCTAGCCGGTACTGATAGGGGGGGAGGGTGAATCAATACACACAAAAACTTGCTCAGACACTTTGACAAATCAATACAGATAACTGGTTGTCATATATTGTTGTACTTAACCATAGCAATACCGGTTAAACAGAAATACTTTAGACAGTTAAACCAGTTAAACTAAAGTACTTCAAACAACATGCAACAGATCTTAGATCTTGATAGCTACTTTAACAATTTAGTCATGCATGAGTTGTATCAATAATACCACAACCATTTAGCACTGCATGCATATTCAACTTAATCAAAAACTACTCAATCATCACATGAAAAACTCACAACCCATAACACACAATTTTTTCACATGGAAACCCAAATGGGAAAAACCACGGTGGGGATGAATACCCACAAGCTTGTTTGTGAACTCTTTTGAAGTCTACTCTGTTAGGAGCCTAGTTCGGTTAAAGACTTTACAATAAAGGTTATGTTAGGAACCGATCTTGTTAGAGATCACCCGGTTAAGGGATGGCTATATACACTATTAAAGGTTGAAACCCTATTAAAGGTTACCTCGCTAGAGGATTTAAATAGCTCAATGAACTTGAGCCACCTGGCTAGAGGATTTACAACAAATCCTGTTAAAGCTACCTAGTCAAGGGATTTACCTTCTGTTGAAATGATTAGAAGACAATAGGTAAAACACTCTGATCTGATAACAACGCTTCTTGCTAAAGCAAATCCTTTTCAGTTCCTCTCTTCTGCAACCACACTCTGCAGATTCCTCACTCTGGTTTGGCAAGTATCAAAACATGCGAGCACACACACAACTTTTGTCAACACCTATAGTAACAAAACTCATCGACCTTATAGACAACAATTAGATCAATAGAATAAACCCTAAACCCTAAACATTTTAGGTTTACAATTACAAGCAGTTCAATCATGATCATCAAATACATTACATAGAATGAAATGATCTAAAATAGATCTCAAGTCATTATGCATCATCCAATCTTCATCGCAACTGGAAAATAGTAACCCATCACACACTTTTCGCATACCTCTAAGAAAAATGCACATTCTTGTGCTATACATTCAATGCATTCAATATTCACTGCAAGATCCTCAAAGAAATCCTTCACGTGCACATATGTAGCTGATGTGACATCTTGATCCCTAACCTTATTCTTAACTAACTCATCACAAAACATCATCGACTGCACCGCACAAGCCAAACCAGAAACCTTAGAGCTGAACTAAGACTAAGACTACCAACTGGTAGTCACACTTAGTGAGCCCCGACACCAGTCCACTCCATCCTGGTTGACCATAACTGCTTCCAATCTTCATACTGGTGCATACTGGTTCACCTGCTTGAGCACTTATACAGGTTCATGTCAGTTCACTTATTGACATCAATGACAACATATATTATTCATCGCTTCATCATATGCCAACAATATCCCCCTTTGGCATCGGTGGCAATACTCAATGTATCATTGCTTAGTATCTGCACCATGCTCAATAACATATACTAGTTGACATATACTGGTTCAACTTGAAAGATCACCACCACCACCTAGACTGGTCAGTGTGCACTCTGGCATATATCTTCTCCCCCATACATCATCAGATATCTTCTCCCCCTTTGACAACAATGCCAAAGTGGAAGCACAAGTTTCCAAGCTCCACTATGTTGCCCCCCCTATGGAGTAGCATCCTTCAACACATCAATTTTGTAAGATCTGACATGGTAGTACCTGACTGATGTGGAGCACACAACTTTAGTTTACTTCATGAAGGGGCAGAACCCCTAATTCACCTCTCAAATAGGTAAATGTAATCTTCAGTAAGGGCTTAGTGAATATGTTTGCTAGCTACTCCTTACTTGAAACATGTTCTAATACAACCTCTTTATTCTGAACTTTTTCTCTCTAGCAATGATACTTAAGCTCAATATGCTTGGTCCTACCATGCAATACCAGATTTTTGGAAATATTGATTGCACTAGTATTATCATAGAAAATACTCACCGGTTCAGATATAGTCACTTTGAAGCCATCCAGTACATGCTTCATCCAGATTGCTTGAGTGTAGTTCAAAAATGCTGCCACATACTTCACTTCAGCTAAGACTGGGAAATACAGTTGTGCTTCTTGCTCGTCCATGAGACTAGTCTTCCACCAAATAAAAATGCTCCACTGGTTGTGCTCTTCTGGTCGTCCACATTACCTTCCCAATCTGCATCGGTAAACACTTTGAGATCAAAGTTGCCATTGTATGGATACCACAATCCATGATCAACTATCCCTTTTAGGTACCTAACAATCCTCTTTACCACTACTAAGTGGGATTGTCTTGGACTCTTCTGAAAATGGGCCACTATGCCCACTGCATGAGCAATATCTAGTCTATTGTGCACCACATAGTGCAACTTATTGATCATTGACCGATACTCCTTCTCATCCATCAACATTGTATCATCCTCCTTTGTTAGTTTACATTTGGTCACCATTAACGTTCCAACTAGTTTTCTCTCCTCCATCCCAAAGGTCTTCAATACCTCTTTGATATACTTGGACTGGGTAATGAAGATACCTTCTTTCATCTGTTGAATTTGTAGACCAACGAAAAAACTTTATCTCTCCAATCCGAGACATCTCAAACTCCTTTTTCATCACATCTGCAAATGCCCGACTCATATTATCATCTCCACCGAAGATTATATCATCTACAAATACTTCACATATCAGAATTTGATCACCTTCATATTTCAGGTAGATGTTGATGTCCTCACTGGTTCTCTGAAATCCTATCTTCACAAGATGAGAGTGTAACCGTTCGTACCATGCCCTTGGTGCCTATTTAAATCCATACATGGCCTTGTGTAATTTGCACACCATGTCACTATCTTCTAATAAAGCAAACCCATCTGGTTGCTCAATATACACTTCTTCCTCCAGGATGCCATTCAAGAAGGCATACTTCACAGCCATTTGGTATACCTTAAATCCCTTGAATGCTACAAATGCTAGTAGCATTCAGACACCTTCTAGTCTAGCCACTAGGGAAAAGGTTTCTCCATAGTCTTCTCCTTCTTCCCGAGCATATCCCTTGCATACAAGTCTTGCCTTGTTCCTTATCATTGTGCCTTCTTCATTCATCTTATTCTTGAAGACCCATTTGGTACCTATGACATTCTTGTGTTCTAGTCTAGGTACCAAGGACCATGTTGCATTCTTCTTTATCTAGTCCAACTCCTCTTCCATTTCCTTTATCCAGTCTTCATCGGTAAGTGCCTCTCTAGCGGTCTTCGGCTCAAATTCTAAAATCATGCAAGAATTTTCTTTCACCTTTCTTCTTGTAAGTATTCTTTCATCTTTGTCTCCTATGATTTGCTTTGGATCATGATGCGGTCTTACATACCTAGGAATGACTGTAGCTGGTTCAGCTTGATTTTCCTCTTCCTTTTCCACTTCATCTTTTTCTTCACCTACTAAAGCTTCTACCGCTACAAAAACACGAAGGTCTTTGCACTATTTGTCACTTGTTTCTTTCTTAACTGGTTCCCAGGAGGCTAAACCCGATTCATCTTCCGTTTTCTTGTTGTTGGTTTCCTCGAGCTTCTCAAGGGATTCATCAACCCTGACATTGATACTCTAAACAATCTTCCGAGTCCTCCTGTTGTAGCACTTGAGAGCTTTTCTTTTAGTGGAATATCCCAAAAATATTCCTTCATCACACTTAGCATCAAACTTACTCAAGTGCTCACCTCTCCTGATATATCATTTTCTCCCAAACACTTTGAAATAACTCACATTGGGAGTTCTCCCATTCTAGTACTCATAAGGGGTTTTGTCTTTACCTTTCTTAATGAGTACTCGGTTCATGGTATAGACTGTAGTGCTCACCGCTTCCCTCCATAATGTGTGAATGACATTTTGTAAGGCCTTTCCCAAACCAAGCTTTGATTAACTTAGTTGACAATGTTTGACCCTATTAATAAATGCTATATAATTCAATAGAATGGACTGTGTTCAATAGATAGATTGGTGAGAAAAGTAATTGAATCAAGTTATAGAGTTAGGTCACCTTGAGGTGTACATTTTGATGCGTTATGAATTTGAAATCCTAAAAGATCCACTGATTGGATAATCTTGAACTAATGTATGTCAGCTATATCTGGATTTGTAAAACTTTATTATGATGTTGGAAATATGATGCGTATCTTATGAATGAATAAAATTATGAGGATTATGATAACTGCATATGTGGATTTATTTGGATGTAAGATGTATTGATTTGTTTAAATGTATATGGTATGCAAAGTGTTTGACGTGTATTCTTATTCATGTGTTTAAATGTTATATGAGGTTATTTGAAATTACTAATGTGTAATTGAGATGTGCAGGAAAATTATCCATGTGACCATGGAAATATTATGGAGAACCAAACCTAGACCTATGTGCATTCGTAAAACCAGGGTTTGTCTATTTGGAGAGACAACACCTCGTTTGTACCGTATTTTATTCGTAAAAGTGATTGTTGCATGAATGTTAAATTGAATTTTGTTTATTTGTGTAAATCCAACAAGAGACAAGATTTCATGTATAATTTCGTAAAAGTATTTTTATTGTGTCGCTCAACACATGTGATCGATTTAGGTTTTGGATTTTAAATTTGTCTCTTGCAGGGAGTTGTTTCACCATAGCTTTTTCAATTAATTTAATGTAAATCCATCATTGCCTTGGGAAAATAATCTTTGGGATGGTCAACTTAAGTTTGACCCGAAAATTAACTTCAGATGGGTTTAAAAGGGGTTAAATGGACACCCAGGGGTAGTTTAATAGGGTTTCCTAAAGCCCATAAGCTATACCTAAGGGTTAGGAGTAATTTTAGGCATGTACCAACTCTCATGTGACCATTTAGACACCCTAAAAAGTGACTTTTCTAAGTTGTGCGAAAATTGAAATTAGAAGGATCATCTAAGTTGTAAACTTTCCTTTTGGATGTGAGATTCCTTTCCCATTCTCTCCTACCTTTCCTTTTCAGTTTTAGAAACTTGTGAGAACTCTCACTAGGGTCTTCTTAAGCAGGAATGAGAGATTTTGTGGGTAATCACCCACTCTCCATTTTTGGAGACAAGGAATTTTGGAAAAGGAAAAAGAATAGATTTGGAATTGAGAATTTGGCTAAGGGTAGAAAGGAAAGATTTGTGGAATTGGGTTGCTCATCCTCAACAAAACTAGCATACCTTTGGGCAGGTTAAGGTTGGTTCTACCTTTCTTGTAATGTTTTCATATTGCATGTAGTATTGAAAGAATTGCTTGTGTTAAAGGCTAGTTTTCTTGCATATTTCCCTTGGAAGATTATTTGGTATTTTATGTTTGTTTCTTGTATGCATTTTATGTGTGTTGGGAGTAATCAAGACCTCCTACTCTTGGGAGAGAGGATGGTCTTGTGGGTGGTAGAAGTGATAGCCCTCGAGTGAGAGGCTCACATTATGAGAGTGATCACAAGGGATTTTATGTGACCCTTGCTGCATGGCTCATTTATGCATTTGGGGGTCATAAGGAGGGAAATAAGGCATGAATGCCTTGGGAGGCATAAGGAATGTGGGGTTGTTATACTTGATGTATTTGGTTTGCCATGAGGTGGCTATATGTTTTACCATACTTGCAGTCTCCTTAGGGTACTTAGTCCACTACCACCCTTGAAAAAGACATCACAATGTGTGATGTAGTGTAGCCTTGGTTGGGAATGTGATTGTGGTTGTTTTCCCTTGTCTATTTGTGTTTGCATGTGTGTTACCTATCTAGGGCTTGGTTCTCCAAGCTCAGGGGTGGCTACCAGTTAGCCTAGGCTGGGAGGTGAGATATCCATGGTCACAACCTTTGATTTATTTGCAGGTTGTTAGAAGAAAATAACAGGGCAAGTAGATGTGGCTGGAATTAGTTGTTGCAGAAAAATATTTGGTTATGTATTTATTATTTTCCTCATTTATTAGAAATGAGAGACCTATTTGTAAAGTGACAAGAATATCTTGGAGATAAGATTTAAAGATTTGTAAAAGTCATTTAAGTTATATTGCAGAAAAGGAAATGATTATTTCTAATTTTATTTCCTAAAGTTTTGAAATAAATATTGTGGTGTATAGGAAGTTTTGAAGATGAAAAACTTATTTTGCATGTTAGTTTCTGAAAAATAAAAGGATCCATTTATTTCCTCCGTTTATCTCTAAAGTTAAATTTTAAACCATATAACATTTATATAGTTGTTGTAAAGTTTATTGTATCTGTCATTTTATTTATTTGCAGATAATAAATCTAAATGAAATCATCATGGCTATCTTTAGGATTTACTTCAATAATTTCTAGAATTATGTAGTGTTGTTTAGATTTATTTTACTCTGTGATTTATATTGCAGAAAATAAAACTTCAGCTAAATAGTCTATCTCTGTTTTATTTTGTAAATTAATGTTTAAAAAGAAAATACATTGCTTTATTTCAAAATAGTTCAATGAAACTATTAGAAAAAAAAAAAGACATTTAAAAAAAAAAAGACAATATAATAACTTTTGTATTTTGTGCAGTAAGCTTCTGTGTTTGAATACATACTTATAATTAAAATACTTTTGTCTATACATTATATTTTCTTTTATATAAAATATATATATATATATATATATATATATATATTTTATATTTAAAAATAATAATTAAATTTTAAATAAAAAAAAAAAAATTAAAAGAAAGTTCCAGGGGGGGGTCGACCCGGGCCGAACCCACTATGCAAGGCACAGTGGACGGCGGGGCCGAACACTGTGCAGGGCACAGTGGGCGCCCCCGATCGCCACCACTGTGGGCAACCACAGTGAGCGGCGTCGCCCACCTGCTGCCCTCACAATCTCTGCCTAGCCCATTGCCATGGCCGCCGCTCCCTGTGGACACCATTCGGCCCCTGCACAAACCCAAAACAAAAAAAATGGGAAGAAACCCTAGCCCGACTAGGGCTAGGGTAAAATGTAGTTAATGAAAATAAAATAAAATAAGGAGAAACTTATTTTATATTATAAATAAGGGTTAGGGTTTGCATGGGTAAAACCCTATGGATTTAATATATATATATATATATATATACAATTATATATATATTTATATAGGTGGAGATGTTTCAAATTAAATATTAATGAAGTTAATATTTAATTTTAAAATTTAAATAGATTGAGATGTTTATGAATTAAATATTAATGAAGTTAATATTTAATTTAAAAAAAAATTAAATAGATTGAGATGATTATGAATTAAATATTAATGAAGTTAATATTTATTTTAAATTTAAATAGATTGAGATGTTTATGAATTAAGTATTAATGAAGTTAATATTTAATTTTAAATTTAAATAGA
Organism: Cryptomeria japonica; assembly: GCF_030272615.1. Lineage (NCBI taxonomy): Eukaryota > Viridiplantae > Streptophyta > Pinopsida > Cupressales > Cupressaceae > Cryptomeria > Cryptomeria japonica. The sequence goes on from NC_081410.1 coordinate 439,423,809, forward strand.
TTGAGATAATTTTTGAATTAAAAATCTGTGAAATAATATTTAATTTTAATTAAGTAATTTAATTCTAAATGTAAATTATTGGACTAGAGGGTTTAATTTTTAGCTCTCCTAGACGTAGGTGCATGTGATTAAACTTGATAGGAAAATATTCAATTTCGAATATAATCAACCCTTTAGTTGTTTTAGTTTAATCTACTATTTAATTATTGTTAAGAAAATAAAGACACTTATAAAACTAAGTGCTAGGACTAGTTTAATTAGATCCTAAGAACAATGAATGGATATTGGAGATTAATCTTTTTCTACGTTATTTAATTGATTTAGTTATTGATTAAGAGCGATGCAACAATAAAGCTATTCCATTAGAATCCAGCATATAATTTTAATTAATTTGATTACTTGAGCTAGTAGATAAAGTTAACTCTGAAACATAGTTAAGACAAAACATGTTATAGCATTTTTATTTGCCAAACTTAAATGTCTTAAGTGCGATTTAAAAAAAAAAATTATCCCGTCCTTGCCCTAAATTTTTGGGCATGACAATACTTTTATTTGATAATTTAATTATCATAATGATGTTTGGCACCTTAAATGTATCTGCTCAATTAGATGATATTAATGAAATGAAATAGTGATAGCGTTGGTATTTAGTAAATAATGGATATTATCAAATCTAGTAATTATATTAATGTCTTCTTAGTAGAAGTTGATCTAATTATTATTATGAAACGTAACTGAAGAAAGGGTCTTTTGAGTGAATTGATTAGTACCCTTATAAAGTTAATTTGATCTCTTGATTATTAGAGTTATCGTAATTGTTACGTAAGTAATATTTTGATTTTATCGTCTAGGAGTTTTATCGAAACTTTAGGTTTCTATTTAAACTTTAATTCATCATTCTCTTTAGAAACCTTATAATGTAAAAAAAAGGAATCGTTTGGATCAACATGTTAAGTTGCCACATCTATTTAAGTTATGATTGCACGTAAATAAGTGTTTTAAAAAGCAAATTGTTGGCTGTGTTTTGGCCCAAAAGTTTGGGCATGAAATTTTGGTATCAGAGCCCTAGGTTCAAAACACTAGTGAACATGGGTTACATTCATAACTTAGTTGAAAACAAACTATGGCTTGAAGTATAACACCTAGGTGCAAAACTTGCAAAATAACAAAGTGAAACATAAGTGAAAATTCTTGTAAATCAATAGATCAACATATATCAATTCAAGGGGTTCCAAGGGTCACTAAAAGCCCTGAAATTTGAACTTATTAGTCATGAGATTTATGGCATAATAAAAACCCCAAAGGCTGTGAAATTTTAAATTATTATTTATATGAAGTATTTTTCAATGTTTAAATAACGAAAATTAGATCTTTTGTACTTATGAGGTTACCATTCAACTTGAACCTAAACGCAATAATTGCCCTAATCAAATCAAGTACGAGGAGTTAAATTCTACAATAAAATACATCTGATGGTAACTAAAAGAATGTCATCCATCGAGATATGTTCTTGACATGGAAAGACAAGCAAGATAGTTAGACCTTAGATGAAGGCACCATAAACAAGATAAATAAGAGTGAGACAGTTCAAGTTAAGTTTTAAGCTATGTGAAATTATGATGGTTAAAAAAAACAAGGCCACCATTGGAGACAACCATGAAGGAGAGTTATGAGGTACTCTTGCGAATATTAGAAAGAAGCATTAACCTAACCTAATGACTAGGTACCTTAAGAATGTGGTTATGCTAGATTTCTTATTAAGAGAATTTGTTAGACAATGTTTGTAGCAATACAGTGAAGCTAGAGTTGGATAACCCTGAAGGTAAGAACTAAACTGATGAATGGCAAACTCCGTGATCTAAAAACCCTAGTAATGCTATAGATGAGTTAAATAAGGAGAAAGGAGGCATGAAATTTTTGGGTTAAAACATGTAATTACAATAAACCCTAAGTTCATCTATGGTTATATAATTGGGGAAACAAGCAAGTAAAACCTCAACTAGTTCTTTTACGGGAAGATAATCTTGGAGAAATTAAATAATGAAAGAGATGTGGGAATCGTACAAAGATCTCCATTGAAGTGCAAGGAGTGTAAAAGTATTAGGATCTTATAATCTAGGAATGAGTAACTAATATTCGTTCAGAAACTAAGGAGAAAAGTGCAACCTAATCATGGTTAGTCGCTAGGTACAAGACAATATGTAACATGATTTAACTACTAAGCACAATCGAAGAAGCTTTGTAAATTTTGGCACTCAAGTGTGAAAGTATGCGAAAGACATTAAGTATGGATGAAGCAACATGCGGATGGGCATGGCTTATGGAAAGATTGTATAACAATAATATAATACTAAAGTTTTAATGAGAATTAGTTGGCAGTATAAAATATTTTATGAGATCATTAATAAGGAGCCGAATTATGTGGTTAGCTAAGGGAGAACTTGTAAATGATGGGAGTCTTAAGACATTGGTAATCGTTGGACATCCTTATGTCATACTGTAATAGGGTAACTAGATATTAGGATGGTAAGAAGGGTTATTTAGATTGAAGAGATCGAAGGTTGTGATATGCCAAAATTTGGCTAGTAAGTAAATATAAATAAGTAATATGGAATGAGATAACTACTCTTTTACTAAATTTTAATTAAAAAGGATGGGTGTTGGTCAGTTTTCGAGTGCACACCCCCTTGATTTCATAAGTTACATAAGTGAAGTAGGAGAGAATAAGTCCACTCTTTGAGTTGTTTGAATTATGTCATGAAATGTGTGGGTAGAAATTTTTGTCAACCAGTATCGACCTTACTTGATAATAATTCCACCCCAAATGGCTCTTAACCATAAGTGTTAGTAATTTGGCAACAAGCTCCTACCTAATGAAGGCAGGTGAATGTTAGAGGTGAAAATATAAGGAGCCGGCATAAGGTGTGAAGTAAACAAGTGTCAATTTTGTACCGAACTATCAACCGTATGTGTAAGACATGAAAGTGTCGATGCTTGAGTTACCGCGTAACATTGAATCGAGGTTTATCATATTAAGATAATTAACGGAAGTCCAAGAAGAATGGACAGAGAATGCTAGAGTTAGTGCAATCACTTGTTAGATATAATTATGGATGTTAAATAACCCTAAATAGATAACGAATCATATCGGAAAGTGTGGCTTGTGATAGCAATCACGTGAAGGTTAAAATGAAACATGATCTATTAAGCAATTGCAATCTCATGGATATAAGATATCTTGTAAATAATAAAGGAATATAGATAATATAAGAATCTCAAGAGTCTAATAATCACTTCCTAACACAATCAGGACGTGTGATCTTGGGTGATGTGCTGCGGTTACTCCCTATAGCATGGCTAGAATGGTCATCTTGTTTTGAGTTTGATTCGACATTATTTTTTGATTTTCTTTGAATAGCATTTCATGACCTGGGGGCTAGTACTTTATGTTTATTTTATTTTTTTTATGATGAAAGGACCACTAAATTTATGTTTCTTTTTATCTGAGCTATGGCACTTGCCACGTTTCTAGTTTTAATATCTTTCAATTGCCGGCATTTTTCTTCTTTTTATTGGACTTGGCAGAAGTAACTTGTATTTTTGTAAAGTGTCAAGTGGTCATTTTGATGGTTGATATAACTAGCCCTAGTGATGTGATTTGTGTAATATCTATCATGTTCATTGAACCATTGATAGTGTGTCAAGGGAGAATACCGCAAGGAGTGAAATTAGGCACAAAAGACTAACAAAGGATATATTTTATCAAATCAAGATAAAGGAAGGAAGATCCTCCTAAATAAGAGTAATTGAGAGTAACTTGAAAGAGGAAAAATTTATAACAATAGTGTGATCTAGACCTAATGAATTGCGAAAGTAATGATTGTCGACTGGTAAATTTAGCATGTGTAAGGAGATGATTGCGTGGATGGTATCTAAAATAAGTATTAATAATATCATCACTCCCTTAGAATGGGATTGTATGTACCTTAATGTTTGGGAATTGCGAATAATGTACCCTATGAAACTTGAACCTTGGTGCCTAGAACTATAAAAAATATTTTAATCCTTAGTGGTAGAAAACTACCCTATATAGGGGCGGATTTGAAGGACCTAAATTTGATTATGCCTTGTTATCTAAAAAGAAAAGTTGGAAGAAATTATGCACCTAGGACAGGTTAGCAAATATTTTATTAACACCCTAATCAGGTGCCTTGATGTAGAATAAGTAGATTTGTTTGGGCTGAGTGTGATGACTATTTTCTTAAGTAACATGCTTGGACGAGAATACAGTAGGATTAACATGCTTTAAACAAATCCTAAATAAAGTAGGACCCCTAGAAATTCAATATGTGTAACCTTGATTGTGGAAGTTGATGTGTGTTATAGATATAGATTGGATGGCACATTATTGTAAGTTGTTGAAAGATAGAACTTTGTAAACACCTACCTGAGATTTAAGGGAAATGTAATAAAAATACTAAGAATTTAACCTTATGCAGATAGTAAGTTAATTACAAAAATAAGTTGATTTTGGTATTTCAACCTTCTAGTAGGCAAGATAAGATTTTAAGTAACTCTTTGAAATTGTGGGACATATTATGTCACTACTTCGTAATTCTACTCATGCGACTTCCAAGAGTAAGTTGAACACTAGGGGAGGAGGATGTAAGGCCTTTCCCAAACCAAGCTTTGATTAACTTAGTTGACCATGTTTGACCCTATTAATAAACGCTATATAATTCAATAGAATGGACTGTGTTCGACATATAGATTGGTGAGAAAAGTAATTGAACCAAGTTATAGAGTTATTTCAACTTGGGGTGTACATTTTGATGCGTTATGAATTTGAAATCCTAAAAGATCAACTGATTGGATAATCTTGAACTAACGTATGTCAGCTATATCTAGATTTGCAGAACTTTATTATGATGTTGGAAATATGATGTGTATCTTATGAATGAATAAAATTATGAGGAGTATGATAATTGCGTATGTGGATTTATTTGGATGTAAGATGTATTGATTTGTTTAAATGTATATGGTATGCAGAGTGTTTGATGTGTATTATTATTCATGTGTTTAAATGTTATATGAGGTTATTTGAAATTACTAATTTGTAATTGAGATGTGCAGGAAAATTATCCATGTGACCATGGAAATATTATGGAGAACCAAACCTAGACCTATGTGCGTTCGTAAAACCAGGGTTTGTCTATTTGGAGAGACAACACCCCGTTTGTATCGTATTTTATTCGTAAAAGTGATTGTTGCATGAATGTTAAATTGAATTTTGTTTATTTGTGTAAATCCAACAAGAGACAAGATTTCATGTATAATTTCATAAAAGTATTTTTATTGTGTCGCTTGAAACATGTGATCGATTTAGGTTTTGGATTTTAAATTTGTCTCTTGGAGGGAGTTGTTTAACCATAGCTTTTTCAATTAATTTAATGTAAATCCATAATTGCCTTGGGAAAATAATCTTTGGGATGGTCAACTTAAGTTTGACCCAAAAATTAACTTCAGATGGGTTTAAAAAGGGTTAAATGGACACCCAGGGGTAGTTTAATAGGGTTTCCTAAAGCCCATAAGGTATACCTGAGGGTTAGGAGTAATTTTAGGCATGTACCAACTCTCATGTGACCATTTAGACACCCTAAAAAGTGACTTTTCTAAGTTGTGCGAAAATTGAAATTAGATGGATCATCTAAGTTGTAAACTTTCCTTTTGGATGTGAGATTCCTTTCCCATTCTCTCCTACCTTTCCTTTTCAGTTTTAGAAACTTGTGAGAACTTTCACTAGGGTCTTCTTAAGTAGGAATGAGAGATTTTGTGGGTAAACACCCACTCTCCATTTTTGGAGACAAAGAATTTTGGAAAAGGAAAAAGAATAGATTTGGAATTGAGAATTTGGCTAAGGGTAGAAAGGAAAGATTTGTGGAATTGGGCTGCTCATCCTCAACAAAACTAGCATACCTTTGGGCAGTTTAAGGTTGGTTCTACCTTTCTTGTAATGTTTTCATATTGCATGTAGTATTGAAAGAATTGCTTGTGTTAAAGGCTAGTTTTCTTGCATATTTCCCTAGGAAGACTATTTGGTGTTTTATGTTTGTTTCTTGTATGCATTTTATGTGTGTTGGGAGAAATCAAGACCTCCTACTCTTGGGAGAGAGGATGGTCTTGTGGGTGGTAGAAGTGACAGCCCTGGAGTGAGAGGCTCTTGTTATGAGAGTGATCACAAGGGATTTTATGTGACCCTTGTTGCATGGCTTGTTTATGCATTTGGGGGTCATAATGAGGGAAATAAGGCATGAATGCCTTGGGGGCATAAGGAATGTGGGTTTGTTTTACTTGATGTATTTGGTTTTCCATGAGGTGGCTATATGTTTTACCATACTTGTAGTCTTCTCAGGGTACTTGGTCTACTACCACCCTTGAAAAAGACATCACAATGTGTGATGCAGTGTAGCCTTGGTTGGGAATGTGATTGTGGTTGTTTTCCCTTGTCTATTTGTGTTTGCATGTGTGTTACCTGTCTAGGGCTTGGTTCTCCAAGCTCAAGGGTGGCTACCAGTTATCCTAGGCTGGGAGGTGAGCTCTCCATGGTCACAACCTTTGATTTATTTGTAGGTTGTTAGAAGAAAATAACAGGGCAAGTAGATGTGGTTGGAATTAGTTGTTGCAGAAAAATATTTGGTTATGTATTTATTATTTTCCTCATTTATTAGAAATGAGAGACCTATTTGTAAAGTGACAAGAGTATCTTGTAGATAAGACTTAAAAATTTGTAATAGTCATTTAAGTTATATTGCAGAAAAGGAAATGATTATTTCTGATTTTATTTCCTAAAGTTTTGAAATAAATATTGTGGTGTATAGGAAGTTTTGAAGATGAAAAACTTATTTTGCATGTTAGTTTTTGAAAAATAAACGGATCCATTTATTTCCTCCGTTTATCTCTAAAGTTATTGATTAAGAGCAATGCGACAATAAAGCTATTCCATTAGAATCCAGCATATAATTTTAATTAATTTGATTACTTGAGCTATTAGATAAAGTTAACTCTGAAACATAGTTAAGACAAAACATGTTATAGCATTTTTATTTGCCAAACTTAAATGTTTTAAGTGCGATTTAAAAAAAAAAAATCATCCCGTCCTTCCCCTAAATTTTTGGGCATGACAATACTTTTATTTGATAGTTTAATTATCGTAATGATGTTTGGCACCTTAAATGTATCTTCTCAATTAGATGATATTAATGAAATGAAATAGTGATAGCGTTGGTATTTAGTAAATAATGGATATCATCAAATCTAGTAATTATATTAATGTCTTCTTAGTAGAAGTTGATCTAATTATTATTATGAAATGTAACTAAAGAAAGGGTCTTTTGAGTGAATTGATTAGTACCCTTATAAATTTAATTTGATCTCTTGTTTATTAGAGTTATCATAATTGTTACGTAAGTAATATTTTGATTTTATCATCTAGGAGTTTTATCGAAACTTTAGGTTTCTATTTAAACTTTAATTCATTGTTCTCTTTAGAAACCTTATAATGTAAAAAAAAGGAATTTTTTGGATCAACATGTTAAGTTGCCACAACTATTTAAGCTATGATTGCACGTAAATAAGTGTTTAAAAAAAAAAATTGTTGGTTGTGTTTTGGCCCAAAAGTTTGGGCATGACACATTTCCTTGGATCAACATAGTACTGGCCACTTCAACTACAGACCTATTGTTTCTTTCTACTATGTCATTCTACTGTGGTGTCCTTCGGGAAGACAATTGCCTCTTAATACCATTCTCCTCGCAGTTCTTATTGAATTCATCAGAAGTGAATTCACCTCCTTGATCAGTTCTTAGGCATCTTATCCTTCTACCGCTCTCCTTCTCCACCAATGCTCTAATGGCTTTGAACTTTCCAAATGCCTCAGACTTGTCTTTCAAGAATGTGACCCACATCATTCTTGAGAAATCATCGGTAAGAATCATGAAGTACCGATATCCCTGAATTCAGACCACACAGATCGGTGTGCACTAGATCAAGTAGATTATTTGCTGAGAAGGACTTACCTTTGAATGTTGAGGAAGACATCTTCCCAAGTTGACATTCTTTGCATAAAGCATTCTTTGGTTTGTTCAGCAAAGGCAATCCTCTTACTACCTTGATCTTACTAGCCTTTACAATATTATCATAATTCATATGACAAAGTCTCCTATGCCATATCCAACTATCATCAAATTTTGCCATTAAGAATTCACTAATCTTGGCATTTAGCTGAAATAGATTTCCTCTGGTCTGCTTACCGGTGGCAATAAGTTCACCACTCTTTCCAATTATTTTACAGACTCCACCTTTGAACTCTAGAATGAGTCCTTTGTCGTTCAGCTGAGCAACACTCAAAAGGTTCTTCTTAAGGCCTTCCACCCAGTAGACATCATCTACACTTCTCTTTCCATTCAGTGAGATGGATCCTTTTCCTTTCACCATGCAAGGTGCATCGTTACCAAACCGAACAACACCACCATCATATTCTTCAAGAGACGGAAATTTTTTTTGGTCATCGGTCATGTGGTGAGAAAACCCGCTATCAATGATCCACTCATTGGAGTTATCAATATGTGAGACAAGAGCTTTCTAGTCAGATAACTCTTCCTTGACAACCACAAACACTATGTCCTCATTCTCTTCATCCTCAGATTCCTCATCGATAACAACTTCATCCACTACAACAAGACAATTTCTCCTACCTACTCCTTTATACTTCTTAAACCTCTCCAGTTTATCCTTATTGTCATTGTTAGGAAAGTTAATAGCTATATGTCCTATCTTACTATAGGAAAAACACTTCATAAGAAGCTTACCTTTGTATTTTCCGGTGCCATTTGGAAGTCTATTGGCAAGAAGAGCTTCAAACTCCATCAGAATCTCCTCGTCGTCCATATCTCTACTTGGCCTAGATTCATAACCGGTACTAACCTCTTTTCCTTTCCTGGTCAGTGCGGAGGAAATAGATGCTTTGAAGGCTGACATGGTCTTCTGAACACTACCATCATAGCTATTCAATTCATATGTAGTCAACTTTGCAATAATAGAGTCTAAAGATACCTTGGTTTTGTCGATAGACCTTAGCTCCTGAATAGCGGCAAACCTGATTGCATAGACAGATAAAAGTGATCTTAGAACTTTACTAACAACAGTGGCATCATCAATTGTTCCACGAGTGCTTTTGATCTCTCCAACCACTATCTTGATTCTTATGCCATACTATCGAATGCTCTCCCCTTCAACCATCCTCATATCTTCAAACTTTCCTCTAAGGATTTCTTCCTTATCCTGCTTGACATGTTCATCACCACCATAAATGGATTCCAGTTTGTCCCATGCATCTTTTGGATTGTCCTTATCTTGTACATCAATAAAATCTACATTAGACAAGCTCCTGATAAGGGCTTCCATGACTTGCCCATTTTCTTGTATCTCTCTTTTCTGATAATCGGTTAGAGTGCCAGTGGGGATTACATAGGCGTTCTCAACATAGCTCCAGTGTTGTGCACACAAACTCATGATGTATATCATCATCCTATCCTTCCATATTGTAAATTTTTCCCTGTTGAACTTAGGACCTTCCCTCTTCATCATTAAAATAGGATCTTTCACCTCAAGTGGTTAAATTTATATCACTAAGGACCTGGATAAGCTCTGATACCAATTGATGAATAATGATGAACTACTAAGGTCTTAACCAGTACTGAGAGGGGGGCGTGAATCAGTACACACAAAAACTTTCTCAGATACTTTGACAAATCAAAACAGATAACTAGTTGTCATATACTACTGTACTTAACCATAGCAATATCGGTTAAACAAAAATACTTCAGACAGCTAAACCGATTAAACAAAATTACTTCAAACAACATGCACCAGATCTCAGATCTTGATAGCTACTTTACCAGTTTAGTCATGCATGAGTTGTATCAATAATACCACAACCATTTAGCACTGTATGCATATTCAACTTAATAAAAAACTACTCAATCATCACATGAAAAACTCACAACCCATAACACAAAAAATTTTCACATGGAAACCCAAATGGGAAAAAACATGTTGGGGATGAATACCCACAATCTTGTTTGTGGACTCTTTTGAAGTCCGCTCTGTTAGGAGCCTAGTCTAGTTAAATACTTTACAATAAAGGTTCTATCAGGAACCAATCTTGTTAGAGATCACCCAGTTAAGGGATGGCTATATACCCTGTTAAAGGTTGAAACCCTATTAAAGGTTACCTTGCTAGAGGATTTAAATAGCTTAATGAACTTGAGCCACCTAGTTAGAGGATTTACAACAAATCTTGTTAAAGCTACCCAGTCAAGGGATTTACCTTCAGTTGAAATGATTAGAAGACAACAGGTAAAACACTCTGATCTGATAACAACACTTCTTGCTAAAGCATATCCTTTTCAGTTCCTCTCTTCTGCAACCACACTCTGCAGATTCCTCACTCTGGTTTGGCAAGTATCAAAACATGCGAACACACACACACAAATTTTTCCAACACCTACAGTAAAAAAAATCATCGATCTTATAGACAATAATTAGGTCGGTAGCATAAACCTTAAACCCTAAACATTTTAGGTTTACAATTTCAATCGGTTCAATCCTAGTCGTCAAATACATTATACAGAATGAAATGATCTAAAATAGATTTCAAGTCATTTTGCATCATCCAATCTTCACCGCAACTGGAAAACAATAACCATCACACACTTTTCGCATACCTCTAAGAAAAACGCACCTTCCCGAGGTAGACATTCAATGCATTCTATTTTCACCGCAAGATCCTCAAAGAAATCCTTCACGTGCACATAGTTGACGTGGCATCTTGATCCTTATTCTTGTTCTTAACTAATTCATCACAAAACATCATCGGTTGCACCACACAAGCCAAACTAGAAACCCTAGAGCTGAACTGAGACTACCAATCGGTAGTCACACTTAGTGAACCCCGACACTGGTCCACTCCATCCAAGTTGACCATAACCGCTTCCAATATTCATACAGGTGCATACCGGTTCACCTACTTGAGCACTTATACCAGTTCATGCCGGTTCACTTATTGACATCAATGACAACATATATTATTCACCGCTTCATCATATGCCAACAATATATTGGATTCAATATATATTTTCATCATATTTAGAATTAGACATTAATTGGTCCTCATATCTCCCCTTGCTCTATGTTCCCATCCACAAATTAATTGGACCTCCTTATATAGTGTATCTCTGGTGTAGAATGTTCTAGATCATCATAGACTAAGAATTATGTTTCCAAACTTAATGTGGCTCTAAATATGAACCTCCCTAGGACCAATAAGCTTGTGGATGTCTTAATAATAATATAAATATTGAATCTTGAGCACATGATTCAACAAGATATTCCTTGAGAATGTTTAGAAAGGTGGTGTACACATTACACAAAATATAAATATTTTTTGGAAAGTTGTAGTTGAAACTCAAAGGGTGTGATGCCAATTTTTTTTGCTTAATATTTAATTTATGATTTGTTATATGTGACATTATAAAAAAATTATATTTTATGTATGTATATTGATTTTATGAAAACATTTCATCCTAAATACAAATTCAATTAGTCCTTTCAAGGTCTAGTGTTAATCTTTGGGACAAACTATGGAAAATCCCATTTGACTGGACTAAAGTTTTATCTTAGACCCATGTATGTCTATATATAGTGATCTTGGGAAGGGTTTAATAGAAAGCTACTTTGACATAGTTAGATGTTTCTAAAATTAATCTTCAAAGTGAGTTACAAATATCTTTGATAGCATAGTAATGGTGATCTGAGTTGTAGGCCTCAAATCCATATGGCCAAGTAACCTCCCAAATTTCAAGGGTGTCAAACCTAGGAAGATCACCACAAACCTATTTTTTAGGTTTGGAAGCTAAGGAACAATGGTTGAGGTAGGTAATATCTCCTTCACTTCTAGATCTACAAGACCAAGGGGAGTTTCCTTGAGGTACTAGATTGATGATTGAAAACTTGAACATCTTATTACAATGAACTATACCATCTACATAGTGTATCCCAATATCGATGTCACAATATACCTATCTGTTAGTTTAAAAATGTAAGGATTAGTAACTTATTAAAGTCGATGATCTACAACATATGTGTCTGGTAACATGTTTTATGATAAATCCTTGTGATATTATGCACATTCAAACATGGTATTAGAACACACAAATGAAAGTAACTGAAATATGTTTAAATTTATTATTTTAGAGTGTGTCAAGGATGGTGGGGAGATAAAACTAGTAATATATTGGTTCCTTCATCCAATTGGACAACAAGGTTTATGTATCTAATTAAATATGCAATAATTGAAACTAAGGTGATGCATTAAATAATCGTTTGCAAAAGAATATGTTAGGATTAATGATAGTCCCAAAGATACTGAGAGGGGGGGTGAATCAGTATCTAACTAGTTAACAGAATATTTAACCTTATTAAGTATTTTGCATTCCAAAACATTGTACCGATAAATAAGAATTAATGCAGTAAACAGGAACAATAAAGATAGCATAGAAAACACACCATAGCACAAGATATTTAATGAGGAAACCCAGTGTGGGAAAAACCTCGGTGGGATTTGTGACCCACAATATTCACTCACTGGCCAACGAATAAATATTACTTACAATAAGGGGCCTTCACATGCAGGAAGGCCAACTGTCTAGAGCTCACTGCTCAATCTACAAAATGGATTATGAAAATCCAATACAATGTACTGCTTCAAATCAGTATCAACTATGGCAGGTTCAGTACTGGTTTAAGCTCATACTATAACCATAAACCTTATACAAAATCTGCCTTTATTATTCGCTCATTTTTATCTCATCTCCTATTCCATCCTCTATTAAAATGATTTACAAGATCTCATACATATATGAGTCTATTACAATATGCCATGTCAACTTTACAAAAGATATTTACAATTAAATACAATAAACAAAAGTCTATTCCTATCGGCTGGGGTGTCGGTATGCATTGTTGTCGCTACTGGTGTCAATGTCTGCTGGTGGTTTACCAGATGAATGTCGGGTGGTGCCTGAAGTTTTCCAGTAGGTGGTCGGTAGGTTGCCATAAATGACAACACCATCATTTCTCACTCGAGTGTAGATGCAAACAATCTCCCCCTTTGGCATTGATGGCAACACTAATGAGAAAAATCCAAAAACTGTTTCCAAAAATGTAGTCCAAAAATTTACCAAAAAGATGTGCTCCCCTGAGAAGATGATCTTCTCTGAATAGCCATTTTTCTCTGTCCACTACTCCCCCTTTGACATCAATGACAAAGGTTGTCAAAAAACTGTCAAACGAGTGCAAAATTTCACCTTAAGGTTTGTAACTGGTTGGTTACAATCTGACCAGTCAACTTTCCTAGTTGGCATTCTTTACACAACATTTTTCAGGTTTCACAATATTAGGCATACCTTTGACAAACTTCATTTTACTGACTTTTGCTATTCTATCAAAGTTAACATGACACAATATTTTATGCCACAACCAACTTTAAACTCTGCATGAATCTATTGCTATCATTCATGGTTGCCTCAGTTCATTGGATCGTGCTAGTGAGATGATGCATATGCTCCTCTAGTGATCTTTATCCTAGAATTAATGCCTTAGAGATCTCATTTCTCATAGAGATAAGGTTATCCAGTTTAGGAATAAGTTTATACTTCAACTCTCTGGCATTTGCCTTGATCCTTGCTTTTTTCCTTCTCAAATTTCTCCAAATTTTCCTCAAATCCTACTATTTATTGCTCAATAACCGATATAGGTTCGGATGAACCAATGATGTTATCAACTATATCATCAATTTCCTTTTGTACTCTGCTTATTTCTTTTTCAATGTCCTAGGTCAACAGATGTGGTTTGCATGTTTCTCTATACAGTTCCTTATACTCCAAGATTGTTGTATTCAGTGCCGGCAGAAGTGTGTTAATATGCTCAGTGCACTTCTTTATTGTCTCCTCAAATAATTGTTCCTTTTCTTTTTCTATTTTCTCTTTGAATGTATCTTCATTTACCTTATCCATTGTTATTAAATTTTCAACAATAAATTTAGGTAATGTGTCTAACTGTCCAAAAGAATCCTGTACATTAGCTACATTGCATTTTGGTGCAATCATCTTAAGAATAGGTATGTTATCATCATTTTCCTTATAGACCAATACATTACAATCAGTTATCTTCTTAATTGAGTCCAAAAGTACCTTTGTCACATTAGTGGGTCTGAATTCAGATGTCTGACCAACTGCCTTTATTATTTTAGTGCTTCCAGTGTTAGTAACCAATTTGCTTGTATCAACCTCCGGTGGATCAGTCTAAGTTTTTGTTTCAACTTGTAGTGGTTTGGGTTTCTCAGTGATTACCGATTTTACTATCTCAACATGTACTTGTGCCTCTGCCAGTTTCTCTGTTGGTTTCTCTGTATTATCAGCTGTTGATATCTCTGTCTCTATAGGTTTCTCCATGCCAACATCTACACTACCAATATTAATTTCACTATCCAAAGGTTGCCCTGTGTGCTCTGTATGCATTTCAACCTCTACATTTTTTGTCAGTTTCTCAACAATGTTTCCATTGCCAACAATATCATCCTATACCTCTGTGTTGTCCTTGTCCACAATAATGTTCACTTCCTGAGTATCAACATTCATGGTAAATAGAATTTATGATTCAGGGTTAATGTCATCATGTGTTATGTCCACATTTTCAGTAGTCGGTGTATCAACAGTATATGTCGGTGTGGTATCCAAGGGTGGTGGTAAGTTGTCAGTTATTTTGATGTTTGGTATTCCACCAACTTTACCTTTCCCTTTGTCCTTGTCCTTTTGATATACTTTGAATGTTTTCTTGGGTCGGTTCAATTCTTCCTGTTTTTCTTTTTCTACGAAAAAAATATCCCATTTGTCAGTTGTTTCTTTGCAATTTCATTTACTCTACCAGCCATTAAGATCACTTGCCAATGACCACTAGCAAAAACTAATCTGTTAGCTTCACAAATTAATTCATCAATATCCTCTTTCGAGTTAACTGGATGAACAGCCAAAATTTT
Organism: Cryptomeria japonica; assembly: GCF_030272615.1. Classification (NCBI taxonomy): domain Eukaryota; kingdom Viridiplantae; phylum Streptophyta; class Pinopsida; order Cupressales; family Cupressaceae; genus Cryptomeria; species Cryptomeria japonica. The sequence goes on from NC_081410.1 coordinate 439,438,963, forward strand.
TTCAACCTTAAGTTTCTTGTCTAGCTCCATTACTGCAATCCTTTTTGCATCTAACCTTCTATAAAGATCATTTGGTAAATTATCTACCACTTCAATTATCACTTTCTTGTAGATGTCCAGATGTAGAATAATGTTGTTTTCAACACTTTCCTTTTCAGAATCAATGAATGTGTTATACAACTTGCTCACATTAGCCAAGTTACTGTCATCATTGATTTCATTCAGTAGATTATCCAAAGGTGGTATAACCTGTTGTTTCTTCTTGGGTGTTAATTTCTTTTCCAGTTGTCTTATCGCTTGTTGCTTCTTTCTCAGAGTTCTTTTTTTCTTGGGTGGAGGAGAGGGTACTGGTGAAGGTTTTCTCTTCCTATCAACTCTTTTAAATTTAGCAAATATTTCACTATTAGATGATGTGCTAACCGGTGAGATATGTGCCTCTAGTTGTAATCCTTCCAGATCACTTTCCTTTATTCTAGTAAGGTTCATAACATTTTCTTTTATTTCCTTTACTTGTTTTGATGCACTATTTATGTACTTTTCTCTTTTCTTCCTTTGTTTCATTGTTTGTACATCACTCTCAATTGTTTCTGCACTACCAAACACTTTTTCCGTTGGTTCTCTAGGTGCTTCTAACAGGGCTTTAGCATAAGTCTCAATAATATTTACATTAGCCTCATACCCTATTTCAGCTACCCATACAGTTCTAGGAAGAACTGCTTCCATCCATATTTCATCCTTCTTAATCACAAAACAAATTTCATTATCATATTTGTCTACTATACTTTGTGGTAGTCTCTCTCTTGTTCTCATTTTGTCTTGGAAGACTTTGAAATATTCAGTTATATTGTTTTCCCTAGCAATACCCATGTCGATGAAGGCTTCTTGCAATCGTTTGCCTACTGGTATGTCATATCCAAAATCTTTGTGTCCAATACAGGGAATTTTTTTGAGAAATATAACATAAAGCATACCAAAATATTACCAAAACGAAATGTTTCTTTCTTGTCTTCTTTTATCTTTTTCAAATTATCAACTAGTTCATCCTTTAGCCATTCACACACATCTATTTTTGTATCATTATTTACCATATCATAAGCACTTTTAATGCAAAGACTAGAAACTGAATTAAGTCGATTTTCATGTGTGGTCTTGTAGCCTAAAATCATACTTATGAATCTCACATTGATATCCTTGATGTCATTGTCTCTCAGAGATCTACTATTAGATGTTTCTCATGTTAAGGTCATGACTATGTTGTTGGGTACCTTCTTTGTCTTGTCTGGTCTGCTGCCAGTAGAGGGTAAACCTGTCACTACCCTAATTGCTTGCTGGGTCAATTTGCAGACTGAGTCTAGCTAAAGAAATTCTCCATGTGCCCTACTTAGGACAATTCTCACTACCTCCTCTGGAAATTTAGGGATGTTCAAGATTTCTACAAAACCTAAGGTCTCAATAACCTTGTGCTCAAGTTTGACATTTCTATTTTCATCACAAATTAGGAATTTTTTAGAATGCCCCTATGGAGTCATCTTGCTTAGTTATCTCAGGAATAATTTTGAAAACAAGCCTAGGGCATTTTACAATTTCCACAACAGTAGGGTTTGCAATAAATTTGGGAGCAGAAGAGGAAGCCATTTAAAAAATACCTTAAGCTGCCTGATACTGTTTGAGTGCTTGAAAGAAATTGCTTCACTTCTTCACCTTGAATACGTCCGCTCATATTTTTGCACTATCTGCTAGTTTGAATGCTCAGTGATTCAAAAATGAAGGAAAACCAATGATTTATAATGAAATTTCATTCAACAACCGCAATAAATCCTCTCCAGTTAAGTGAAAACTTAACACATATGCCAGTAAAGAAGAAATCTGTCTTCTCACCATCTACCAAGGGTAATTTGCATGATATTCAACTTGCTGCAATACCCCCAAAGGGTTAATTCTCAGTTGGATGAATAATTTCCTATCGGTGGAGTAATACTCTATTCTACCAGTGAAGAAATAGTCTCATCAACATTCTGATCTGTCTTTCTAATCCATTATCTTGAAAATTCTTGCTTTATCTCATCAACCTTTTCTTTGCCTTTCAAATTGGGTCCTTTATTGTTTGCCGGTAAAGTCTTGCTTCTACAAAATTTTGCAATATGTCTAATTTTGTTACAAGCATAACAAGTCACATTATTCTTCTAAATAACCTTTCCATATCCTATGTCGGTTTGTGTTCTGCATTGATTAGATAAGTTCCCAAATCTTCCACAAACATTACATCTCACATTCATTCTGCAGTTTTCTGAATTATGACCAACTTTGTTGCATTTGGAACATTGACTGGTGGGTGTATTAATGTTCTGATTGTTTCTAGATCTACAATGATTTTCTCTAGGACCATACTTGTTATAGTTAAAGAATTTCTCATTAAATTTATAAGCATTAGGTTGTCTTACCAGTTTACTGTGATCATGATTGTTTGCAGTACCAGAACTTTCACCAACTTCAAATCCAAGTCCATTAGTATCTCCATTAGGTTTCTGACTTTTCAGCATATCATCAAGTTCTTCTGAACTTTTATTGAATTTCTCTTTATGTTGATATGCAGTAGCCAACTCATTTTCCAGAATTCCCATTTGTCTCATAAGTTTAGTTGTATCATGTTGCGTGTGAATCAGATTTGTCTTTAACATATCATTTTCATGACTGAGTCTTAGATTTTCATTACTAGCATCATTTAGTCTCCTAGTCAAGTCATCTTCATTCTTCTTTCTATCTTCAATGTCTTTACAAAATCTCATAGTCATATCTTGCATTCATTCCTCATAGTCATGTTTTCTTGTCTCATCTTGTTCACAAGCTCATTAAGAGTTTCCTTTTCATCATTGTCATTCTGCATCTTCTCATGAAGTTCTTTTCTTTTATTTATAGCAATAGTAAGATTCTCCTAAAGTCCTTGAATGAATTCCTGTGCAGTCCTCAGATCATCTTCAAGTTCGATATTCTTCAACTTCTCTGAATCATAGTCTACAAGAGCTCCTTCTAATTGCTTTCTTAAGTTCTCCATCTGTACCGGTGTCATAATCTTCCTCAAGCTGTTAGGATTTTGAAAATAGAAGACCAAGATCTGATACCAATTGTTAGGATTAATGATAGTCCCAAAGATACTGAGAGGGGGGGGGGGGGGGGGGGGGGGCTGAATCAATATCTAACTGATTAACAAAATATTTAATCTTATTAAGTATTTTTCATTCTAAAATAGTGTACTAGTAAATAAGAATTATGTTAGGATTCCCAAAGATACTGAGAGGGGGGGGTGAATCGGTATCTACTCGGTATATGAATTTTCTAAACTTATTATATGAAAAGCATACCAAAATTGTGTATCAGTAAACCAAAATTAATGCAGCAATTAAGAACAATAAGCACAACATGAAAGACACAACATAACACAATATTTTTAACAAGGAAACCCAGTGTGGGAAAAACCTCGATGGGATTTGTGACCCACAATATTCGCTTACTGGTCAATAAGAGAATATTACTGTTTATAATAGGGGCCTACACATGCAGGAAGGCCAAGTGCCTAGAGCTCACTGCTCAGTTACAAAAGAAGTCACACTAACTTACAAAATGGATTATACAAATCCAATGTCATGTACTGCTTCAAATCAGCATCTACTATGCCAGGTTCAGTACCAGTTTAAGCTCTGTAATATTTATAAACCCTTATCCAAAATCTACCTTATAATTCTCATATTAGGTCTACAATAATCCTTCATATTCAATACTACTAAATGATCTACAATGATCTCATCCTTATATGAGTCATATTACAATCTGCCAAGTCGGCTTACAAAAGGTTTTTATAATTAAATACAAAATACATTTATACAAAATTTTTGTCAGTCATGGTGTCGGTAATCTTTTTTTTTGGTGCCGATGAAACTGTATGCCGGTGTTGAGTCTTCTGGTGTCAGTGTCTACTAGTATCATATGATTGTAAGGTTGTCATCAATGACAATACCTTCAATCACCTACAATTTCTCATTGGAGTGTGCATTTGCCAACAATCTCCCCGTTTGGCATTGATGGCAACACTCATGAGAAAAATACAAAATTGTACATCCAAAAATGTTTTGCCAAAATTGTCTTACCAAAACTGTGCTATCAAAAAATGATCCCCCTGAGCTGATGATGTCTTGTGTCATTGGATTTTTCTTAGTTCCACTACTTCCCCTTTGACATCAATGATAAAGGTTATCAAAGTGTCAACTGAGTGCAGTTTCAGCTTGATCCTTGTAACCGGTTGGTTACAATCTGGAAAAGGTCTGCCAATACAAGATTCAGGCTCTCAGTGAACTTGTCACTTTTCTTCAATGCGGCCTCTATTATTTGATTGTACCAGTAAGGTGTTGCATTTGCTCTTCTGGTGTCTTCAGTCCTTGAACAAGTGTCTCTAAGATCTCTTTTCTCAAAGAGATGAGGTAGTCCAATTTGGGACTGAGTCTGCATTTAAGATCTTTTGCCTTTCCTTTTATTCTTTCCTTCTCTTTTTCCAATTTTTCAAGTTTCTCCTCAAAACTTGCTATTTTCTGCTTTATAACTGGTAATGGTTCAGATGAATCAATGAAATTGTCAGCTGTATCATTTATTTCTTTATGTACCTTACTGATCTCCTTGTCTATATCTACTATCAAAATATTAGTTTTACATGTGTATCTATACAACTCCTTAAACTCCTTTATTGTTTTGCTTAGTGTCGGTAAAAGGGTATCAATTTGTCCTATGCACTTCTTTATTTTCTCATCAAAGAATTTCTATTTTTCTTTCTCCATTTTCTCTTTAAATTTCTCCTCATTTATCTGATCAACTGTCACAATGTTATCGGTGATATACTTAGACAATGTGTCTAGTTGATTTAAAGAATATTTATTTTCCACATTGCACTTGGGTGCTATCAATTTTAGAATAGGAATTGTATCATCAATAGACTTATATGCTTGTGCACTACACTCTGTGATTTTCTTAATTGAGTCCAATAATACCTCTGTCACATTTGTTGGTCTGAATTCTATCATGGAAGAACCAACCATCTGCATTCCGCCGGTGAGAGTAACCTCTTTGCTTGTATTGACCTCTAGTAGGTCAATTTGTGTTTGCATTTCTATTAGCAAAGGCTCGGGTTTCTTAGTTGTTTCCAATGGCACTGTTTCTGCATGAACCTGTACCTCAACCTGTTTTTGCTCTTGTTTATCAATCTATGCCTCAGTGGGTTTCACTGTGCTCTTTACTGCCAGTTTCTCTGATGAAGTTTCAGTATTCACTGCCGGTTTCTCAGTATGCACCTCTGCACTGTCCATTGTTGATGTCTCAACTGGTTTGTCAGTCTGTTGCTCTAGCTCAATGGGTTTTGTATCATTCCCCATTCCAGTAGACAGGGCATCAATTGATTTTTTAGTTTGTGTCTCAACCCTAATCTCAACATCTATTGTCGGTGGCTCAGTAGCCACATATTTCTTCTTATCTTCAGTGGTCTCTTTATCAACAACAATATTTACCTCTTGGGTGTCTATGTTCTTCTTGTTTCTCCTTTTCAACAAAGAATATATCTCATTGATCTGTAGTTTCTTCAGTGATTTCATTCACTCTCCCTGCCATTAGTGCTACATGGCGGTGACCAGTTGAAAATACTATCTGGTTGGCCTCACTGATTAATTGATCTATCTCTTCAGTGGAGTTCACTGGGTGAACTGCAAGTAATTTTTCTATTTTTATCTTTTTATCTAGCTCAACAATAGCTACCCTTCTAGCTTCTAGTCATCTGTATAAATCAGTGGGTATTTCATCAACAATCTCCATCAAAAATTTCTTGTAAATGTCTAAGTGTAAAATTACACTATTCTCTATGCTCTCTTTATCATCAGTGGAAAGTGTGTTATATAGCTTGCTAATATTTTTTAGTTTTCCATCCTCTGTTATTTCACTTAGAAGTTTGTCCAGTGGAGCAATATCATGTTTTACCTTCTTCTTCTATGGAGTTAACTTCTTAGTTGGAGGCCTAACTACCTATTTCTTTTGTCTTGTCTTTTTGAGCATAGGTGAGGGTGTCAGTGAGGGTTTTCTTTTCCTTACTACCCTTTTGAACTCAACCGATATATCACTTTCAGAAGAGGTTGCAACTAGTGAAAGATGAGCTTTTGGTTGAAATCCTTCCAACTCACTTTCCTTAATGCCAGTTTTGTTTAATACATCTTCCTTAATTGCTTTAGCTTGTCTTGTACCTTTTCTCACTATTTGTTCAGTCTTCTTGACTCTTTTCTGAGACTGAATACCACTCTCAATTATTTTTGCATTGCCAAAAAATTTCTCAGATGTTTCCTTTGGTGCTTCAAGGAGGGCTTTTGCATAAGTCTCAATTATGTTATCATTTGTTTCATATCCCATTTCGGTTACCCAAAGAGTTCTAGGGACAATTGCCTCCATCCAGATTTCATCTTTCTTAATTACAAAACATATTTTCTTTTGATATTTATCCACAATTGCCTGAGATAGCCTTACTCTTGTCTTCATTCAAGCCTTCAATTCTTGAAAATGTTCACTTATATGTTTCTCTCTATTTTCTCCCATGTTGTTTAATATGTCCAATAGTTGCTTTCCTACCGGTATATCAAAGCCAAAGTTTTTCTTACCAATACTGGGTACTTCCTTGGTAATGTATAGCATTAGACATACAAGCAAATTTCCAAATCTGAATGTTCCCTTCTTATCACCTTTGATTTTCTTTAGGTTGTCTATCAATTCATCTTTAAGTCATTCAAACACATCTATTCTTTTATTGTCATTCACCATGTCATATGCACTTTTAATACATAGGCTAGATACTGAATTTAACCTATTTGCATGTGTAGCCTTATAGCCAAGAATCATACTGATAAATCTGACATTGATGTCCTTCACATCATTGACTCTTAGGGATCTTTTGTCAAATGTTACACCGTTAAGGTCATCACAGTGTCATTTGGAACTTTCTTAGTTCTGTCAGGCCTGCTACCGGTGGAAGGTAACCCTGTTACTGCTGTAACTGCTTCTTTGGTGATCTTATGGATGGAATCCAACCAAAATAATTCACCATGGACTCTGCTTAGGACTATTCTTATCACGTCTTCAGGAAATTTAGGAATGTTAAGAATATCCACAAAACCTACGGTTTCCACTACCTTATGTTCCGGTTTAATGTTACCATTTGCATCACAAATCACAGTCCTATATATGTTCTTGATTTCATCATCTCCTAATTTCTCAATATGATAATGCATGTATATTCTAGGATCCTCTGCATAAACTACTCCCTTAGGTATTTTCGAAAATGCTCCTAAGGTATCATCCTTCTTTGCAATTTCAGGAATAAGTTTGAATAAAGGTCTAGGATGCTTGATAACCTCAATCACAGTAGGGTTTGCAATAAATTCAGGTGCAGATGAAGAAGCCATAGTTATAGATACCTCAATCTGCATTAAGGATGAACTGCTTTACTTTTTCTCTAAGGATGCCTTCGCTCAGGAATTTTTGCACTCTCGAAGATTTGAACGCTCGATGAATGAAAAAGGGGCCAAAAAACTTACTTTATAATGTTATTTCCACCAACTACCACATTTAATGCTTGTCGGTTAAGTCAAACTTAACACATCTTGCTGGTAAAGAAGTAATTCAACTTCTCACCATCAACTGAAGGTATATTAGCATGTTTTTCAATTAGTTGCCAAACCCCCAAAGGATTTTCCTTCAGTTAGATGAGGAATCTCCTGCTGGTGGAGTGATACTCTGTTCTGCTGGTGGAGGAGTATTCCCATCAACATTCTGATCTGACTTTCTGATCCATTGATTTGAGAATTCTTGCTTTACCTCTTCAACTTTTGCTTTACCTTTCAAGCTGGGTCCTTTGTTGTTTGTCTGTGATGTCTTACTTCTACAAAATTTTGCAATATGTCCAATCTTGTTACAAGCATAACAAGTCACATTGTTTTTTCTGAATATATTTTCCATATCCTATGCTAACATGTGTTCTGCATTGATTATATAAGTGTCCATATCTTCCACAAACATAACATCTTACATTCATTCTGCAATTTTCTGAATTATGACCAACTTTGTTGCATTTAGAATATTGACCAGAGGGTGCATTAGTGTTTTGATAATTTATAGATCTACACTGATTAGCTCTATGACCATACTTGCTACAGTTAAAGCATTTCCCGTTAAATTTGTAAGCATTAGGTTGTCTTACTAGTTTTCTATGATCATTATTGTTTGCAATATTGGAGCTTTCACCAACTTCAAAGCCAAGACCATTAGTATCACCATTAGGTTTCTGATTCTTCAGCATGTCATCAAGTTATTCTAAACTTTTCTTGAATTTCTCCTTGTGTTGATTTGCAGCAGCTAGTTCACTCTCCAAGATTCCTTTCTGTCTCATGAGTTCATTTGTGTCATTTTGTGTATGCATCAAGTCTATTTTTAACATATCATTTTCATGACTGAGTCTTGTGTTTTCATTTCCAGCATCATTTAGTATTCTAACCAAGTCATCTTCATTCTTCTTTCTATCTTCAATTTCTTTACAAAATCTCATAGTCATGTCTTGCACCTCATTCTTCATTGTACTATTTTCATGTCTCAATTTGTTTACTAGATCATTAAGAGTTCCCTTTTCATCATCATTATTTTGCATCTTTTCACAAAGTTCTCTTCTCTTATTCCTTGCAATAGTGAGATTTTATTGAAGTCCTTGAATAATATCCTGTGCAGCCTTTAGATCATCTTCAACTTTTAAATTCTTCACTTTTTCTGCATCATAGTCTGAAAGAGTTGTTTCCAATTGCTTTCTCAAGTTTTCCATCTCTACCAGTGTCAGAATATTCCTCAAGTTTTTTAGGATTTTGAAAATAGAGGACCAGGCTTTGATACCAATTGTTAGGATTCCCAAAGATACTGAGAGGGGGGGTGAATCAGTATCTGCTCGATATATGAGTTTTTTGAACTTATTATATGAAAAGCATACCAAAACTGTGTACCGGTAAACCAAAACTAATGCAGCAATTAAGAACAATAAGCACAACATGAAAGACACACCATAACACAATATTTTTAATGAGGAAACCCGGTGTGCGAAAAACCTCGATGGGATTTGTGACCCATAATATTTGCTTACTGGCTAATAAGAGAATATTACTGTTTACAATAGGGGCCTATACATGCAGAAAGGCCAAGTGCCTAGAGCTCAGTTACATAAGAAGTCACACTGACTTACAAAATGGATTATACAAATCCAATGTCATGTACTGCTTCATATCAGCATCTACTATCCTAGGTTCAGTACCGGTTTAAGCTCTGCAATATTCATAAACCCTTATCCAAAATCTACCTTATAACTCGCATATTAGGTCTATAATAATCCTTTCATATTCACTACTACTAAATGATCTACAATGATCTCATACTTTATGAGTCATATTACAATCCACCAAGTTGGCTTACAAAAGGTTTTTATAATTAAATACAAAATTTATGTCGGCCATGGTGCCGGTAATCTTTCTTTTCAGTACCGGTGAACTGTTTGTCGATGCTGATGCCTGCCGGTATCATACGATTGTAAGGTTGCCATCAATGACAATACCTTCAATCACCTACAATTTCTCATTGGAGTGTGCATTTGCCAACAAATTAATGCAGTAAATAGGAACAATAAAGATAGCATAGAAAACACACCATAACACAAGATGTTTAACAAGGAAACCTAGTGTGGGAAAAACCTCGGTGGGATTTGTGACCCACAATATTCACTCACTGGCCAATGAATAAATATTACTTACAATGAGGGGCCTGCACATGCAGGAAGGCCAACTACCTAGAGCTCACTGCTCAATCTACAAAATGGAAGTCTCACTGACGTACAAAATGGATTATGAAAATCTAATACAATGTACTACTTCAAATCAGCATCAACTATGTCAGGTCGTTACCGGTTTAAGCTCATACTATAACCATAAACCTTATACAAAATCTTCCTTTATTATTCGCTCATTTTTATCTCATCTCCTATTCCATCCTTTATATCATCCTCTATCAAAATGATTTACAAGATCTCATACATATATGAGTCTATTACAATATGCCATGCCATCTTTACAAAAGATATTAACAATTAAATACAATAAATAAAATTTTATTCATGTCGGTTGGGGTGTCGATATGCATTGTTGCCACTGTCGGTGAAGTGTCTGCCAGTGTCAGTGCTTGCCGGTGGTTTGCCAGATGAATGTTGGGTGGTGCCTGAAGGTTGCCAGTAGGTTGCCGGTAGGTTGCCATCAATGACAACACCAGCATTTCTCACTAGAGTGTAGAATGCCAACAAAATAGACTCTCCAAATTGCATAGACAAGTTAGGATCTACACATATCCTAAAAAATAATAAATAGTTGCAAACTATTAAATGAGTCTACTTATTAATTCATGCACATGCTCATACAACTCTTTTATTGTTATAAAAATATATCTTGCAAAAATATTTACAAGAATTTTATAGTCATCCAACTAGATAACTAGTTAGAAACACATTCAAATTCATTTAGCATGCATAGTGAGACAATCAAGGTTGAATATGCATTTAATCACTCAATATGGAATAGTTGCATGCATACTAAAATGTTTGGGATAAACCTATATCATTACAATACTAAAATATTAGCACTCATAGCTAAAAGAATGAACTCTTTAGTTCTACAGTGTGTTTTTTTCTTTTTTATACTAACTCTCCAAAAAAAATTATCCCCCTTAAAAAATGTTTTTTTTAAATATACCAACAACAAAGTGGTGTTTAGTCTATCAAAGAAGCATGCAAGATAAGGAAATCCTAGTCACAATCTCTTCTAGTGCTCATAAGGACATATGTCCACTAAATATGTGATCCAACCACCAAGAAGGTGTAAAACATTTCTCTAACCTATGTTATGCTTGAAATTTAATGGGATGTGGGATTGAGTGCATGAAGGAGGATAAATTTTCCTAGAAGATCCACCAAATTTGTGATCTAGGGAGTTGTTGTTTTGATAAAAGAGGTTCAAAAAACTATTAATGGAGAATGGACATGTTTCCTTTTCTCTTTGGATCTACACCAAAAATCATTCAATATTATTCTAAAGTTTCCTTATGTCAATATATAGTGATTAGAGGGAAATCATGATGTCTTAAATGCATTACAAGAGAGGTGGGTATAAAAAAACATTCATTTTAGGGTTTCTTGTATCTAATGATAATACTATTAAAGTCGTATATGAACATTTTTGCTAGGATAAATAGCATAAAAATCTTCTAAGTTCCAAAAAAAATATTGGGAATTGACCTTTAGGCATACCTCATAGCCCATATTGCTTGAATGAAATTACCAATATTTACATCTTCGAAACCTCAAATAAGAATCAATTTATTAGACATCAGGCCTCATCTCTACACAACAATACCTACAAATCAAGATGGGAAGAAAGCATGGAGAATTAAGAAACCTCAAAAATATTATTGTTGGCATAATGTTGTCATTGATGTCAACAAGTGTTGAAGACAAAAGAAATGAGTTGCAGATGTGCAAAACAGTTGAATTAATGTGTTTCAGACCTCACATCATTGTTTCACATCAGCCTCATAACGTGTTTAACCCATCGGGTCTAATTGATCTTGTTGCAGCTAGAAAATTGTTGAAAAATGGTGGAAATGCATAAGGTTGTAGTATTTTGGTGAGACCTTGGTTCTATCACAATGACATCTTGTATTTCAGGGTGACTTCCTCTTTTAGTGTGACCCTTATCGGCCTTGGCAAACTCACTGTGCTATATCAAGATATCTCTATCTTTGGTGAGATAGTCATTGGGTCTTTGCGACACTCTCCTCTCATTCATGGTGATATTGGTTTTCTCTTGGCAACTTACTTATTTTAGTGAGACATCAATTGTGTCTCATTGACATGTATCCATGTTGATGAGACTTGGTCTATCGACAAGACCATTTATGTCTCTTATCAGCTCTTTGGTGCTATGTTGATATGATCCCTTCTCAGTGTGATTGATGCAGTGTCTATGCAATGTGATTCGCTTTTGGTGTGACTTGAAATCTCTCTTGCCAATATGCTCATTTGTGTGATATGACTCCACCATCTTAGTTGGGCCCACCTCATCCTAGTGTTCGTTGGTTCTCTTTTGGCACTTATTGATTGATCCTCCCTTGCAGTGAGGTGTTCATGTGGGGCCCATCTTCTTTTGTCAGTGTGACCTTGTGTTTCGGCATGACTCAAAATACATTTAGTCAAGACATGGAGACACTAAAATAGCTCTTCTTCAGTGTGATGAAGTTTGTGTCTGACCAATGACGATGCTTTTCGGCATAACTTGGCCTTTCGCTATGAATCACTATGCTTCTTATCGGCCGGTTAAACTCATAGTGATATACCAATGTTGTTGCGACACAAAAATTGTCACATCGACAAAGATTGACAGCAGTGAAAGGAAATGTGACCACAAAGAGAGATGTTAGTGATTTTTTTGATTTGTGAGAAGACCTCCAAGGGGATTGCGATATCGTGCAAGGGTTTTAGTTCAGTATAACCAGACATTGTCTCAATGATAAAACCCTAAGTGTTGTTTTTGGCCAAATGACATGATTTTGATACCACAAATGCAACACGATAGGTGATTAGTCCACATAGGCCATTGACTTCATTTGACTAGGTGACTTGGAAGTTTTTTAACATGACAGATACATGTAGTTTGATGTATTGTCCACATGGACGACTTGACCAATGAAGACCTAATGATCTAGATGAAGATTGTGAGGCCTCACCTCGACTCAGTCTGACATTTCAATGGATTTTATATTTAGACTATTATGGATACTTTATTTTGATGCATTTTGAAACTTAGAACTTGTATGATTTCAGGATTTGGATAACATTGCTATGTTTTGATGAGTTACTTATATGCTTTATGAGATAGAACACTACATGATTGTTAGATAAGATGATATTGCAATGATAGATGTCATTATTGAATTTGCAGGACTTTACTATGATAATAGAACTATGATGTATGTGTTGGTGTAAATAATTATTCATCATGGATATTATTACACTTACTTAAGTTTACTTAGGATAATGCATTTTCATAGTAGTTTGGATATGAGACACTTGGGTGTTTGTGCCACATTGGGATAGTGTGTGTAGGAGAAATTCCACCTTTTATGGTGTTGATCTTGTTATTACACTATCATATCCACTTATAGTGGAGTGATAATTCCACCTTCGGTGGGTGATCCACCTCATGTGGAATATTATATTATTTCTCCTACCTACCCACACCTATTTCCTACCTACCCTTGTTTCTTATTGAGCCACATGTCATGTTTGTGTGCTCATACATATCCCTAGCCTTGCCTATATAAGCAAGCTCTTCTACATTGTATGTAGCTATGTTATTGATCATTTTCTATTGATGAGAATACATTTTATTCTTGTCCCATATTATGTCTCTATTTTGTACATTTCATTGAGCTCTTGATCTTGGCAAAATCCAACATGGTATCAAAGCCATTGGGGCTTCATTGATTCGTCTTGAAGAGGCATTATTGCGACGTCAAGAGGCAGATCTGAGGAGAAGCATCTTTTGGAGGCATCCTAGACCAGATCCGACCCCGCCATTGCGTCCATAAGGCCGTTTCCATGAATTTTGGTTATAAATTTGGCCTATTTTGGTGAGAAAAAATTTTTCTCCAATTTTGCTTGTATCATACGGATTTTCGGAATATTATTGTATTTTTTCGAAAAAAAAAATTTGTTTTTCTGAAAATATTTTTTCGAAAAATTGTAAAATCAAAAAAAGAGATCAAAAAATTTTGAAAAAAAAAAACAAAAAAAACAAGTTTTTGGGGGGTCCGCAGACCCCCCCCGTGCTCGCCGTACCTGTCATTGCAGGTGTTGCAGGTTCGGACGCCGCTCGTACCGCACAGCGCCGTCGCCAGTGCCTCCCCCGCTCCCCGGCCGTAGCTACCTACCGGACTTCGTCGCCTACGCCGCCGCCTAGCCGGATCCTCCACCCAGCGCTGACAACCACAGCCTCCACCGTCGGCAGTCAATGAGACCGGAGGACCGCGCCCGCCACGTGGTAGGCGGCCACTGGCCCACGAGTACCCTTCCATACACAGTCTGCAGCCACATCATCAGTACGGACCGCCACATAATCTGCCAAATCAGCTTGACCAGTCAGCAAATCCGTACAGTACGGAATACACAGTCAGCTATCCACGTCATCCGTCCGTATAGTACGGATGCCTAGTCAGCAGAGGGTGAAGTTTTTGCGACGGTCATACGGCCGTGAAATTTAATCTAGTGAATTTCTGACGTCAGTGCCACATCAACAGGGTTTGAAAATTTTGGACCCCCCTCTCATTGACCTTTTTGATTTTGCAGTTCAACTTCAAATGGCCATAACTTGCTCATTTTTGCTTCTTTTTGGGTGTAATTTTTTTTGAAATGGGCTAGAATTTTGTGCTCTCCGTAGTGGTGAAGAATTTTTTTGATTTTGATGCATGGATTTTTCAGAAAATGCAGTTTTTGGTGACTGTACCTGAGTAATCCCAGTTTTTGCAACTTCAGAGGCTTTGTTTGGGGTCATCCGACCTCCTTTTCAGGTGCCATTTTTTTTGAAAGTGCGTATTTGTTTGTCTACTTTCACATGATGCTATCAGATTGATGCCATTGTAAGTAGGAATTGTACTTTCAGATCTTGGCCATTTTTGGCTCTCTTGGTACTTATATATTTGCTTGAATCTCAATTAGATTCATTGCACTATTGATTGAAGTCTCTTGTATCTCATTTGAGAAGTTGTAAAATTTGCATCATAAGTCCACTTTGCCTTGTTTTGCAAGTGGCTCATTGTAATCGCACTAAGTATAAAGTGCCAAAATCGTCACTTTAGGGGGGGTACTTTGATTGAGTGAATTTGGGGGGTGTCTCTTGTGCTTTTGTGCTCTTGTGTTCTTTCCTTTTTGCTGCTATGGGTTCTTCTAAGTTTCCTCTCTTAACTCCACATAACTATGCTACTTGGAAAATTGATGCAAGGAGTAAACTTATGGAAAAAGGACTCACTCATTACATTGATGGAACTATTGTTGCTCCAGCTGATCCTAAGGCTGGTCTAGTTGGTCACTTAGATTGGCTCACTAAAAATATCATGGCAATTGGTACCCTAAGAAAGTATGTATCAAAGGATCTCATTTTTCACATATTGAGAAATGTACTCTAATCAAGGATGCTTGGCAAAAGTTTCAAGACTTGTATGGTCAAGTTGATGAGATTAGGGGATATCAAATTGATAGTGATCTCACCATGTTAGATCCCAAGAACTTTGATACTATACAAGATTATGTCACTAAGGCAAATGAGTTGAGGGCACAACTCAAAGATTGTGGCATTGATAAGATGGATACTCAATTGATATTCAACTTGATAGGCAAGCTTCCACAAGAATATGCAGCATTTGTTTCTAGTTTCCAAACTCATAGGATGACAATGGGTTCAAGCTACACAATGCCTACATTTGATGCTTTCAATGAAATGTTGATGATGGAACAAACTAGGTTGATAAGCATGGGAATTCTTAAGGCTTCTAAGTCTCAAGCATTAGTGGCAAATCAAGGGAACAAAGGAAATCAAGGAAAGGACAACTCAAACAAGAAGAAATGGCAATCAAAGCCTAAAGACAAAGCACCATCTTCTCCACAACAAGGAGATTCATCCTCTTCCAAGAGAGATAATTCACCAAAGAGGGAGAGACTTACTTGTGCTTATTGTAAAAGGATTGGTCATGAGGAGCATCGTTGCTATTCTAAGAAGATTGATGAGCTCACACATATCATCAAAAAGCATAACATTGATTTGCCTAAAGTCTACAAGAAAGATGATTCATCAACTTCCACTTCCTCACATTCAAAAGGAAAAGGGCAAGCATTCATGGCTTCTACAAGTGGAAAGACTCACTCTTTTGGAACAAGAAAAGGAAAAGCTCTATGTGCTACTATCAGTCATGATTCAGAGAGATGGCTTCTAGATTCAGGGGCTTCTCATCATATGGCATCTTCGCAATCTATGTTCTCTACATTTGAGCCTTGCACCATGCCACAAATTTTGATGGGCAATCATACATACATGGATATGATTGGGAAAGGATCTATTGACATTGGGGATAACTCCTTCAATGATGTGTTGTGTGTACCCCACTTGACAAACAATCTCCTTTCTATCTATCAAATCACACATGGCGCAACTAAGAGAATTGTGGAGTTCACACCTGACTCAGTTTTCATTAGAGACATGGAGACTAGAGCTATCATTGCGACTGGGGTGGTTGATCATGCATCTCGGTTATACTCCTTTTCAGATTTTGTTGATGATGATGATTTCACATTTGATGATTCTACACATGATGATCACACTTACTGTGATGATTCAGACTTTGAGGAGAACTTTGGACACTTGAACATGGGGATTCTCACATGTGACCCCATTCTTAAGTCTTGTATTTCATCTCCTCATATTGATATCACATCACCTATTGCACCTGATGATGTGGATAGTGCGACAGTTTTGCCTTCATGTGATTCAGTGCAGCAGGATATTCATTGTCTTCCAGCTTCAGATTCATGGGATGATTACTTGACAGACATTGCAGGTTTATTTGTGGAATCCTACATTGCAGATTTGGGAGACATCATTGATGACATTCATCTTCTCTTTGATGAAGATGATCCTTCTTCGATTGTTGCGAGGGAACACTCTGACCCTCTTGTTCATTCTCTACATGATCATTCTTTCGAGGTTGACATGATTGTGGATACTTATGTACAGTAGTTGGAGGAGGTCTCTTTATGTTTTGAGGAGACATGTGAGTCTTTGGGACATGTTCTACATCCATCTCCACTAGATCTTGGAGTGCCTTTTTCAGCAGTGTGGCATAGTTTACCACCTTTGGAAGGGGTATCTTTCAGCATCAACATGGGGACACTTGAGCAGTTTTTAGAGATTCCTTTCATCATGAGTTTTCTTCATACATCTTCCCTTCATGATTGGGGAGACTTCATGGATAGACCTTTGGTTTTGTTTCTTCCTAAAGGGAGGAATGTTGTTCGACGTTCATGGAGCAGTTTCTTCATACATCGAGCTTCTATCATTGGTGCAGATTCTCCATTGAGGGGGGGTCACAGTTTGACTTCTCTTTTTCTCTCATATGGGGGGGACTTTTTCCTCACATGGGGTTTTGTTCCTCACATTCTTCTATGAGAGTTCTCTAGTATGTTTTTCATCTCTCTTTTGGGGGAGGGTTTTTTCCCATTGGGTTTTTCTCTCTTTCCCCACTTTGTGAGAGATTTCATTGCATTGGTTTGCATGCATTTGCATTTGTACATGGGTACCTAACATGGCCTCGTAGCCGGGACCCATCTTGCATTGCTTAGTTGCATTGTAGACTTAAGTGCATTCCCCTAAGTTGCACTTAAGGGGGGGTGTTGGTGTAAATAATTATTCATCATGGATATTATTACACTTACTTAAGTTTACTTAGGATAATGCATTTTCATAGTAGTTTGGATATGAGACACTTGGGTGTTTGTGCCACATTGGGATAGTGTGTATAGGAGAAATTCCACCTTTTATGGTGTTGATCTTGTTATTACACTATCATATCCACTTATAGTGGAGTGATAATTCCACCTTCGGTGGGTGATCCATCTCATGTGGAATATTATATTATTTCTCCTACCTACCCACACCTATTTCCTACCTACCTTTGTTTCTTATTGAGCCACATGTCATGTTTGTGTGCTCATACATATCCCTAGCCTTGCCTATATAAGCAGGCTCTTCTACATTGTATGTAGCTATGTTATTGATCATTTTCTATTGATGAGAATACAGTTTATTCTTGTCCCATATTATGTCTCTATTTTGTACATTTCATTGAGCTCTTGATCTTGGCAAAATCCAACAGTATGGTTAAGTTTATGTGAATTAGGATGAAATTGCTTATGAGAAATTGCTTGATAAAAGATGTATTTAATCTGTGCAGATGAAAATTGTATGCAAGTGATGATGTGTATTGTTATTCCTTTGAATTATATTATATGTGGATATTTGAAAGTACTAATGTGTAAATTGAGATGCACAGGAAAATAACCATGTGACCATGGAAAATTTACGGACAACCAAACCTAGACTTATGTATGTTCGTAAGCTAGGGGTTGTCTATTTGGAGAGACAACACCCCGTTTGTGTTGTATTTTATTCGTAACAGTATATGTTGCATGTCTGTTAAGTGTTATTTAAAGTTATTGTGTAAAATCCACAAGAGATGATTTCATGTTTTAAATTGTAAAAGTGTTTTATTTGTGTCACTTGACACGTGTGGATTTAAGTTTAAATGTTTTATTTTTGTCTCTTGGTGGGAAAGTGTTCAACTATAGCCTTTTCAATTAATGTAACGTGATGTCATAAATACCTTGGGAAAAGAATCTTTGGAGAGGTCAACATATGTTTGACCCGAAAATAAACTTCAGAGGGGTTTAAAATGGGTTAAATGAACACCTAGGGGTAGTTTAATAGGGTTTCCTAAAGCCCATAAGGTATACCTAAGGGTTAGGGGTAATTTTAGGCAAGTTTCTACTCCTAAGTGACCTTTTTGACATTCTAAAATTTAGCTTTTCTGAGTTGTGCGAAAATTGAAATTAGAAGTTTGAACTTAGTTGTAAACTTTCCTATTCGAATAAGAGTTCTTTTTCCCATTTTGTCTTACTTTCCTCTTTAGTTTTTAGAAACTTGTAAGAACTGAGAGAATGAGCTTCTTAAGCAAGAATTTGAAAATTTGAGGGTAATCACCCACTCTCCATTTTTGGAGACAAGAGAATTTTTGAAAAGAATATAATAGATCTGAATAGAAAATTTGGCTAAGGGTAGAAGAAGAAGATCCATGGTTTGGGCAGCTCTTCCTCAAATATTATCCTACCTTTGGGCAGATTAAGGTTGGTTTCATTAATCTTTAAAATGACTTCTTTTCTTTGCATGTGTTTGAAAGTGTGTTGGTGTAAGAATTTTGTCTTCATTTATGACTTTTTTTTTGGAATTTCATTTGGTATTTTGCATTATGTTTTGTCTTTGTTTTTGGGAGTTTTCTCAAGACCTCTTACTCTTGGGAGAGAGGAGGATCTTGTGGGTGGTAGCAGTGACAACCCTCGAGTGAGAGACTCTCATTTTGAGAGCGATCACAAGGGATTTTTGTGTGACCCTTGCTGCATGGCTTGTTTGTGCAATGGGGGTCATAAGGAGGGACATAAGGCTAGAATGCCTTGGGGGGCATAAGGAATAAGGGGTTGAAATTCTTGATGTATTTGTTGTGCCATGAGGTGGCTACATGTTTTCCATACTTGCAGTTCTCCTCAGGGTATTGGTCCACTACCACCCTTGAAAAGGTCATCACCAAAGTGTGGTGCAGTGTAGCCAAGTTGGGAGTGTGTTTGAAATCTGTGTGTTTCCTGCCTTCTATGTGTTTGTATGTTTGTTACCCATCTAGGGCTTGGTTCTCCAAGCTCGGGGGTGGCTACCAGTTAGCCTAGGCTGGGAGGTGAGTACTCCATGGTCATATCTATGATTTATTATGCAGGAATGTCGGGATAAAAGAATAGGACAAGTGAAAAGTTGCAGAAAATTATTGTCGAAGAAATCTAATTTCATTTGTAGTTATTAATTTTGATAGGGGAAATACACCCTCATTCATTGAAATGAGAGCCAAGTTGTAAATTTGAAATATAGACATGAGATTTGTTATTGTAGTTAAATAAAGAAACATCCTGTAAATTTTGCAGAATATCTTTAGTGTTGTAAAAAGCTAGATATATTTCTATTTTCTATTTTGGAAAGAGTTACTTTTGAATTGCATGCAATAGTCATTTTAATATGAAAATCAGTTTTATTTAATTCGGTGTTTTTCTCTTATCTGTGAATTTTTCTTCATTCTACTTGCAGAAAAATATGAGTTGTATTTGCTGTTAGATTTTAAGTATTAAAAAAATGTGTTTATTTAGTTGCTGTATCAATTATAGAATCAGTGAATGTATTTATTGCAGAAAAGAATAATGTATTCCTAAAATAGTATTTCCTAAGTTCAAAAAAAAAAAATACATATATATCCGATGTGTTATGATAAATAGTTTAACAGGAAACTTATTCCATTTTTAGGCAATTAGAATAAAAATAAAGAGGAAAGGCATTAACTAGATTTGCATGCATATTGTAGATTTAAAAATAATTTTATAATTCTATTTTCTGTAAATCAATAGAGTACAATATAATTCTGGAAAATATTCCTCCATTAAATAGACTTATTACTATACTTCCTTTCCTGCAATTGTAAATCAGAATCTTCCATGATTTCGATGTTAGTTAAGAAACGAAATAATTTTATAAGTGATAAATAAATACATATATATTATATACATGTAGAAATCATGTATATATTTATATATACTTTTATATAAAACATATCATTTAAATACCCTGCAAAACAAATGAAAATGTAAGCCTAAGTATATATACCATTAAATATATACATATATATATATATATATATATATACACATATATATATACATAGATACATATATATATATATATACATATATATACATACATATATATACATACATACATATATATATATATATATATATATATATATATATATTTAACATAATGATTTACCTTTGTTTTTTTATGTTTTAAAAAAAAAATTGCTTGTAAAATATATATGGAAATATATATATATATAAAATAAAAATAAAAATATTAAATAAAAAAAAAAGGGGGGGGAAAGGGGTCGAGTACTGTGCATCGCACAGTGATCGGCGGGCAAGCCGTGTACTATGCAATGCACAATGGCCGGCGGAGCCGCGCACTGTGCAATCGGCCATGGCAGCCCACTGTGCATTGCACAGTGTTCGGCCTTGCCGCCCACTATGTAGCGCACAGTGTGTGGCCCCGCTGTCCACTGTGCACTGCACAGTGGACGGCGGTGCCGCACACTGTGCAGTGCACAGTGGACGGCGGGGCCACACACTGTGCGCTACATAGTGGGCGGCAAGGCCGAACACTGTGCAATGCACAGTGGGCTGCCATGGCCGAGCCGCCTCCAAGAAACCCCTGCCTCTCCTTGATCCGCCTCTGCGCCGCTAACTCTCTCTTAACTCGGCCCTGCAACATGGGGTTAAGCAAAAAAAAATATATTAAACCCTAGCCCGGTTAGGGCTAGGGTAATAAAATAAAATAAAATGTTTAACTCATTTAGTTTAGGGCCATTTTATAATGGAAGATCCCTAAATAGGGTTTGTAGGGTTTAATTGCTATTAAGTTGGAAAAATCTTTTAGAAGATTTTATATATATATATATATATATATATATATCTGGGTATGTATTTATATAGGGATTTAAATATTTAAATACCCATATATGATATACAAATAGGAAGTTGAAAAAATAAAAATTTAAAGAATAAAGCCTAATCTTATATTTTAAATGTATTTAGTGTGATAGATACTTAATCATGCCTTAGTTAATTTAATTAGAGCATTAAATTTTAAGTTTGGATTTAAAAGAGATTAATTTAAGCACCTTTCATTTTGAGGTTAGAATGGATGCTAGAAAAATAATTTTTAATTAGCTTTCCAAGTCGATTAATAGCTACTCGTAATTAATTTTGCCCGTGTAGATTAAATTATCTAAATTAAATGACACTTTAAATGATTATTATAATTATTGATTTAAAAATGGATTTTTAGACTATACAGTCTTATTGGAGATTAAATTTATCTTCATCTTCTATTTTTAATGAGTTTGATTTAATTAATCTATTGACTAGGTATCTTGTGAAAATAAAATTAAATCATTTAGATTTTCGCAAATAAAATTTAATTAATTTCAATACTTGGTTTGTATCAGAATTAGCTCGAATATAGATATGGCAAATACATTAGTGCATGTTGTGTTAGCGAACTTGTTAATTAATTAGTATTTAAAAAAAAAAAAAAAAAAATCATTCCGTTTTTGCCCTAAATTTTGGGCATGACAAAGATGTTGATAAATTTGGACATGCAGAACCAATGTGAATCCATCTAAATGCCAAAAAGACATTACTTGCATAGATACTCTTTACTTAATGAGGTAGTTTGAATATCCAATCAGGGTGGAGTGTAAAAGTATGATCCTGCATTTAATGGTGGACCTATTCTATTCAATGTGAGGCTCAAAAATTCATGTCAGATTGTAGATTTCTAAATTTAGTAATCTAATCACAGGGACATAATCTGACTAGAGAAGGAAATCTAGAGTAGGCATTTATTAATGGTGGCCATCCAAGTACAAAAAATTCCATGTAGCTGGAAAAATATGATTCCCTCAGGAGCTTGAAAAGACTAAGCTTCGAATTCTTATGGAGGGAAAATTTGGCATGAACTGGATGGCCAAAAAGAAGATATTTTGGGGGGGTAATTCTGAGTTGTAAATGGTGATGAGTTCGTAGAGAATGAGTTGTGTACAACAATTGAATAGAGAAGTGTTGATTTGGCAGAGAAAAGAGGTGAATGAAGAATTGAAAAATGTATGTGTACTCTAAGGGTAGTAGTTGAAGAAAAAGGGTCTGTAGGGAAAGAAAAGGGAGAGATGTGTATATAGAAGTGGGAGTAGCAACCAAACAGAGTAGTGTGTGGTAGAGAAATAAATAGTTGCTGAAGAAATAAAAGGAAGGAAGGTTGCAGAATTGTCGAAATACAGTGAAGATTGTTGCAAGGAACAAGAAGAGACAATTGTGAGGGAAAATATGGTAGTGTGTCATTCTAAAATAGAGTATATTCAAAAGACATAAGTCCAAGAAAGAGAGACAATAAAAAGGCAAAGATAAGTATATGAAAAGAGTGAGGTGTGTTGCAAGAAGAAGTTGAGATTTGTAGTGAACAGAGAGAGTGTATGTGAGTTGCAAAAAAGAGAGGTGCCCATTAGGTGAATAAATATATTATTGCAGCATAGAAAAAGTATGTATGACTTGATAAGGAGAGTGTAGAAAAGAATGTAGAAGAGAGTGATCTAAAAAGAAAGAGAAACACAAGATGAGCTAAGTGGATAAGTTAAAGGGTGATGAATACTAAGAGGGGGGGGGGTGAATTAGTATACCAATAATTACTAAACTTAAACACATAAACAGTTTAGTAGTAAACCGATATAACAGTTTTACTAACAAACCAATTAACACAAATGCAAACCAAATAGCAAATAAGGCATTCACCCACAAAAGCACAATCACCATAACAGAAGAGATTTTGATGTGGAAACTCAAATGAGAAAAACCACAGTGAGATGAAACTCACAAGTAACTATCTACAGAATAGTAACCAGATCGGTTAAGGTCAAACCAATTAAGGTCATACAATGTTCTTTACTAGAACAAATCCTGTTAGGAATCTCAATCTCTATTAGGAGATAAGTCCGGTTAAAGACTACCTTGTGAGAGGATTTCAGATCCATAGTTGTGAACCACCTTGTTAGAGGATTTACAAATACTTTGCCAGGCCTACCTGGTTAAGGGTTACAAACTTTGTCAAAGATGTGAGTAATCAACAAGTGAGTGATCTAAATACTAGCATAGTATGCTTGGTTAGATCCTTGATAGCTCATTGTTAATGCATCTCAACATTACTTCAGTCTTCAAAATCTTCACACTCTGTTTCTTCACATAGACCTAATCTTCTTCTGTGATCACACATGCAAAAACCTCATCATCCACACAAAACCCTAACAACCTTTAAAACCCTAGACATGATATTCTTATAAAGGAATCTGATTTCATGTCGGTCCAATAGGATTACATTACAAGTTCCTAGGTTCAGTGCATCTAGACACATTTGGTAACGACACAGAATCACCGCCAAAGTGTCGGTGGATGATAACTCATCACAAAAATAATATCGGTTGTTAACACATCACAAAGTAATACCAGACCATACATTTACCTATTACCGGTTCACATATTTTACCGATTACCGGTTCACACATTTTACCAATTATTGCCAAAATGAAGACTGGGAAAAATGATAACAACCGCTTTGTTTCTTTGTACCGCTTAGGGATCTTCGAACCACTTGAGGTCTTCATACCACTTGGGTCTTCATACCACTTGGGATCAGTAAACACTTTCCCAAAACGCCGATAGTCTAAAGACTATAATATATAATACCAATTGGAACAAATACCGGTTGAGCATAACTCATACATACAAAAAGTGATCTCAAAGAAAGTGTGTGTCCATCAATGACAATCACAACAACATCATAAAAAATGACAACAATCTCCCCCTTTGGCATTGATGGCAACACTTAAGAAAAATTTTGACATCTAAGTGTTTTACAACAAAAATATGCCATAATCAAAATTAGTCCCCTTAAGCATATACACTACCCCTTTTGCAGAAAATACAATGTATACTACTCCCTTACAGAGATAAACATGAAAGTATACATAACATGCATTAAAATTTTAAATACAGAATACTACTCCCCCTTTGCCAACAATGACAAAGTACAACAGAATAACCCCAGTTTCTCATTATCATTAAAATAATAAATGTTTATGACATTAATGAGTGAAACTTATCAAAAACCAATTTAAAATCCTACATAAATGTCTTCATGGATAAGGACCATGACTCAAGCAATGAGGCAACAACCTCACTTTCCATTTGCATCTGGGATACCCATTCCTCCATGGCGTCCAAGGTACTTATCTCTTGAGTTACTATTAAGGCATCCAGATTGAGATAGTACTTCTGAAGTATTTGCAGTCGTGGTAGTAGAACCAGTTGAAGTTCCTGTAAATCTCTAGTCCGGTTGGTGATTTCCAACTCTATTCTGCCAGTCTGGAGTTGAAACCGGTGAACAGTTTGCCCAAATGTGGTGAAGGAATCATAGGGCATCTTTAAGGTACTTATATATGCCTACAAATCATATTGCAGTTTGTCTTTCTGAGCAAGCACATCATCACAGAATAGATGGGGTTGGCTTATCTTACTGAGCAGTAATTTCCCCTCATCCATAGCATCTCCTATGTCTTTCTGCGCTTTCTGAAGTTCTGACCAAAGCTCATTTAATTTCTTCACTTAGGAAGTGTTCAATACCTTTTGATGCTTCTTTTGTGCATTGGCTTTAGCAACATCTTCCAGGCATTGCAATTGGTCCTATACAACTATGCATAAAAGTTTCAGTTGGGCCAGAGAGGAATCGGTACTTGGGAGGTTGGTATCGGGTATCAAACTGGTAAGAGTTTCTACCACAGTTTGAATAACATATTGTTCCTTCTTCCTCCTTAGCGCTTCCAATCACTCTTGGGAAAGTTTAATGCTTTGCAGAAGGTCTGTTTCATTTGTAGATTGGAGGTCAATGGGACTGGTAATGTCAGCCAGTTCGGCTTGACTACCGGTTGCCTTAGGGGTCTCAACTTGCGTGCTCTTTGTTGCTTCCTCCTTCTCTTTGGCTCTTTGCTTTTCCTCTTCAGCCTTCTTTTGCTCCTCTGCTTCTTTCTTTCTCTTTTCTTCTTCCTTCTTTCTATCTTCTTATTTCCGCTTGTCTTCTTCTTTCTTCTTCTCCTCTTCCTGTTTCCTCTTCTCCTCTTCCTTTTTCTTCTCATCCTCTTCCTGTTTCTTCTTCTCCTCTTCCTCTTTCTTCTTCTCCTCTTCCTTTTGCTTCTTGTCCTCTTCCTCTTTCTTCTTTTTCTCTTTCTCCGCTTCCACTTTATCAACCTTATCTTTGTCCTATTTTTCTTTGTCCACTCTCTCTTTGTTAGCCTTGTCCTTTGCTACATCCAGAGTGACATTTGCACCATCCAAAGCATCAATGTCAATAGGGTCCATTTTTTCAATGACTGGTTCTCCTTCACTGTCATACACCTCATCTAGTTTTCTAGTCTCAGCCTTCTTGTTGGCTTCGGACACTTGGTGCAACCTCAGACTAGCTTTGGCATGCGAGTGGGTATCTTTTACCACTTCAGGGACTTTCCCTTCCAATAACAGGAGTCTTCTTCTTCTCATGAAGAAGAGTCCATTGTACTTTTCCATAACTTCATAAAGTTCTGAATTTGACACATATAAAGAATCTGGTGTCATAGATCTAATTTCTGATGGCGATCGATCATTAATACATAAATATTGAATAACTTCCTGTTCAACTTCCTCCTTTTCATTATCATTGAAATCATAAAAATGATCTATTAAATCACTTAGCACCTTTCTCCTAATATTCTTTATAGTTCTTTGACAATGTGTCAAAGGTTTGTAAAAGGAAATGTCTATATTTACTAGTGCTGATGATGCTGGTTCATTGCTGGTTGTCTTTGTCTTCTTCCTCGTTTGCCTGGTCTTTTTAGACTGTACCTCAGGTTCTGTATCCTCTGAGTCTGGTGAGGTGTTCTTAGTTTTCTACTTCCTTTCAAAGACCTTGGCAGGTGCAGCTTCTGGTTTCTTCTTTGTCGATGACCGCTTGGTCACTTTAGGACTTGTTGAAGTAACCGGTGTCGATACAAATGGAACTGCCTTTCCCTTCTTCACCAAAGGTTCTTCAACCGGTGTTACCCTCTCCAACTAGGTGCCGGTTCTCTTCTTCTTAGGATAAAGAGGTGAGGCAAGTAGGGTAGAGGCATACCCATCTAGCATGCCATACATTACCTCATATCCCTTGGGCTCCACTTCTTCTTTTCTAGGCTCAACCGCCTCCATTATGCACTCATCTACTTTGATGATAAAGCAAATGTCCTCTTCATACTTCCTGGCAATGTCACCAAATATTCTGATTTGTTCAGGGCTTTAGGATAACCAGTTCCTATCGCTTGTAGACTCTCTCTGATTTGCTTGGTAACTGGTTGGTCAGCAGACCATTGTATATCACCGACTCCTAGGAAATAGCCTTGAAAATAGAAAAACAATCCTACCAACAGTTGTCCAAATATAAATCTTAAAGGCATTGTCTTGTTAAATTGACTTCAGGTTCACTAGAAGTTGCCTTTGCATACAGGTGCATAAATCAAATGAGGCATCTTCCATGATCATCCTATAGGCTGCATTTACCATTGTAGTAGAGACAAAGTTAATTCTTCTAGCATATAATGTTTGGTAACCTATCACCATACAAGCATATTTAACCAGATCATCCTTGATGGTAATGACGGTCATTCCCTGTTGGTCGCTCACAGAACCGATGAGCTTGGTCATTTCTATCTTAATGACTTTCCTTAGGGCTGGCACATCTCCAACATTATACAAATCGGTGACAACATGAATAGCTTCCGATGTGATGTCATGTGTGCGCTCAAGATACATTTTGTCACCGTGCACTCTTCTTAGAATGATTTGAATGTGATCTTCTGTGAACTCTTCAAGAAAATACACCACATTGTGAAGCTTCTTCTTTTCCAAGATGCTATATTCTGGTTTGATCTTCTTGTCCTTCCCGCAAAATAAACTTAACTGAGAATGGATCACTAGAGATCCTAGGTCTTCTATTTGCAATCAATATAATTTGAAATACCTTCCTCAACTATAACACCAGTGGGTATCTAGGATAGGGCATTGTATTTCGCCTTTCGTTGGATGAAATCTACTGAATCATCAGGTGCACTAGGACTGGAGTGCGATGCGGAAGCCATGATAAAAGGATAAACAAGAATTTTTGATAAATACCTTCAGAAATATGCAATTTAGGGTTTGCAACTTCGGCTTTGCCACACACCACTTCGGTTGTTGGATTACCGCTTTGTGTTCTTCACCTGACTAATTGATATTATCTCCGGATTCTTCTTTCAAAGTTTTGAAATCTCTCTAAATCGCAAGACAAATCGCCTTTTGTCGCTCTGCACTTGAAAATTTCTTCACTCGCAAATGATAAGTGAAAATGACTTGAAAATCCCTTTTAAACGATTTCTTCACCTACCATAATAAATGCTCCACCATTAGGATGTAAACCCTAATTTTCCTTTTACCGTTTCCGGTCTTTTGCCAATTGACAGGTATCACATACTGATTAAGGTCTTTTACTGGTGTAAACCGAGGGTTCGAAACATTTCACTGTTTTGCTCCCCATAAGCTATCTGAAGCTTAGTTTGCCGGTTCAGCGACTTCCACACTAGGTGCAGAAACCGGTTCTTCTTGTGACACTTCTTTAGGTTTCTTCTTCCATGTTGTCTTCATATCTATTTTAATAGTTTCAACATTAATTTTTCCTTTCGGAGTGACCGGTATATCATCTGATATGTTCTTTCTCATTCTGTAGGTTTTGGCAGGGTGTCCCGGTTTGTTGCAATGATAGCAAACCATTCCAGGTGTTCTCCATGGTCCATTATTCATTCTACCATTCTTCCTCCTGCATGTTGCAGCAATGTGACTACTACCATGACAAATCAAACAGATTGCTCTCCAACCGGTTTCTGCTTGATAGCCACCACCACCTGACTGATGGTCATACGCATTATACCGGTTTGGATTCCGGTTCACTGAGAATTCAGGAAAAACTCCTTGACTCCTTTGAGGATATCTTCCAGTGTTTTTTATAACAGACCTGCACTCAAATTCTCTATGCCCAAACTTGTTGCATACATAACAGTTACCATTGAATCTATTGGATCTAGGCTTATTTTTTATAAATTAGGGAAAATTATTGTAAGCCTTACTTCTACATACATTGGCAGTGTGTCCTTCCTTGAGACAATTAAAGCAAATAGGTTTGAACTTTTGCTTACCTTTATCCTTTGGTGTCGGTTGCTTCTTTGATGCTCCATCTTTTGTTCCAAGGGTCTCACCTTCCTCATAACCAGAAAAACCAAGTCCAGTGGTATTCTTCACCGATTTTGCTGATTCAAGCTTTTGTTATACCTTAACAATGCTCTTATTGAATTTGGCAAGTATTTCCTTTGACTCAATGAGTTCTTTAGAAATAGCAGCATTGGATTCCTTCAAGGTTGCATTCTCAAAAATAGCCATGTTTAGTTCACCTTGCATTTCTTCTTTTTCCACTTTACTCTCTTGGAGATAAGCAGTAAGTGCATTGATTTCTTGCTTCAGCTTGGAGATCTCATGATCTTTGTCTTTTACCAGATCTTCAGCTTTCCTTTGGTTCTCAAGCTCTTGACACATTTTGATAGTCAGTCCTTCCAGTTCCCTTCTTAGGTTAGTGTTAGATTCATTCAGTTTTTCAACTTCTTCAACTAGGGCTTCCATGTTTGCTTCATCAGAAGAACTATTTTCAGTAAGCTCCATCAGTTTCTCAGCATGCTCTCTTCTCTTTGCTATAGAGGCTTTATATTTGACTTTGAGTTCATCAAAGGCTTTCTCAATCTGAGTGAGATGATGAGTAAGTTCCCTCACAGTGTATTCCCCCATATCTCCTTCCAAGTGGTTAGACTTATAGAAAGGTTGGCTCTGATACCAATTGATGAATACTAAGAGGGGGGGTGAATTAGTATACCAATAATTACTAAACTTAAACACTTAAACAGTTTAGCAGTAAACTAGTATAATAGTTTTACTAACAAACTAGTTAACACAAATGCAAACCAAACCGCAAATAAGGCATTCACCCATAGAATCACAATCACCATAACACAAGAGATTTTGATGTGGAAACCCAAATGGTAAAAACCATAGTGAAATGAAACTCACAAGTAACTATCTGTAGAATAGTAACCAGATCGGTTAAGGTCAGAGCGGTTAAGGTCATACAATGTTCTTTACCAGAATAGATCCTATTAAGAATCTCAATGTCTGTTAGGAGATAAGTCCGGTTAAAGACTACCTTGTGAGAGGATTTCAGATCCACAGTTGTGAACCACCTTGTTAGAGGATTTACAAAGGCTTTGCCAGGCCTACTCGGTTAAGGGTTACAAACTTTATCGAAGATGTGAGTAATCAACAAGTGAGTGATCTATATACTAGCACAGTATGCTTGGTTAGATCCTTGATAGCTCATTGTTAATGCATCTCAACATTACTTCAGTTTTCAAAATCTTCACACTCTGTTTCTTCACATAGACCTAATCTTCTTCAGTGATCGCACATGCAAAAAACTCATCATCCACACAAAACCCTAGACATGATGTCCTTAGAAAGAAATCTGATTTCATGTCGGTCCAATAGGATTACATTGCAAGTTCCTAGGTTTAGTGCATCTAGACACATTTGGTAACATGACACAGAATCACCGCCAAAGTGTCGGTGGATGATAACTCATCACAAAAATAATACCGGTTGGTAACGCATCACAGAGTAATACCGGTTCATACATTTACCTATTACCAGTTCACATATTTTACCGATTACCGGTTCACACATTTTACCAATTACCGGTTTGCCAAAATGAAGACTGGGAAAAATGATAACAACCGCTTTGTTTCTTCGTACCGCTTAGGGATCCTGAACTGATTGAGGTCTTCATACCGCCTGGGATTGGTAAACACTTTTTGCAAAACACCGATAGTCTAAAGACTATAATACATAATACCAGTTGGAACAAATATCGGTTGAGCATAACTCATACATACAAAAAGTGATCTGAAAGCAAGTGTGTGTCCATCAATGATAATCACAACAACATCATCAAAATGCCAACAAAGGGAAGTTCTTGTGAAGAAATAAGAAGAAACAATCAGAGAGAGAGGAAATAGATATTATACAAAATATTATTATGAGCAGCAAAGATTAAAGAAGTGGATAAGAAACATCAAAGGGACAATATTTCACAGTTGGGAGTGTGCATTTCATTTAGCTTCAGGTTTTACAAAACTCATTTGTAACAAGGTGTCTCATTATTTTAAATTTATTCTTCAGTCATTGTATTTTCTCTGAGTGGGTGCTTAGAGCAAGGGTAGGTGCTCCTAGAGTTGGTGCTCTAAAATCAAGGGTTGTTGTTCCTTTGGGTAGGTGTCCATAAACTTTAGGGGTTTGTGCTCCTTTGGGATCATGCCCATAAATGTTGTAATTAGTTTTTCATTGTGAGGGTGGATTGGAGCAGTTATTCTCACCGAGGTTTTTCCCACAGTGGATTTTTCTCGTACACCTTGTGTTATGTGGTTTGCTATTGTGTGGTTGTGTCTTGGATCTACTTGCATTATTAGTGTTTTCATAATTTGATTCAATTTTTTTAAGATTCGCTAATTCAACCCCCCTCCCAGTGACCTAATTGTGTTCCTTCAATTTTTATTAGAGCCCTAGGTTCCCAAATAGATAAGCTTTCTCTAGCTTGGGTAGATTCTGGTGTGTGAACACAATGGCTAGGAATATTTTCTCCTACTAGTGTACCAATGTTTAATGGATCAAACTATGTCATTTGGAGTTCAAAAATGGAAGTATATTTGTCCTCCTTAGGTTATGATGTATGGATGCTAGAACTAAGAATGGATACTATGTTCCTACTATTCCTCCAATTGACCCTAATGCAAAAAGTAAATATGAGAGCAATTCTGAAGCCAAGAAGGCTATTCTTAGTGGGTTGTCTAATACAGTTTCTTTTAGGGTCAAGAACTGCAAGTCTAAAAAGGATGGATGGGAAAGGTTACAAAAAATTTATGGAGAAGAGCCTAGTACTGCTAGATCAAATTCTAGAAGGAAGAAGAAGAAAGGAGAAAACAAATGTGAAGATGAAAAAAGTAGATTAATTAATTTTTGTACTAGAGATGAAGAGGAAACTCATTTATTCATGGTTAAATAAGTCCAAAATGAGGAACATGAAGTTGAAGCTGAAGTAGATCTTGAAGAAAAACTTGTTTGTGCACTTGAATAAATTAAGATGTTGAGGAAGGAAAACAAAAAATATAGAAATTTTGATGCTGAGGAACAAGACCAATTAAATAAGTGTCTTGAGGAGTCTGAACAAAACATCACAAATCTGAAAACTCAATTGGAAAAATCCAAAAGGATATATGAAGTGACTAAATCAAAATTGGAAGCCAAAGATATGGAATGTCAAAAGTTGGAGCATGATGTGGTGAATCTTAGAAAAGAACTTCAGAGTTGCAAAGATGATCTCAAGACAAGAATGAAATATGAGGGTCGCTCCAATGTAATAAATAACATGTTGAAAAAGAAAAAGCATTCAAAGGATACTACAGACATTGGATATGAGGATGGTCAATTTTCTACCAGCAAGAACTCATTTAAGGAGATACACTTTGCCTCTTCAAGTGAAAAGGGTAATAGACAAACCTTCACAATCAAGAATTCCCCAAGAAATATTTGACTACTACTACTACTGATAGGTTAAAGAAATGTGTTTCTACTGCTACAAAACATAAAAAATGTTTATTCAAAAGGAGTAAGACATATTGCTTCGCGATACCAATGAGAAACAATTTTAACATCAATAATGGGTATGCTTTTAAATTCAATGGCTATTTCTACAAGTGTAATACTTATAGACATAAAATGTTAGATTGTAAACATATGGTTAGAGCTACTCCAACTTATGTAAATAAGAATTCTTTTTATGCACTTAGAGATTGTTAGATTATTTGTTATCATTGTAATGGGATTGGTCAAAAAAGTCATGAGTGTAGAAGAAAATCATTTTAATCATATGGCAGCCACTTCTATTTCTATTTCTCTTTCAACAAAAATGTAAGATATAATAACTATGGTCAACATGAAAGAGTGGGTAGAAATTGTGTAGCACAGGGACATACATGGAACAAAAATAGAAGTATCCCTAATTGGTCAAGAAATTCTTTTTCTCCATTATCTGGTCACAAAAGTGTGGATTGGAAAAGAAGAAAAAATTAGTTTAATAGAAACTTATCTACTCCTTGGTATAGTAAGAACATGGTATGCTACAAATCCAACAATATTGGTCACACAGAAAAGTATTGTGGAACAAAGGTTGCTAAATGAAAGTAGGTGATAGATGCTGCTCCAAAAGTTGCAACTGAGAAGAGGACGAAGATCAAGCAAGTTTGGAGAATGAAACAAAATCTAGATATTCAGAAAAACAAGAAAGATGATTCAATGGGCCAACATAATGTATTCCATACACAAGTGATATCTCCTAAATCTTAAGGAGAAATAAAACCTTGGGGGGAGCTAATTATGATAACATCATTTACCCCCTAATTCATGGAAGAATAAGTGTTTCAAAAAGATAGGAAGCAATGTCAAGAAAGTTGTTTTGAATAAAAGATTTTTAGGTACTATTAATTGATGCTAAGATTATTTAAGGTTGTGCATATCTGTATGGTTGCTTGTAGTGAAGAATTTTATCCCCTAGTGACATATCAAGTTCAGACATTGTTCACATAAACATCACTATGAAAGGACATTTGGTTGTAGTTGCATACTTGCATATATAAGGATGTACACTATTGCAACTACTAAACAATAATGTGTAGATGGTCCACATTGCATAAATTGTCCATGATGAAAGACTGCAGATAAGTCACAATAAATAAAGGTATTACAGTCGATCCCATTGGTAAGGAGATAAATTTGTATCACTGTTGAGAGCTTAGGCCTGAATGGATTATGCATGTAAGATGAACTACATAGATTTTTATGAAAAATACTTTGTTTCAATAGGAAAGGATCCAATTTATTATTTCAATGGGATGATAAAAAATGGTGTGGAATATAATTGTAATAGTTGTTGTAAAAAAGTGAAGATAATGAAAAATTATGTAACAACAACATAGGAGAAGATGCAAGTGTCAGGATGGATTGGTTACTTGTTTTAGTGTTGAAACAAAGGAATTACTATAGTATAATGTGATGTTTGTATTGACCATTTTCTATGAAAAGGTGAATCATAGTCATTTTCAATTTGAAGCCAAGAGGAAAGGAGGAAAAGATAATATGTTTTGAAGTTGAATGGATAGTGCACATGGAAGAAACGATATACTATATGAGACAATTGATAAGGTGCCATTTGTTTGAATGCATGGGACTACAAGTTGTTTAATTGGTGTAATATATATCAGACCTGGAGTACTTCAAGAGAAAATTTAAGAAGTCATGGGATGATAAAAACAAAAGTGGCAAAGAACATTCCATAAAAGAAATGGCTCATAAGAGTTATGACTTGAGTTCATCCAATGAAGATGAGAACAATGATAAATATATTAAAGAGGAATTGGTGAATAGTCCTAATTTAATGCATCCACAAGATCAGTGTGTGTCAGATGCTAAATGGAGAGATTTTGAAAATCTAGACATATCAATATTTCAAGGACAATTGTTGCATGTTATGACTGCAAGGAAGCCATCTGCAGTCATTTTCTTTATTCATGCATCCTGGTCCAATAGTAGAGAATGTTGCAAAGGAGTTATAAATTAGCAGAATTTGTACTCTTTATATTGTAATAATGGTTCATCTAGCATATAGGCAATTAAGGTTTACACAATCATACAAGTGCATTGATTCAGGGGATAAATGTTTCAGATAAATATATCTCATTCTCACAGGTGGAATATTTTTCTACAATGTTATGAGAGGCTATGCGGAGGTTGAACATTTCCAATAGAGGAATATAGTGTGAGGGGGTGTTAATTGGTATCATGTGCAGGTAAGTTGTTCCCTTACTCATCAGATGTATTATCACAGAGTGGAAGACCATTTTCCAATGTTGTCAAAGGGAGAGACAAAATCTGAGTGTTGAGGTCAATGTGAAAGGGGGAGATTGTTGGCATAATGTTGTCATTGATGTCAACAATTGTTGAAGTTAGAAGAAATGAGTTGTAGATGTGCAAAAGAGTTGCAGTCATGTGATGGCAACAAGTGTCGAAGATAGAAGAAATGAGTTGCAGATGTGCAAAAGAGTTGAAATCATGTGTTTCAGACCTGGCAACATTGTTTTACATCAGCCTCATAATGTGTTTAACCCATCGAGTCTAGTTGATCTTGTTGTAGAGATAAAATTGTTGAAAAATGGTGAAAATGCAAAAGGTTCCATTATTTCGGTGAAACCTTGGTTTTGTCATAGCGACATCTTGCATTTCAGGGTGACTTCCTCTTTCAGTGTGACCAGACAGAATAAATGAGTTGCAGATGTGCAAAAGAGTTGAAGTCATGTATTTCAAACTTGGCATCATTATTTTACATTGGCCTCATAATGTGTTTAATGCATCGGGTCTGATTGATCTTGTTACAGATAGAAAATTGTTGAAAAATGGTGAAAAAACATAAGGTTGTAATATTTCGGTGAGACCTTGGTTCTATCACATCGACATCTTACATTTTGAAGTGACTTCCTCTTTTGGTGTGACCCTTATCAGCCTTGGCAGACTCACTGTGCTATACCGATATCTCTATCCTCGATGAGATAGTCATTGAGTCTTGGTGACACGATCCTCTTGTTCGTGGTGATATTGGTTTTCTCTTGGCAACTTACTTATTTTGGTGAGACATCAATTGTGTCTCATTGACATGTATCCATGTCGATGAAACTTGGTCTATCGACATGTATCCATGTCAATGAGACTTGGTCTATCAACAAGACCATTTATGTCTCTTATCAGTCCTTCGGTGCTATGTCAATATGATCCCTTTTCAGTGTGATGGATGCAGTGTCTGGGCGATGTGGTTCCCTTTTGGTATGACTTGAAATCTCTCTTACCGATATGCTCCTTTGTGCGATATGACCCCACCACCTCACTTCGGCCCACCTCATCCTAGTGTCCATTGGTTCTCTTATGGTGGTTGTTGATTGATCCTCCCTTGAAGTAAGGTGTTCATGTGGGTCTTGTCTTCTTTTGTCGGCATGACCTTGTGTTTAGGCATGACTCAAAATGCCTTTTGCTGGGAAATGGAGATACAATGAAATATCCCTTCTTTGGTGTGACAAAGTTTGCCTAACAGACGATGATAATTTTTGGCATAAATTGGTCTTTTGCTATGACTCTCTTTGCTTCTTATTGGTCGGTTAAACTCATAGTGATATACCAATAGCGATGTGACATAGAAATTGTCACATTGACAAAGATTGACAATGGTGTGAAAGAAAATATCACCACGGAGAGAGATGTTAGTGATTTCTCTTATTCATGAAAAGAAATCCAAGGGGATTGTGATACCGTGTAGGGGTTTTAGTTCAGGATAACCACACGGTGTCTCGGTAATAAAACCCTAACTATTGGTTTTGGCCAAATGGCATGATTTTGATGCCACAAATGCAACCTAATAGGTGATTAGTCCAAATAGGTCATTGACTCCATTTGACCAAGTGACTTGGAAGGCTTTTAACATGTCAAGTACATGTAAATAGATATATTGTCCACATGGATGACTTGACCAATGAAGACCTAATGATCTGGACAAAGATATTGATAAATTTGGATGTGTTGAACCAGCGTGTATCAATATGAATTCCAAAAATACATTACTTGCAGAGATAGTCTTCATTTAATGAGGTAGTTTAAATATCCAATCAAGGCAGAGTGTAAAAGTATGATGTTGCATTTAATGGTGGACCTATTCTAGTTTAGTGTAACACTCAAAAATTCACATCAGACTATAGATTGCTAAATTCAGTAATCTAATCACAAGACATAATCTAATTGTAGAAGGAAATATAGAGGAGACATTTATTAATGGTGGCCATCCAAGTACAAAAAATCTCATGTAGCTTGCAAAAGTGATTCTCTCAGGAACTCGAAATGACTAAGCTTTGAATTCTTATGGAGGGAAAATTTGGCATGAATTGGATGGCCAAAAAGAAGTTATTTTTGGGGTAATTTATGCAGTAGATATGAAGAGGAAACTCATTTGTTCATGGCTCAAGAGGTCCAAAATGAGGAAAATGAAGTTGAAGCTGAAGTATATATTGAAGAAAAACTTGTTTGTGCACTTGAAGAAATTAAGATGTCGAGGAAGGAAAACAAAAAATATATGTATGATTTAGTCACTTCATACATCCTTTTGGCTTCTTCCAATTAAGTTTTTAGATTTGTGATGTTTTGTTTAGACTCCTCAAGACACTTATTTAATCAATCTTGTTTCTCAGCAGTATGCAATATGTGGTGAATCTTAGAAAAGAACTTCAAAGTTGCAAAGATGATCTCAAGACAAGAATGAAATACGAGGGCAGCTCCAATGCATTAGATGACATTTTGGAAAAGAAAAAGTATTCTAAAGCTACTACAGGCATTGGATATGAGGATGGTCAATGTTCTACTAGCAAGGTCCCATCGAAGAAGGAGAAACACATTGCCTCTTCAAGTGAAAAGGGTAATAGACAAACCTTCATAGTCAAGAATGTCTCAAGAAAGAAAATAGATTTGACTACCACTACTTATAGGTTGAAGACACGTGTTGCTACTGCTACAAAACATAGACATGCTAATCCAAAAGGATCGAGACATATTTCTCCATGGAGACTAACGAGAAACTTATTCAACAACAATAAAGGGTATGCTTTTAAATTCCATGGCTATTGCTACAAGTGTAATACTTATGGACATAAAACTTCAAATTGTAAACATATGCTTATAGCTGCTTCAACTTATGTAAATAAGAATTCTTTTGCTGCACTTAGAGATGTTAATATTATTTATTATCATTGTAATGGGATTCATCACAAAAGTCATGAGTGTAGAATAAAATCATTTTAGTCATATGGCAGCCCCTAGTCTTTCCCTTTCAACAAAAATGTAAGATCGAATAACTATGGTAAACTTGAAAGAGTGGGTAGAACTTGTGTAGGAAAGGGACATACATGGAACAAAAATAAAAGTATCCCTAATTGGTCAAGAAATTATTTTGTTCCATTAGTTGGTCACAAAAGAGTGGATTGGAAAAGGAGAACAAATCAGTTCAATAGAAACTTCTCTACTCCTCGGTATAGTAAGAACATAATATGCTACCACTGCAACAATATTGTCCACACAACAATGTATTGTGGAACAAAGGTTTTTAAACTAAAGAAGGTGATAGATGCTGCTCCAAAAGTTTCCACTGGGAAGAGGAGGGAGATCAAGCCAGTTTGGAGAATGAAACAAAAACCAGATAATTAGCAATACAAGAAGGATGATTCAATGGGCCAACGTAATGTATTTCATGCACAAGTGACATCTCCTAAAGCTTAAAGAGAAACAAACCTTAGGGGAAGCTAATTATTATAACATCATTTACCCCCTAATTCCTCAAAAAGTAAGTGTTTCAAAAACATAGGAAGTAATATCAAGAAAGTTGTTTTGAATAAAAGATTTTTTGGGTTATATTAATTGATGTTGGGATTAGTTAGAGTTGTGCATATCTCTATGGTTGCTTATAGTGGAGAATTTTATCCCCTAGTGACACATAAAGTTTAGACATTGTTGGCATAGAGATCATTGTGAAAGGACATTTGGTTGTAGTTGGATACTTGCATATATAAGGGTGTACACTACTCCAACTACTGAACAATAATGTGTATATGGTCCACATACCATAAATTATCTATGATGAAAGAGTAAAAATAAGTCGCAATAAACAAAGGTATTACATCAGACCCCATTGGTAAGGAGATAAATCTATATCACTATTAAGAGATTAGGCTTAAAGGGATTATGCATGTAAGATGGACTACATAGATCTTTATGAAAAATACTTTGTTTCAATAGGAAAGGATCCAATTTATTGTTTCAATGGGATGATAAAAAATGGTGTGGCATATAAGTGTAATAGTTGTTGTAAAAGCATGAAGATAATGAAAAATTATATAACAACAACATAGGAGAAGATGCTAGTGTCAGGATGGATTGGTTACTTGGTTTAGTGTTGAAACAAAGGAATTACTATAGTATATCAAGATGTTTCTATTGACCATTTTCTATGAAAAGGTGAATCATAGTCATTTTCAATATGAAGCCAAGAGGAAAGGAGGAAAATATAATACATTTTGAAGCTGAATGGATAGTGCATATGGAAGAAATGATAGACTATATGAGACAATTGATAAGGTGCCATTTGTTTGCATGCACGAGACTACAAGTTGTATAGTTGGTGCAATATATATCAGACCTAGACTACTTCAAGAGAAAAGTTAAGTAGTCATGGGATGATAAAAACAAAAGTGGCAAAGAACATTCCATAAAAGAAATGGATCATAAGAGTTATGACTTGAGTTCATCCAATGAAGATGAGAACAATGATAAATATATTAAAGAGGAATTGGTGAATAGTCCTAATTTCATGCATCCATGAGATCAATGTGTGTCAAATGCTAAATGGAGAGCTTTTGAAAATCTAGACAGATCAATATTTCAAGGACAATTGTTGCATGTTATGCCTGCAAGGAAGCCATCTCAAGTCAAATTCTTTATTCATGCATCCTGGCCCAATAGTAGAGAATGTTGTAAAGGAGTTAGAGATTAGCAAAATTTGTACTCTTTATATTGTAATAATGGTTCATCTAGCATATAGGCAGAAGATGTGTACACAATCATATAGGTGCATTGGTTCAGGGGGATAAATGTTTGAGATAAATATATTTCATTCTCATAGATGAAATATTTTTTCGCAACATTATGAGAGGCTATGTGCAAGTTGAATGTTTCTAGTAAAGGTCTGAGGGAGAGTTAATTGGTATCATATGTAGATTAGTCGTTACCTTGCTCATCAATTGTATTATCGTAGAGTGGAAGACCCTTTGCCATTCTTGTCAAAGGGGGAGAGTAAGTTTGAGTGTTGACATCAATGAAAATGGGGAGATTGTTGGCATAATACTGTCATTGATGTCAACAAGTGTTGAAGATAGAAGAAATGAGTTGTATATGTGCAAAAGAGTTGAAGTCGTGTGATGTAAACAAGTGCTTAAGACAGAAGAAATGGTTTCAGACCTGGCACCATTGTTTTACATCGACCTCATAATGTGTTTAACCCATCGGGCCAGGTTGATCTTGTTGCAGATGGAAAATTGTTGAAAAATAGTGAAAATGCATAAGGTTCTAGTATTTCAATGAGACCTTGGTTCTATCACAGTGACATCTTGCATTCCAGGGTGACTTGCTCTTTCAGTGTGACTAGACAGAAGAAATGAGTTGTAGATGTGAAAAATAGTTGAAGTCATGTGTTTCAAACCTGACATCATTGTTTTACATCAGCCTCATAATGTGTTTAACCCATCAAGTCTGATTGATCTTGTTGTAGTTAGAAAATTGTTGAAAAATAGTGAAAATGTATAAGATTGTAGTATTTTGGTGAGACCTTGATTCTGTCACAACAACATCTTGCATTTTTGGGTGACTTCCTCTTTCGGTGTGAACCTTATCAGCCTTGATAGATTCACTATTCTATACTGATATCTATCTTTAGTGAGATAGTCATCGGGTCTTGGCAACACGACCCTCTTATTCGTGGTGATATTGGTTTTCTCTTGGCAACTTACTTATTTCATTGAGACATTGATTGTCTCATGGACATGTATCTGTGTTGATAAGGCTTGGTCTATCGACAATACCGTTTATGTCTCTTATCGACCCTTTGGTGCTATGCCAATATAATCCCTTTTCGGTGTGATGGATGTAGTATCTGGGTGATGTGGATCCCTTTCGGTATGACTTGAAATCTCTCTTGTCGATATGCTCCTTTGTGAGACCACCTCAATCGGGCCCACGTCATCCTTGTGTCCATTTGTTCTCTTCTTATGGTTGTTGATTGATCCTCCCTTTCAGTGAGGTGTTCATGTGGGGATTGTCTTCTTTTGTCGACGTGACCTTGTGTTTTGGCATGACTCAAAATGCCTTTTATCAAGACATGGAGATACACCAAAATAGCTCTTCTTTTGTGTGACGAAGTTTGTGTCTGACCGATGACAATGCTTTTTAGTATAACTTGGCCTTTTGTTATGACTCACTTTGATTCTTGTCGGCTGGTTAAATTCATAGTGATATACCAATGTCTATGTGACATGGAAATAGTCACATCAACAAAGACTGACCAGGGTGTGAAATAAAATGTGACCATGGGGAGAGATATTAGTGACTTCATTGATTCATGAGAAGACCACCAAGGGGATTGCAATACTGTGTAGGGGTTTTAGTTTGGTATAACCACATGTTGTCTCAATGATAAAACCCTAACTACTACATTTTTTGCCAAATAGAATGATTTTGATGCCACAAATGCAACCTGATAAGTAATTAGTCCACACAGGCCATTGACTTTGTTTAACCAAGTGACTTGGAAGGCTTTTAATGTGAAAAATACATGCAAATAGATGTATTGTCCACATGGATGGCTTGACCAATGAAGACCTAATGATCTAGATGAAGATGTTGATGAATTTGGATGTGCAGAACTAGTGTGTATCCATCTGGATGCCAAAAAGGCATTACTTACAGAATAGTCTTCATTTAATGAGTTAGTTTGAATATCCAATTAGGGTAGAGTGTAAAAATATGATGCTGCATTTAATGGTGGACCTATTCTAGTTCAATGTGAGGCTCAAAAATTCACATTAGACTGCAGATTGCTAAATTTAGTAATCTAATCACAAAGACATAATTTGACTGCAGAAGAAAA
Organism: Cryptomeria japonica; assembly: GCF_030272615.1. Classification (NCBI taxonomy): domain Eukaryota; kingdom Viridiplantae; phylum Streptophyta; class Pinopsida; order Cupressales; family Cupressaceae; genus Cryptomeria; species Cryptomeria japonica. The sequence continues at coordinate 439,480,596 of NC_081410.1, forward strand.
TATAAAGGAGGCATTTATTAATGGTGGCCATCCAAGTATAGAAAATACCATGTAGCTTGCATAAGTGTGTAATGCCTGCCAAAATAACCTAGATAAATAAACAAAAGAAATCTACTAGCAAAAAGGAGAAATTTGTTTTCCTTTAGAATAATATTCATTACAACACAAACACTAATATCTAGAGTATAGCATTACTACCATTAATCATCACTGCATCATTAACTACATACATGAATAAATGAACATAAACATGAACCATACTACGCAAGAAGAATATTCATTTATCATTAACTTAACTCCATGATTAAACCATCCAATGCATAGCCTTTCTCTAGCTAGGGTATCTCAACGTCACTACTTGACATAAAACCGACATGCCATATAATCACTTAGAACATCATGATATAACATACAACCTATCCATTTACTTTCCATACAACTATATCAAATAATTAACACATAAGCATAATCTAATCACATAACATGTCCTTTGATACTTTTAGAAACTACCAAATCCAATACTCCTAATATCCAACATTTGATTTACTATGAAAGAAACATAAATAATATAACCATTCTCTTTAATAAGTCTAGAACATTCTTTAAACTTCATCACTAATATCTAAGACAAGAAGTTTCATTTCTTAAGTAATATAAACCATCACACCTAATGAATTCTTTTACTATAACCAAATTTACAACAACAACAACTACTCTTTCAATTTAATTTCCCATAAGCTAATACATATACACATTCATCATGCAATTTCAACACAATATGAATGTACTAATACTTCTCTTCCTTTCACATATAACTATAGTCTATCATTACACAATGGATGTCCAAACCATAAATGAATATATAATGAGAACTTTGCTGTAACTATTACATCATGTCCCTCTCACAATCACATCACCAATCATATGGAGATACATAACATGTGAATACATAATTTCTTTTACAATTACATAGGATCATGATACAAAGTCTTCTTTTCCAAGAACATAGAAATCAACTCCCATGAATAGTCACATGAAGAATCTAAAAACCAATCAATGCACACTATCATCGAAGAAGAATATCCCAATGGGAGAAGGAATCAAACCATCCAACCATGTGGAACCACCCCCCATGCTAGGAGATGACATAAAGTTTTAACTCACACTCTAGACATAGGCTGGTACCTAACAACAAAAGGACTCAACATAACATTACAAGACACCATCAAGAGTGTAACAATCAAATCACATCACAACTCATAAGCATAGAAACCTCTAGAGGCAAATCAATAAGAAAAGAATAAGGAGCTAGGACTCACATGTAGGGAAGAGTGTCATTGTTGGCCATTTGGAGGAATTGATTATGTGTTGTATTGGTTTTCTATCATTGATGTCAACACTAGTTGTTTTGGTTGCTTTATCAGTATCCTTCTGGTCCTGATAGGTTGTTTGGTTTCTGGCTGGATTAGATCATGATGATCCGGTATGCTCCAGTATGTTTAGGTTATGGAATTGGCTTATTCATGTTGTAGATGTATAAAAATGACCATATTCCTAAATGAATATTTTATGTTCATTTCTCTATTTAATTAAATCCAATTTAATTAAATTATCCACATTCCTCTATTTAATTAAGTAAATTATTCAATTTATTTAAATTAAATTCACTATACCCATTTAATGAATAAATCATTTTATTCAATTAAATTCCCCCTATCCACTTTTAATTAAATCCAAATTTAATTAAATAGTTATCCTAAATTGAATAAATCTAATTTATTTAATTTCCCCAAATTGCAACCAAATTGAATTAAATTAACTTTATTTCAATTAAATCCTATTATCCCTCCATCCACTTGCAAAATCCTACATCTCCCACTTGCCTTCCTAAACCCCTTTCTAATCCCTTCTACACTCTTCTAATCACTTCTAATTAGCCTAACCCATCTTCTAAACTTTGTCACATCCCTAAGCAAGGGGAAGTCACTTCTCAAATCCTCAAAGTCTTTGATAACCATTAAAGGCTTCAAATCTTCAACCACTTATTATCCCCAAAGTCTCCCAAACCATTAATGGTTAATTCAACCCTCTTACATGGTTAGAGACTTTTTGCCTAACTTAACCTTCATCCAACCCAAGGGTCTCATCAAGCCTTTAATGCTTTGACCATGATTATCTCTTAATCATTTGCACAAGGGTTTATCCTTGGATTAACTCTTAATCCAATGGGTAATCTTAACTTAGACTTGACCCTTACCCTCTAGATAACCATAAGGTCTTCTTAGGCATTTAATGTCTCCAACCCGTTCTCTCAACCCAACCCTATGTTGACACTTGTCACCATTTTATTGGTGCAAATTGCAAACATGGATCCCCAACTTTCAAACTCAACCCTTGATCAACTCTTTCAATCCTGACCATCCATTGCCCTATTTTTGCTATAAATAGAGCTCTCATTCCTCCATTTTGAATCATCCTCCAAATTTGTAGTATCATACTTATGCTCAAAAACATTCAAGCTTTCATATCTCATTTTATGCTCATCATTTTAGCCTCTTTTAATTAGAAATTAGTCTAAATATGCATGTTTAGAATACTTTCTTTATCATTTAGCTCAATCATAGACTAAATATATCATGTTAGGATAGTATTTATACTAACCTTGTCATCTTATAATCTAGTTTATTGCATTTCTAGAATCATGCATAGATTAGGATGCATTTCATTCTAAAATCTATCAAAGCATCCCTCGTTCTTGCATTTGCCATCCCTAAACCATTTTGCTCAGTGATCTGAGAGAAAAAATATTGGTTTGAGGTACATTGTAAGATAGAGAACCATGGGACCAACCTTGGGAAGCTGAGTGATACTTCATTACTCCATAGCTTGCACCAAGAAGTCCTGTGTGTGTGTATGGACAAGTCTTTTGAAATATTTTTCACATATTGAATTCTATCGACCCGCTCTTCCCGCACACATTTCTGGTGCCCACCGTGGGGCACAACCCCATATATCAAATCGGTTTTTAAATTTAACCACTTTTGCAGGCATGTGGGAAAAATGAATTAGCACGTTAAGTTGACTGTTTAGCACATCCGGTTAACAGCCTAGCGCATCCAGTTTACTGTTTAGCGCGTGGAGTCCATCATCTAGCACGTGAAGTCCATATATTAGTGCATCAAATCACTAATTTTCCTGTAGGTCTCAGCGCAGGAGAAAAACAGAGCAGCGCTTTCGGCGCATAGAGTAGCACATCCAGTAAACAGTGTAGTGCGTTGAAACCATATTTTAGCGCGTATAGTTTGTTCTGTAGCGCATCGCAGATAGAAGCAAAAATTGTAACCGAAAGTTAAAAATTAGACTTTTGGAAGTCCACCAAAGCATCTAACATTTTTTTCTCTGATTTTCTTGCAAGATTCTAACAAATTTGTTGTAGAATTCTAACAAATTTGTTGCAGAAAGGAGCGTAATCTTAGAATATTTAGATAATTAAGATTTTCGCTAACTTAGTTAAGTTAGTTTAAAATTTTAAACATCTTTTATTCTTAAAATTGAACTCACTTATTTCTTTTGGGGCTATAAAAAGAATCCCTATAAAAAAATTTCTTGCTTTTATAGAAGAAAAACTTCATTTTGGAAGCTCTAAAAAGAACAAGCAAATTTACTTTTTGCAAAGCTTAAAATGAACCTCACCTTCCTTTGGTGTCTAAAAGGATCTATTTTATTTTGCAAAGGAAAAAGAATCTCATCTTTATTTTGTGCAAAGCAAAGAGGGAAAACTTTCCCCTATCGACTTTAAATTTGTTGACCAAATCACGATTTACTTTGTTGACCAAGATTATTTTACAAAAGTTTCAAAAATACACACTTTGCTATGAAAGGTTAAAAAGAACATCATGCTTGTTGGAGCAACATCTCCAAGTAGAAATTAGCAAATCACTGAATTGAAGGGTAAAAAGAACAATTTGATTGCCTTGTCTCGAAAGTGGAAGGAATATGCTCTCCCCTTAACTGGGTGATAAAAAATCTAGACCACTCTTAAAGCTTTCTGTATTTCAAGCATAAAACCTTTAGCAGGCCTACCTTCCCAAGCAGTTGAAATCAACTCTTAAAGCCGTTTATGGCCGGTGTGAAGGGAACGATCTAAGTGGGGAATGACTTTGATGCCAAGAATTCCAACCCACTATAATCAAACGTGGAAAGTGATGAAAGTCCTTTTCAATGGTTGTGCACAGTGATTAGCCTTCCCCCAGTATCCTCGAGATACGTAAAGCCTTTGTTCTAAAGGTTGGGAAGCCTCCTGAGGGATTTTATCACTGACGGCCGAATGGGAAGCCTAATTACGAACCATAGAAATAGAAGCTTTGAACCGAGTAAGTAACCAGACATTTATAACATCATAGTGCAAGGGTGGGGAAGAATCCGCCCCCAAGATTATTCACCATATATCTCCCAAGATAACTACTCAACTGTGAAGCGATTCACTTTGGGTTAATTTCTGGCAAAAGGCAAAAAAACAGGCACCCTCTAGGGGGTGACACGGCTGTTTGAGCTGACGGAGTATCAAGACTAGTGGGCTATGATGTTATTTATGACCTTTGAATAAAGAGTCTTTCTAAAGTGTATTATTCATATCCAAACCTGTTAAAACATTGGGGATTTGAACACATCCTTGCAGAATATACACTTTTTGTTAGATTAGGCAAAATGGTTGTACTTTTTGTGTCGTGCTTGCATTTACTACTTCAGAAAATCATCCATCAAACTTGAAAAATTCACGACAAAAATTCAAAATTTGCAAAAAAACAAACCAAAAGAAAAATCAGAGCAGTTTAGCGCATAAGAGCAACTTCTTAGCGCGTGAGGTACTTCTGTTAGCGCATCCAACCATCAATTTAGCGCATCGGTTCCAAATAGTAGCGTTTTATCCCAAAGCAAAACAATGTGAAAACATTTAGCGCATCAAAAAAATAGTATAGTGCATGGAAGCATCAGCTTAGCGCATGGAGGCTAAAAATTAGTGCATCAGGTTCACAGGTTAGCGTGTTACAAGCCCAGGCTAGCGCATAGCTTTTTCAAAACAGATAGAAAACAATTTTGAACATTCAAAACTTTAGCGCATGTCTGAGGGCAGCCTAGTGTGTGTGGTCATTATTTTAGTGCGTGGAGTAATTTTTATAGCGCATATAGTCTGTTTTAGTGCGTGATCAAAAACATAAAAACAGAGGGCAAAACAGTAAGGAATTTTAAAATTTTCAAAAACATTTTCAGAAGCCTTTTTCCATCAACATCATTTTCATCAAAATAGAGTGACAAAAACAAACTGTTAAAAACTATTTCTTGAGCTAAATTTGTGTCAAAACAAACATTGTAAAAATCCTAAACTGATCGCACGATAAAACATGTCTATCTTATCATAATCTAGAAACCTCATCAGCAGTATCAACAGAATCCTTTACCATCTTACGGATTTCATCTCAAAAACACTTGTTTAAAATTTTCAAGTTGTCAAATCAAGTTTCCATATCGGGAGGTTTTTATCCATATCATTTGACACGCTTTGTCGTGAAGGGGCATCTAAACCTTCACTTTGATAGAGTAAGATTTGAAATTTTCCAAACAAGATCAACTAAATCCAAACAAATCAAAGGAAACCATTGATCACTCATGCATGACTAATCCTCATATTCTGAAAAGAAAAAACCTTTATCGTAACATCACGTTGAAGAAACAACAACCTAGTTTTTCCAAGTTCATCAAGAGAAACAAGTTTTTATACATCAATCGTCAACTCTTCAAATCTCATTGGGTATTCCTTCATCACTTCAAATGTTATATCCAAAACAAATCCAACGAATTTGACAAAGAACCCTTGAAGACAAGAGCCTACTGTCAAAAGTCTGCTTTTAATCAAATCATAAACCGCGAAGTAAAAATCAATCCAACATTCTTGCCCGACGAGTGTATCACTTATAACACATCTCGACCAAAACCACCCACCCCTGAGCAAGATATCAATGAGGCTTTTGTCCCCTTCATCACTGAAAGTTTTTACTAAAATGTCTGTTACTCACTCTCAAAGAAACCAACAAAGTGAGACACACGCAGAGTCTAGTACGAATCGAAGATTGTCAAATCCTTTTGAAGTCCCACACTTAGAAGAAACTAAAATTTCTGAAGCACTTCTTCAAGAATGTCAGGAAAACCCCTCATTCCAAAAACTTGTCGAAAGGCTCATGGAAAATGACAAAGAAAAATATCTTCTCATGCTTACAAGTAAAGGTGTTAAACTTCCCGAAGATTTAGACTCAAACATCTTTAAAACTGGATCTCGACAATATGCATATCAAGAGCAACAAAGAGAAGAAGAAACTCATAACTTTGAACAACACATACCTGAGCAACACATTCCAAAACAATGCATACCAGAAATGTGTATACCCGAGCTAGAAACACCAGAGAAAAATATACCATTTACCACACCTTTTTCAGCTGAGAACTAATACAAGGGAAGAACTCTTCCCTCGACAAGACAATATAACTTTGGCTGCCCTTACTCAACAAATGCAAATGTTACAACGACAAATACATGACATGCAACAAGGGACAACAGTGCGGTACTCTCTAAATGAAATCTGTCCCTATCCATTTGACAGAAGATTGAACATGGTTCCTTTTCCTCCAAACTCAGACGTTCCCAAATTTGATAAATATGATGGGAAAAGTGATCCTCGAGATCATGTTCGAGAATTTTGCACCATGAGCCTTGAATTTGCTCACGATGACACCTATTTGATGAGGTTATTCCCAAGAAGCTTGGGAGGGCAAACAATGGAATGGTTATCCAAAATTACACCACCTGTCAGATCATTTGATGAATTGGTTAACAAATTCATAACCCAATATTCCTATAACATCCAACATGCCATAACCATGCTAGATGTTTGCAACACCAAACAAAAGAACAACGAAACATTCATGATATTCCTTCAACGCTGGTGACGTATGGTATCCAGATATCCTCGAGATATTCCCGAAAAGGAGAAAATGGAAATCTTCATCGATAACTTGAATAGTGAAATGAGTTATAGACTAAAACTTCAATGCATACCATCTTTCGCTAAATTAATTGAGAATGGCATTCAAGTAGAGGAAGCATGCGTCAAAAAGGGAACACTCAAATTCTACAAGGAAGGAACAAATTCATCAAACTACAATAACCAGAACAACACCAACCTAGACAAATCTCGATTTTGGACTCGAAATAAAAACGAAGGTAACAATGAATCATATGATCCCAAATCTAAGCAACCGGTGCTCACATTATTCGGAAATCCTCAAAATACGAAAAATCCTAAAAATGCTAATCCAAATGCTAACACATATGCACCAAACACCAATCAAGGACAACTCAACACAAACAACACCAATGATACTCAAAACAAAAACATAAATCTAGGACCTAACAACAAGTCACGCAACAACACAAACAATTTCCAAAAGCGTATCTTCACACCACTGGGGCAATCACTAGAATCAGCATTCAGAGAACTTTTGGCACACAAGATTCTTTCTTTGCCTCCAATCAGCAACTATGAACCCCAAATCAAACCACCTTGGTGGAATGATTCACACTATTGTGATTACCATCATAACAAGGGTCATCAGACAAACGATTGCATGAGGTTAAAACACATGGTGCAAGATATGATTGATCGAGGTGACTTAACAGTAGATGGTCTCAAAACAAATGGTGATCATGGAGCCTTTAAAAATCCTCTTCCAAATTACAACAAAGATGGAGCTTCAACCTCGGATAATACACGTGGAGCTTGTGTCAACCATATCTACAACAACACCATAAATCACATATCAACTGAAGATCATCAAGTAAATGTCATCACCATCTAAGATAAGCGTGATTATGAATCTGTCAATGTAACAACTCGAACTCAGAAATATGTCTTGAAAGAACATACTGCACCTACAACTACCACACCAAAAATCCAATATAACTTGGTTAGCCAACTACGCAAAACTCCAGCATAGATATCTATACTAAAATTGCTGAAACTATCACCAAAGCACAAAGACATATTGGAACAAGCGCTATTGGAAACCAATGTACCTCAAAATTTGGATACAGACAGATTTCAAGCCATGGTCGCCCATATGACAGGACCCCATAACCTCACCTTCTCAGAGCATGACGACGCTTCCTTGAGTCATCTGCATAATACTCCTCTCCATATCGAAGTCATTGTTTGCAAACACCGAGTAAAAAGAGTCTTAATAGATGGAGGAGCCAGACTTAATATATGTACTTTAAAGCTTATCCATGCATTAGGCTTCTCAAAAGAATCTATTGATCCCTGCAAGAAGATTACCATAAAGGCATATGATGATGAGGAAAGGTCCTCTAAAGGAACTGTGATATTACCCATTCAAGTAGGACCAGTGCAAAAAGCTACTATATGTCAGGTCTTAGACATAGATCTCACCTACAATATTTTGTTAGGGCGACCCTGGATACATGAAATGCAAGCAGTACCTTCTACATATCACCAGTGTGTCAAATTTCCTTATGATAGACAAGAAGTCTCCATATCTGCTGATCACAATCCATTTCAACATTGCAACGCAATGGGGGCAGCCCAAGACAGTTTGGTTCCTCATAATAGAGAGAAACATCGATCTTTAACATCAGATCTACAAACAGCAAAATCCAACTCCTTATTGGGAGACTTCAAACAGAAAATGCAAATCAAAGACCAAGGTATGGGAGAATACTCTTTGGAGCCTTTATGTTTGGCCAAATTGCCAACATCACCTAGATCTCATGGATTGCCTACTACATCAATGCATCTGGCCACTCAGCCCATCACCAAATTTGATGGTACCTTTATCCAATTGGGCACTCTAGCACATGAATCGGAAGAAAAGGATGTTCTTAGCTGGTTATACAAAGATGAGAAAGAAGATAATAGAGTAGCTGCTCTGGACATTGTTCTACCTACACACCTATATGGAAAATGATACTTAATCATGCAGAAAATGGGATAAGACGGTAAAGGACCTATTGGGAAATGCAAGGAAGGAGTCACTGAACCTATAGATCTTCCTTCACAACCCAATGGAAACAAAGCAGGATTGGGTTGTGAACTCACTTTCCTATTAAAAAGGCCACCCCACCTAACTACAAAACCTCAATGGAAAGTAAAGAAGAAGTACAAAGAAGAATCCTGGCAAGAAGCACTCTTTGAATCAGCAGAAACAATCCGCAAGGCACGGGAATGTCAAGATCAGAAATTACATCAGGAAAAGCTTCTAAAACACAAAAGGGCCATATCTGCAGAAGTAGCTCATATTCAAACACCAATATCTCAAAAACAAATAATATCATCTCTGGATACCATTATTCCTCCCCGAGGAAGCACAGTCTATGAACAAATACAGAAAATAGAAGACGAATCTGACACAAAATCAACAAAAACTATCAAAATGGTATCCATTATCAAAGACTTATTTTCACCATACAACATACCAGTTTACAGCACTAATAGAATCTAGGATGATGCCTCTGAGACTGATTCCAATGAATATGAATGGGGTACTTGCTCCAATTCTACTATAGATATCCCTAATGATACTGATTCCATATCCCTTTCTCAAGAAGAACATAACGCGGGAGATAGACCTCTTGAATTTGGACCGTAGAATATCTATGATGCCAAGGAAAGCGAACAAAAACATTATGAACAAGTCTATGCGGAAGATAATACCATCAAAGACCTCGACGAAATCCTGGACTTCTTTAAAACCAAGAACAATCATGTTGAAAACTCTGTCCTAACACTCACAGTAGCCAAACTTGATCCACCTAACGATTCCTTACCGCTTGTCTTCCCTGACCTCATCGACTGGGATGAACCTAAAATCCATGATATACCAATTTTCCCAGATGATGAATCTATTATCCATTACCTATGTACCGTAAATCTGGAAACAGGCTCTACCAGTGAACAAAGTAACGATGTCTGCAAACCAGGGAGTGCCAAGTCTCTTAGTCGCAAAAATGAACCAAGTAAAAGGTCTGATGCTGAAAAACTAGTCAATGGCAGCTCTAGATCACAAAAAAGTAAAAATAAAGGATGCATCTGAGGGTGAAAACCTTTTTAAGGCACCTAACGATGGGAGACTTGACACTCTTCCTGAGCACTTTCATGAACGATCACCCATATTGATTGAGCCCACTCAATCAATCAACATTAGTACCACAGCAGCAGTTAGAAACCTACACCTTGCAGAATCTCTGACAGAAGAAGAAAGATCAGCATTCATCATTTTCTTTAAAGAACAGCAAATTAACTTTGCTTGGTCATATGCTGATATGCCCGGAGTGGATCCACACTTGATCATGCATCACTTGTCTATCTCTTTAGGAGTTAAACCAGTCAAGCAAAAGCTACGAAAGATGAATCCACAGGTGGCACTCATGGTCAAAACTGAACTAAAGAAATTATTAGACATCGGATTCATCCGACCCATTGACTATGCAGAATGGATTTCCAACATCGTTCCGGTATCAAAACCAGATGGTAGTATCAGAATATGCACTGACTTCAGAGACGTCAACAAAGCTTGTCCAAAAGATGACTTTCCTCTACCCAGTATCGACATAATTGTAGATCTCACAGCAAGCCATGCAATGCTCTCACTAATGGATGATTTCTCAGGCTATAATCAAATCAAAATAGCTCTAGAAGATCAAGATAAAACCGCGTTCACCTGTCCTTGGGGAACGTACTGTTGGAATGTTATGCCTTTTGGCTTAAAGAATGCAGGGGCCACTTATCAAAGAGCAATGACAACAATATTTCATGACATGGTGCAGACATTTATGGAAGACTATGTGGATGATTTACTAGCTAAATCCTTCACCAGAGCAGAACATCTTAGCATCCTAACAAAGATCTTTGATCGATTGGAGAAATTCCAAGTCAGGCTCAACCCTAAGAAGTGTGTCTTCGGGGTTACATCAGGCAAATTACTAGGCTATATAGTCTTAGCTAAAGGTATCGAAGTAGATCCAGCAAAGGTACAAGCCATTATGGACATGCCACCACCACAGAATATCAGTCAACTCAGATCTCTACAAGGATGACTTCAATCAATCAGGTGATTCATCACTCAACTAGCAGATAAAAGTCTACCATTTAACCATTTACTACACAAAAATGTACCATTCAGATGTGAGACCAAGTGTGCAGAATCTTTTTACCAAATCAAACAGTACCTGATGAATCCACCAGTTCTAGTACCACCAGTCACAGGAAAGCCACTTATCCTATATATCTGAATGACAGATATATCGCTGGGGGCACTATTGGCACAAGAAGATCAACAAGGAAAGGAATGTGCCATATATTATATCAGTAGGACATTGAATGGCTATGAACTCAACTATACATTCATTGAAAAGGCTTGCCTAACAGTGGTCTTTGCATCTCAGAAGTTCCGACATTATATGCTAGCACACACCATTAAGCTAGTTGCAAAAATTGATCCTCTCAGATATCTACTCAGTAAGGCAGCTCTTACAGGATGATTGGCTAAATGGGTCATGATTCTCAGTGAATTCGACATTCAATACATAGAAAGATGAGCTATCAAAGGACAAGCAATTGCAGATCAGCTGGCTGAAGCACCGCTACCAGGCAAACACACCATGGAGATTGAATTTCCAGACAAGGATGTTCTTGCTCTTTCTACCAAACAATGGACCCTATACTTTGATGGATCCTATACACAACATGGTTCAAGTGCTAGCATTCTATTCATCACTCCTGAAGGACACACTATACCAAGATCATATAGGCTTATGTTTCCATGCACAAATAATGTGGCTGAATATGAGGCATTAGTTATAGGTATCAAAATGGCTGTAGAATGGAAAATCACAGAGTTAAAAGTCTATGGAGACTCACAACTAGTCGTCCATCAAATCAACAACGACTATCAGACAAAAGATGACAAGCTACTACCCTACAAGCGAATGGTGGATGACTTCAAACAGTATTTTGTGCACATCACCTTCGAGCAAATACCAAGATTGAACAACAAAGCAGTCGATGCAATGGCTACTATCGCTTCATTACTACAAATTCCAGAGCAATAGAGTCGTTATGAGTTTCTGGTAGAGCAACTGTTCTCCCCCGCCTATGACCACTCTGAATCCCATGTTATCTATGCCTTGACTGGTTCAGATTCTCTGCTATATGGACCAATATACGACTACCTCAAGCACAATATCTTACCAATTGACCAATCCCATAACCAAAAACGTAACTTTATCCGACAAGCTACCCGTTACACCCTTACCGCTGATACTTTGTATCGTCGAGATCTAGATGGTACTCTTCTTCGTTGCCTTGATCATAATGATTCTGATTCTGCTTTACACGAGCTTCACGAAGGTATTTGTGGAACACATTCAAGTGGTACTACTCTTGCTAAAAAGCTTCTATAGATGGGATACTACTGGCCTACAATGGAGATAGACTCATATCACTTCGCTAAGAAATGTCCTAAATGTCAGATCCATGGTAATCTGATACATGCACCAGCATAGAAACTACAGCCATTTACAACATCCTAGCCCTTTTGTCAGTGGGGACTAGACTTAGTGGGCAAAATTCATCCTTCATCTTCAAATGGACACAAGTTCATTATAACAACAATAAAATATTTTACCAAATGGATAGAAGCAGTTCCCATGACCACAGTGACTGGGAAACAAATTGCCTCTTTTATCCTAAATGATCTGATCTGCAGATATGGTATTCCAAGTTTCACTTATAATGGATGGCCTTTCAAAAACCAAGATGTCCAAGAACTATGTGAAAAATTCAAAATCCAACATAGGTTCTCTACACCATACTACCCACAGGGAAATGGTCAAGCGGAAGCATCTAAAAAAACTATACTGAAAATCCTCAAGAAAACAGTGAATGATGCAAGCAAAGATTGGCACGTCCAACTCAATCTAGCACTTTGGGCATACAGAACCAGCATCCACACACCTACAGGAGCAACACCATACTCATTGGTATATGGATCAGAAGCCATTTTACCCCTGGAAGTAGAAATCCCATCTCTCAGAGTCTCTTTGAAAGGATTAATCCCAGATGAAGAGTATCGAGTTAACCGACTGCAAGAACTTGAACTATTAGATGAAAGACATCAGCATGCTTATACTCATCTCAAAGCATATCAACAATGCATGTGTAGGAGCTACAATCACAAGGTCATCCCCTGCAACTTCAAAGTTGGTGACCTAGTCCTCAAAGAAAATCCAAGAAATCAGCAAGATCAAGAAAAGAAAGGGAAATTTGAACCTAACTGGTTGGGTCCCTATGTTATCATATCAGTCTATGGATCAAGTGCCTATCAGCTAACAACTTCAGAAGGAGATGTGCTCGATGAACCAACTAACAGCATCCATCTGAAAAAGTACTACACTTAAGTAGCCTAGTGTACGGAAAAAGCAAAAACAAGCAAAAACATAAAGTACAATAAAAACAAATGGTGAAAACCTAGTAAACAGGCGCTCTTATGAAAGAATGGCTCCTCTATCTATCTGCTTACCATTTTATCCATACAAACACTATCGGCCATCGCCTGACACTTAGCACATATCCATTCAGGACATACTTAGTGTAGTCACTATCCTGGTTTATCCATATATATCCTCTTACCACAAATCCACCATGGCTTGGAAATCACTATACACATTCACATCAAGAGGCACACTTAGCTAGGGGCATTCAAATTGTCTAAATATTGCAAACATTCCAGACATCAAAACTATTTGCAAAACTCAGAAGCATGACATCCAACAACCAAAAACTACGCTTCATCGCAAAACAAAACAAAATAATTCACATAAATACCAAGGATGGATGATTTTCTGAAGTACTGAATGTTGCATTATCGCATAAAAATCTTGACTAGTTTTGCATTTTGAACTTTTTCAATTATTGGATTCTCTTCCTTTTCTCACTAAATGCTTCAAAGCTAGAGATCATGAGGAACTTCCAATATTTTCTTAGTCTTCTATCTGGGAGCCGATCAATTGTGCTGTGTGAATACTTGCCTCGAGACGTGATACATCAAATATCACTAAAGGCCTGATTCCACTTCACGCATACAAATGATTTAATCTTGTCTATTTATGCAATACACACTCAGGTCGTCCTGGTTCAATTATACCTTGACGCTTGTGCTACCTTGCAAAATCAAACATCATGTAAATTTTTCTCAGGTCATTATGGTTCAATTATACCATTGTGCTTGTATAAATTTTCAACATATCCAAAAATCAATAAATGCTCAATGATGATACCTACAAAGAAAGCAACCAACATACGGCTATATCGGATGGCAAATGCAGAATGAGGATGCTACCAAAAACATAATTGCATATCATTTTAAAATAGCTGCATATCATTTTACAAATAGTTGCATATCATTTTAAACATAGTTACATATCAAATCATACATCTCATTTTCAAGATGCATCACACAGCATATCATTATCATACATCTCATTTTCAAGATACATCTCACAACATATAAAAACATACATCCTGCATCGTACATTATATCATATATTTTAAGCATTGCATCATCATCACATAAACGAAAAGAGCACATAAGCACATCCATGCATATCACACACCACATGATCAAAGAAAATGGCATCATGTATATATATCTCAAAAATGATCAAAATGTACAAAATATATCATCACTGTGTCTAGTACAAAGAATACAATGATAAAAAATACAACAGAGACCACGTCTCTCAAGTATGGCTATCCCTTGATGGAGATGGTCTCGCTTTAGATGTCCCCACCCCTGGATCTCCAAGAGGGTCTTGTCTCAGTGGCCTTGTCACACCTCGGCTCTCGGACCACAACCTAGTATCTCGAGATCGACTAGATCTCGATTGTGTGAAACTCTGTACTCGACGGTCCCTGGGTACCGCAGCCTCATAATGCCACCGGTAGTACTCCGCCTCCTATGCTCTCAATGCTAGCTCTCTCAGGGTGTCTCTTATCAGGCCACCCGCTGCTGCTCTCTGCACACTGGCTGCAAGCTCCTCCGCTCTATCTTTGTATCTCGCTCAGTGGTCAACTGTGCAATCTATTGCTGATGTGTCAAAACTTGTGCCTGTAGCTGCTATACAATCACCTGTAGGGTCCGAATCTGAGCATCCTCCACATGTGTAGGGACCCAAACTCGTAGTGGTACCTGTGCAGGGGCAACCCCTCCAACTCTGCCTGTCCTCGGTGCTGGCGGTGGGAGCACATCCGTCCTCCTCCTCTACGCTGGCCGCCTTGCCTCATCTGTACCCCCAACTGCAGCTAGCACCTCCCCCACTCTCCCCTCTCCACTGACTCCAATAGCCAATCCACCTCTCCCCCTATCTATCACCCCCTATATCACTGCTCTCTCCACACCCCTATCTCCTCTCCTCCCTCTACCTCCCCGCCTCCCTCTGACTCCTCTCCCTCATCCATCTCCTCCATCCTCTCCATCATCATCATCATCATCATCATCTCCCTCTCCTTCCTCATCATCATCATCAAAAGCTGGCCGCATCTCCTCTGGATCAGATATCCTGGCCACCACCTGCACAACAAATAATCTAGTGAACTCATCGGTCATGCCCACATCCAGAATCTTTAGGGCATAATCCCATATCTGCCTCGCCAACCCGACAAACTCCTCCACCGCCACTGCGCTATCAATGGTCGGGCCCCAATCGGCTACATCCTACCTCCGTCGTGCATATAGGCAAGCTCCCTGCGGAATACCCTGCTGGTGCCCAAACTGTCTCAAAACTTGAGTCACCACAAACCTCTCTATAACAAAAGGGGTCCTCCCGATCAAATATCTAGTCATAAATACAAAGGGCATCTCCAGCCCGTCCTCCGCCCACACCTCGCATCCTATATACGGTCTCCATGTGACCGTATCAATATCATCAAGTACTCTCCTCCAATGCTCTATTTTGCCCAACTTGCGCTGGACAACTAGACCCCTGTATCTGTACGCATATGCGCATCCCACAGGCCTGTCTCTGTCTGCTAGTGGCCTTGCCGCTGGAATGTGCTTCCAGCACCATACCTGTAACAGTGTCATGCCAGCTGACAAATTGCCATAACCAAGGTATACCACCTCATGTAAGCCCCTGTACAGATGGGCCAGCATCACTGATCCCCATGAAAACCTCCGGCCCTGTGTCACCATCTCCTCCAATACCAACCCCCATCTCACAGAGAATCCCTTTGACCTGCGATCAGGACAAAGGAATCCACCAATGAACCCTGCTAGTATGGATGGAAGGGGTGCGTAATCCAGATCTAAGAACTCCTGCCATGGGATCTCATAACCATAGACTATCTCATCATGAAGGATGTGGCGTAGTGCGTCTGTACCACCCTCCTCCGACTGTTCATACGGTAGTAGTGCACCTACTACGGGAATGTGCAGGATCCTGTAACAGTCCTCTGTTGTGACTGTCATCTCTCTAGTAGCAAAATGAAAGGTGTTCGTGTCACTGTGCCACCTCTCTGCCAATGCTGTCAGTAGCCCTCAGTTCATAGTGAACCGAGGCATATCCAAAAGAGACATCAAACCACATCTCTTAATGATGTCCAGGTCGGCCTGGGTCAACCGCGGTATCAATATCCACGGTCTCGGAAATCTCTCCCATGACTGCACCACACCCTATCGCTCCTGTCAAACAACAAAAACAAATCCAATGTCAATTTCCACATCAAAACATAGATATCAAAATCAAACTCACATCAACAACATGAAACAATTTGCTCATCTACATCAAGTTCAAAATCCTATCATTTCATATCAACTTGTAACACAACTCAAGTTATCAAAAACCATATCAAAACTTGTAACACAACTCAAGTCTCCAAAACACATAAAATTGTAACACAACTCAAGTTTCTCACCCATATCAACTTGTAAAACAACTCAAGTTTCCAACCCATATCAGCTTGTAACACAAATCAGGCTTCACACATTGAACTTAACACAGAGTGCAAACAAATCATATTTTGATCGAATCAACACATTGATATCTATGCATAACTTGAAATATTACAAATTAAAACAAGTTATATCAACACTCCTATTGGACAAATCCATAAAAATCAGGACAACACGACACGACAAATTCACAAATCACCTCATCTTGCAAAATTTTTTTGGATGCGCTAAAACAGATTCTCGATGCGCTAAAATCCGCCTACGTGCTAGGCTGTTTTTCCTACGCGCTAATCTATTCACCCTATGCGCTAGACTGACTCTATGCACTAATATTTTCACCCCATGCGCCACCTAACCTACCCTATGTGCTAAACCCTACCCACGCGCTAATCTATACCTCACGGGTGCTACCTATTTGACCCTATGCGCTAGGTTAACCCTATGCGCTAAACCCCCTTACCCATGCGAACTTCTGCGGCCCCTATGCGCTAGGTCTACCCTATGCGCTACCCTACTGACCCTAAGCGCTATCCGACATTTGCCATGCGCTATTTTCACAAGATGCGCTAACCTATATTTCCTATGCGCTACCCTATTTTATTTCAAACGCGACCCTAAAAATTGACTTGATGCGCTACCTAAAACTTCGTATGCACTAATCTATGACTTTGACGCGCTAAACACTAAAACTGACTTTTAAAAATCAAAAAACGACCAAAAATGACCAAATCAAAAATCAAAAGAGGGTCAAAAGTGTTGACTTACTGGTGGTCCATACGCTGCAGGTCTCCGGTACCTCCGAAGGCGCTCGAAACGGTGTCTGGAATACGGAATAGGTATTTTCTCTTCAGACCAAATTCTCTTTCTCCAAAGTCAACAATGAACAAATGAATCTAATTAAACCACTTTTCCCCTTTTATAGGAGGGAAAATGAAATTAGGGTTAGCCAAACGAACATGTAATATGGTCGCGGTCTCCCCTATACCCTACACACTGTACATTATCGGGAGATGAATCAATTTACACACATTTCACATAGACAAAATCATACACACCACACAACTCATCAAATTAAATCAAAAATTTCAAAATATTGATTCATCTCCCGAGGGGGCATCATGCATCAAATCAAATTTGGGGCATGACTTGCAAATCAAAAGAGCGACACAAAAATAACATTTGATCATAAATCACGATAACGCATCATTTTCTTTGAAATAACATGTGCACACACGTCACTTCAAAGAGGGGCAAAATGTAGACGTATAAAAATGACCATATTCCTAAATGAATATTTTATGTTCATTTCTCTATTTAATTAAATCCAATTTAATTAAATTATCCACATTGCTTTATTTAATTAAGTAAATTATTCAATTTATTTAAATTAAATTCACTATACCCATTTAATGAATAAATCATTTTATTCAATTAAATTCCCCCTATCCACTTTTAATTAAATCCAAATTTAATTAAATAGTTATCCTAAATTGAATAAATCTAATTTATTTAATTTCCCCAAATTGCAACCAAATTGAATTAAATTAACTTTATTTCAATTAAATCCTATTATCCCTCCATCCACTTGCAAAATCCTACATCTCCCACTTGCCTTCCTAAACCCCTTTCTAATCCCTTCTACACTCTTCTAATCACTTCTAATTACCCTAACCCATCTTCTAAACTTGGTCGCATCCCTAAGCAAGGGGAAGTCACTTCTCAAATCCTCAAAGTCTTTGATAACCATTAAAGGCTTCAAATCTTCAACCACTTATTATCCCCAAAGTCTCCCAAACCATTAATGGTTAATTCAACCCTCTTACATGGTTAGAGACATTTTGCCTAACTTAACCTTCATCCAACCCAAGGGTCTCATCAAGCCTTTAATGCTTTGACCATGATTATCTCTTAATTATTTGCACAAGGGTTTATCCTTGGATTAACTCTTAATCCAATGGGTAATCTTAACTTAGAATTGACCCTTACCCTCTAGATAACCATAAGGTCTTCTTAGGCATTTAATGTCTCCAACCCCTTCTCTCAACCCAACTTTATGTTGACACTTGTCACCATTTCATTGGTGCAAATTGCAAACATGGATCCCCAACTTTCAAACTCAACCCTTGATCAACTCTTTCAATCCTGACCATCCATTGCCCTGTTTTTGCTATAAATAGAGCTCTCATTCCTCCATTTTGAATCATCCTCCAAATTTGTAGTATCATACTTATGCTCAAAAACATTCAAGCTTTCATATCTCATTTTATGCTCATCATTTTAGCTTCTTTTAATTAGAAATTAGTCTAAATATGCATGTTTAGAATACTTTCTTTATCATTTAGCTCAATCATAGACTAAATATATCATGTTAGGATAGTATTTATACTAACCTTGTCATCTTATAATCTAGTTTATTGCATTTCTAGAGTCATGCATAGCTTAGGATGCATTTCATTCTAAAATCTATCAAAGCATCCCTCGTTCTTACATTTGCCATCCCTAAAACATTTTTCTCAGTGATCTGAGAGCAAAAACATTGGTTTGAGGGACATTGTAAGATAGAGAACCATGGGACCAACCTTGGGAAGCTAAGTGATACTTCATTACTCCATAGCTTGCACCAAGAAGTCCTGTGTGTGTGTGTGGACAAGTCTTTTGAAATATTTTTCACATATTGAATTCTATCGACCCACTTTTCCCGCACACACATGCTACTCAAATTCATGTTCAGTTAGTTGGTTTTGATCTAGTGATCAGATGCTATCATGTATGCTGGTAAGCTTGGTTTTTTGTTCTAGCGAGGGTTTCACTAGTAGAGCTTTGATGAAGATCTTTGATATTATGCATAAGTGGTGTTGGTGCAGCTTCTAGTAGAGATTCGGGATGCTGATGGTGATCGTGTTCGAGACTTGGCTGATTGGGATCATTTCTTTAGCGTGTGTGGACCTAAATTGGGTCCCGATTTATCTAGGTTATGGACCAGCTTAATATAACGTGTTGATTGGACTTCTCAATGTGTTTTTCAGGATGTATTATGGGTTGGATATTATTTGTTTGGTCTCAGGCTGACATGTTTTATAATTATTTAATTGATTTGTTGTCTGGTGGCCGACCTTATTGTTTTTGGTCGAGGGTTTGTATATATATGATGTAAGATCTCATTGTAGATCATATAGGAATGTGGAATAGGAGCGAATAATGTAACAATCATTCACACAAAGGATTTGTTCGATCATTGGTGATCGAGTTGAGTTTATGTAATAGGATTTAGTCCTTCAGTGTTGAGCTTAACCAGAACTGTACTTTGGCATAGGAGATGCTATTATTGTAGTTCATTCCTTCTTTCGGATTGTAGTCTAGATTTCTATGTAGTCAATGAGACTCCTTTTGTGATGAGAAGTGTGCTCTAGGATGTTGGCCTTCCTGCAAGTGTAGGCCCCTCATTTTTAATCACATACTTACTGCAAAAGTATTATCTGACTGTGGGTAGGCTTCCCACTATGGTTTTTCCCTTTACTGAGTTTTCCACGTACAAATCTTGGTGTCATGTGGATGGTATTTATTCTCTAATTGTTGTTTGTGCTTAATTGGTATATCTTCTATTTTAGTAATTGGTTTATGCATTCCGGTATTGATCTTTTGGTTTTTGGTATTAAATTTTTAATTTCTTAAGGTTCTGGTAATCTGGTGACAATTGATTCAGCCCCCTCTCCCCTCTTAGTTGTCTTATGGTTATTTGAAGTGTCTAACAATTGGTATCAGAGCTCTAGTCCTCTCTGTAGAAGCTTAACCACTTGAGGAAGATCCTATGGTCACTAACAGTTCAAGTTCATCTAGTTCATCTGCTGCTATCTTTCGGAGAGATATTCCTAGGCTTGATGGAACAAATTATAGAGTTTGGAAGATTTGGATGAAGACTCATTTGAGATGTCTCGGTAAGGAGATTTGGGAAATCATGGAGAATGGTGTTACATGTTATAATTAGGCATCTGGAAATCCTCCTTCAGAAAACTTTGATAAGGAGCTTGAGAATGATTGTAGAGCAAGAGAAGCCCTCTTGTGTGCACTTTTTTATCAGAAAATAATGGGATTAACTGACAAATCATCAACAAAGGCTATATGGGACAAGTTGGAGACTCTTAATGAAGGTGACCCTACTGTTAAGATTGCTAAACTTTATGGTTATCAGGTGAGATATGAAAACTTGAAGATGGAAGAAGATTAAAGGATTACTGCATTCATGGAAAGGGTAAATGAAATTGTTATGGGAATTCAATGTTGTGGTGGAACTCTGAGTGAAGATGAAATAGTTTCTAAAGTTCTGAGAGCTTTACCACTGGCTTATAAAATTAAGACTACTTCACTTAATGAATTGAGAACAATGGCTAATACTTCTGTCAATAGAGATACCTTGGTTGAGAAATTATCTGCTTTTGAGCTTGAAGAATTTGGACCTTCTGGAGCTGTGAAGTCTGAACCTTCTTTTCATGCATTTACATCATCAACTGGCAAGCAAGATTGGAAAGCTTTGTATGCAAAGGAATTGGATTATATGAAAAGAGAAGATGAAGAATTTGAGCAACTTGAAGCCCTGTTTGTTAGAAGATTGCCTAAAGGACCGACAGGAAGTAAGTGTGAAGGAAAGACACCTTTTAAAGGTTTTGCATGTAATAAGATAGGTCATTTTGCATCTAGATGTCCTGCAAGGAATTCAAGATTTGAAGAAAGATATGGAAGATCTTTTAAGCCTAACCCTAGATATCAGAACAAGTATAAGTATAGGAAAACCAGAGATAAATCATGCTACTTTGCAGATGAGGAAGGTGTGACTGATTCTGATGATGAATCGACACAAGACTCTGCTAGTGGTTCCGGAAATGGAAAGGAATGGGTGTTTTTGGCTATCAAGGAATATGTTCCAGTACTGGAAAAGAATGTACCTAAAGAGAAGGCACTTGCTGCTAAAATTGAAGATAAGGATGAATGGGTAATTGACATTGGATGTTAACATCATATGACTAGAGATAAAAAAAAATTTCCATCTTTGCAAGAATTTGATAGTGGTCTGGTTAGATTTGGAGATGAGAAAGCATGTATGATCAAGGGAAAAGGAACTATATCATTGGATGGTAAGCACAATACTAATAATGTTTATTATGTTGAAGGTTTAAGGCATAATCTTTTGAGTGTAGGAAAATTGGTGGATAAGGGATTTCAATTACAATTCAAGGATGGAAAATGCAAAATCATTAATAGATTTGGATTGGCGATTGCAACCGATACTCAGACAAAAGGTAATATATTTCATTTGAATTCTGGTGAGAAGACATGTTTGATTTCACAAATGAGAGTTGGCTATGGAATAAAATTCTATGTCATGTGAATTTTGATTGTATGGTTAAGATCAATTCAACTAAGGCAGTTAGAGATATACCTAAGATTATGAAGCCCTATAATCCGGTATGTAAAGAGTGTCAAATGGGAAAATAGGTTAGAACCTCTTTTAAGAGTGTACAAGATAAATCTAATGATGTTCTTGATCTTATTCATACTGATTTGTGTGGCCCTGCTAGAGTTAAAACTTTTCAAGGTGATAGATATTTTATGCTAATCATTGATGATTATTCTAGAATGATGTGGGTTACTTTTCTAAGGGAGAAATTTGAGGCTTTTGAAAAGTTTAAAATATTTAAAGATAAAGTTGAAATAGAGACAAGATTGTAGATTAAATGTTTAAGGTCAGATCATGGCAGAGAATTCACATCCAGTGAGTTTAATAACATATGTGAGAAGCATGGCATAAAGAGACAATTTTTTGCTCCCCGAACACCTCAGCAAAATGGAGTTGTGGAAAGAAATAACAAAACTATCTTGGATGTTGCTAGAACCATGATGATGGAAGCTAATATACCTCATATCTACTATAGAGAAGGAGTGAGCACAATAGTTTATACATTCAACATAGTTCATATCAAAGGAGAAACCAGCAAGACACCTTATGAATTATGGTTTGGAAATACACCTACAGTTAAGTATTTCATAATCTTTGGTAGTAAGTGTTATATCAGGAAAGATGATATCATTGGAAAATTTGATCCTAGATGTGATGAAGAAATATTTCTTGGTTATTCTAATGAAAGCAAAGCATATAGATGTTATAACAAGAGATTGCAGAGAATTGTGGAGAGCACTAATGTCAAGGTGGATGAGTTGAATAAAAGTCAAATCAAAGTTTATGAGCAAGAACCGGTAGTGGAAATGATCATAACTAAACCAGTAACACCTTTACTGGAACAAAATGTTGAACCAATTACTCCTGCAGAATCAAAAAATTCAACAGTAACTGAAGAACCGAGAAGAGGAACAGAGAATTAGAAGCCTCCTAAGTATGTAAGAATGAATCATTCACAAGATCAGATCATTGGAGATAAGAACAATGGAGTGATGACAAGAAGGAGATTGGCATCTAATGAGGTATGTTTAATTTCTCAAGTTTAACTAGTATCAGTAATTGAAGCATGTAAAGATGAATGTTGGATGAAACCTATGGAAGAAGAATTAGATCAGATAGAGAAGAATAACATGTGGATTTTAGTTCCCCGGCCTAAAAATAAGAATGTTATTAGAACTAAATGGTTTTTTAGAAATAAACTAAATGAAGATGGACAAGTTGTAAGGAATAAAGCTAGATTGGTTTGTAAAGGATATTATCAGAAGGAAGCAATTAATTATGGTAAAACTTTTGTACCTATAGCTAGGATTGAAGCTGTAAGATTATTTCTTGCCTATTAGATGGATGTTAAGTGTGCTTTTCTGAATGGGGATCTTGATGAGGAATTTTATATTGATAAACCTGGTGGTTTTTCACTTTTAGATGATAAAAACATGGTTTGTAGGTTAAGGAAAGATTTATATGGATTGAAATAGGCACCTGGAGCTTGGTATGCAAGGTTAGATAAATATCTTTTGAAGCTTGGTTTCACTAAAGGTGATGCTGACAGTAATCTATATTATAAAGTCACTGATGGTGAGATATTGATTATTGAGGTTTTTGTTGATGACATCATTTTTGGAGGTGAAGATAAGTTGTGCATGGAATTTTCTAAAAATACGGAGAATGAATTTGAAATGTCTATTATTGGGGAAATGAAATTTTTCTTAGGTTTGTAGATTACTCAGACTGATAAAGGTATTTTCATCTATCAAACTAAGTATGCTAGGGAATTGTTGAAGAAATTTGGTATGGTAGACTCTAAACTAGTAAGTACTCCTATGGTTACAAGTGAGAAATTGACAAGGAAATATGAATTTGCATCATTAAATCCTACAAGATACAAGTCTATGATTGGAGGTCTACTATATTTGACTTAGACTAGGCCTAATATAATGAATGTTGTTTGCATTGCATCAAGATATCAAAGTGATCTTGGAGAAAATCATGAGAGTGCAGTGAAAACAATTTTTAGATACTTACAAGGTACATCTATATATGGCTTGTGGTACCCTAAGGATGATAAATTTATTTTATGTGCATATACAGATGCAGATTGGGCAGGTGATGTTGATGAACGGAAAAGTACTTCCTATGGAGCTTTCTTTCTTGGAAAGAAACTTATTTCATGGATCATAAAGAAACAATCATGTTCTTCATTATCTACTACTGAAGTTGAGTATGTTGTTGTTGCCACTAAATGTACACAAGCTCTATGGATGAAACAAATGTTGAAGGACATAAAAGTGCATTGCATTAGACCGATAGTTATTCACTATGATAACTCTGCTGCTAAAGACATATCAAAGAACCTTGTATTCTGCTCTAATACAAAGCACATATCTATCATGTATAACTTTTTGAAGGAGAAGGTGGAATAAAATGAGGTTAGATTGGTTTATGTGAACACTAAAGAGAAAATTGTAGACATTTTCACTAAACCTTTGCCTAAAGAATCATTTGAGTACCTTAGAGATAGATTAGGGGTTTTCGCCCCTCCGATAGAGACTTGATTGATGCTATATTGCATCAATCTGGTATGCATTATCAGAGATATTATTCACTCCAGATTGATGTGGGGATGCTACTACTCAAGGGGAGTAGTTAGCCTTGTGATTTAGTGGTTTATTTTTTGGTTTGATATTTATGTCATATTTATGGATTTGTTGTCAAAGGGAGATAGATATTCATGTGAAAAACTTAAGGGATATATACATCAGGGGGAGTATGTACAGAATTCTAAAGCTATATTCTTTGTGGGAAATTTGTTTGACATTTCTTGGCACTTGGATATTTTTCAAATCTAGTATTGCCATTGTAGACACCCAAAATTGTCCAGTCTAATTAAATAAATATTTTATTTATTTAATTATTTAAGCTTAATTCTTCTATTAATTAAATAAATCTTTATTTATTTAATTAATTCATTTATCCTCTTCTAGCCTTATTTCTCATTTAAATAAATACATTTATTTATTTAAATTATCCTTTTTCTAAATTAAATAAATATTTTATTTATTTAATTATCCCACTTCTTCTATTAATTAAATAAATCTTTATTTATTTAATTAATTCATTAACCTTTTCTACCCATGACACATGTCATTCATCTCTTAATTCATACAATACCTACCCCTTTCATTATTTTATTATTTCTTTTACCTACCCTCTAATCATAGCCGACCTCCTTTTACACCTCTCAATCTTATCCCTCCATTTCATATAGTGTCTTCTATATAAGGAGATGCTTCCTTCATTATCAAACCCTAATCATCTTTTATGCAATTGACTACACTACAATCCTACTTGCAACCACATTCCGTTCTTTGTTGAGCTCTTGTGCACATAAAATCTGAGAGCAAATATATCAAACAAGATCAATGGAGATAGGAAGAATGGAGATTCAAACCCTATTGGACATGTGAAGGTATAATCTTTGTGATTTCATTTGATTTGCATTGTCTTAGGTAATCTTCATATGTTATGGTGGATCTTTGTTGTTGTTAGGCTAGGGTTTTGTGGTTGAATTCATTTAGCCTTTCAATATCATTATTATTGTATCCATTTTCACCATATGCATTTTGGCACGCCCGGTGGGACTCTTGTCCCTTTTGCATTTAACATCCTTGTTACAGATTTTGTGTTTTGAAGTTGCAGATCTGACATTTTCAGCAGCATTTTGATATTTTCGTGTCTGCGCACTTTTGGATCGCGTTTCTGATTTTCTAGCGCGTCTGTGACATCTGGAATCGCGTCTGTGTTATTAGCAGTATTTTATTTTGCAGGTTCTGAAAAAGCCCGTTTGTGTTATTAAGTCGCGTCTGAGGTGTTTTTAGCCACGACTGTGTCCAGAAGTCATGTCTGCGTTCTGTAGCCGTGTCTGTGTCTCACAGAACCGTGTCTGTGTCACGAAGTCACATCTGTGTTGAGGGTAATCACGTCTGTGTTCATTAGTTTCAAATTTTGGGTTTATTGATTCAGTTTTGGATTTTGCATTTAGGGTTTCAGATCTAGCTAACAAAATTGGTGCAGCTTGTCTTGAAAGCAAAATCGTTTGGTTGAAGGCCCCTTTTTTTTTCACAAAGTCTTTTGGATCTAAAATTTACCTAACTTGTGTGCTTGCAGGAAGGGGTGATTATTTGAAACAATCCAAACTACTAACAACTCTTCGTTGTAGGTCCTTGGCAAGGGTTTTTGGATTTTTATTGTGTGCCTTGTTTTCATAGACTAGCAAACACTTCAATTGTGGACTAAAATTGAATCATTGTCTTTTGTGTCTTGAGAAATAAGCTTTTTTTGTTTAATCTTTAGAGGGCCTATCTTCCCGTGTGGTCATTAGGACTACTAGTGAGAAGAGAACGACCCAAGTGGTAGCGAGGAAAACTCACCTCTTCCGAACCACTATAAACAACTGTATTCATGGTGAAAACTATGGATAACATGTGTTGATTAGTTCATACCGACACTATGTCTCCCCATAAACCCGTTTGATCAAATTTATTTGATCATTTGTAGGGCATAACCCCTACCGGCTGGGAGCCTTCTGTATTTATAGAACTGAAAGTGTCGCATGTATGGCCACACGAGTGGATGCCCTTACTAGCACATTTTTGTTTTAGAAGCCCAAATCCTTCTAGTTGTTGGGGTAGGAGGTCGGACCTCTGGTAGCGGCCCACACACATACAGTTCTTAGTAGAGATACAAAGTTCACCACGGGGAGTTTTCGTGGGGATTGATGCTTGGCTGACCCGAGAAGTGAGTGCCAAGGGTAGAGCCAGTGAGGTCAAGCATCTAAGTATCCGCTCTGAATAGCGTAGCCTCGGGGGTAAAACCCCATGTGGAATCAACAACTATTGTCTTGGTTGGCCATAAGAATTGTGCTTGACTTATTTTAAACATTCAAAACATTCAAGACCAAATAGAAAAACATTGTGTCTTTTGTGTCTTCAAGTGTATGCAAAACATTTTTTACATCAAACAACACACTTTTCTTGGAGTCATTTTGAGTCTAGACAATTGCAAACATTGGGTCTTCATCAACACTGTGTCCTCTTGTCACGAAAAACAGTCAAACAGTCAGATTTGGTCACAACAAAACAACTTCACAAATTGGAAAAAAATGCACAAATTTTGCAAAAACACGTCTGTGTCTGACATAATAGCGTCTGTGTTGTATAACCATGTCTGTGAAGGACAGAAACGTGTCTGTGTTTACATAATCAACATTACACTTTGAAAAAATTCTCAGAAGCGCGTCTATGTTGAACAGAGTCACGTCTATGTCAGGAAACCGTATCTGTGAAGTATACAGGCGTGTCTGTGTTCAGAATTGAAAAACTGTTACAGTCTAGCAAACAAACACAATCAGTTTCGGCATTCTTGAGCCTCCTATGTCATTTCTCCAAGGTTTCATCTAGCATTCAACTTGTCTTTGGGTCTCACAAAGTCCATCATTGCTTCACATCTCACTTTACATTCACAATTGTCTAAACTTGAGTCAAAAGGTCACTTGCTTGTCCTCACTATACTTTGTCAACACACTACATACAACAACACTTTGCTAAGTGGTCCCTCATCAAGGTTTCTTACCTTTGGGTCTCATTTGGTCTTACTTAGAGTCAAGGTCAACTTACCTCATCAAGAGAAACTATCCTCTCTTTGGAAGTCACACCTACTCTACTACATACATACTTGGTCTTACACTTTGGACATTGCAAGTACACCTCAGATTCATTTACATTCCATCCAACTCTTGGTCTTCCATACTCTTTTCCATTTTCATCTAGTCTCACACATCTCGGTCAATACCTAGTTCATGGTTGAAACCCATCTTCAAAAATCTAGGAGAGAAACTAAAGAGGCTCAAGAGTCTGCAAACATGAGTTCTTATGAGTATGACAATGATATCTTTTTCAATTCTGATCATACTACATTACTTGACATGGATGCCTATAGAAACATTCCAAATGTTGAGAACATGGACACTACAAACAACAATGATACGCACAATGATAATATGGACAACTTTTCTATACATTCAGTAGATGTGGAAGAATTCATTATGAATCCCCATTTCAACCGATTGGTTGAGGAAATAATGAGGAGGGATAGACAATACTTCTTACAAATGATGGCACAAAGTGGAGCCAAGATACCTCATGATTTTGACATGTCTCAAATAATGGAAAATCAGCCTTTGCAACAAACTCACTCCAACATGGATCAAAGAAGGCCTAATAGTGGAGGCAATAGAGGACCACATATGGTACCTGAATCACCATCATCTTTGTTTCAAAAACCAGAGGTCCCACATACACATGGTCAAGCATATGATACTCACCTTCGCAGACCATTATGGAAATCTTATGCAGAAAGATATGCTCAATCACATATCAATGCTAAGGATCAACCACCAAAGCAATTGGATATTCAAAGGCATGCTCAAAATTTGGACACAAGGAAACCCCGTGTCAAATTTGGGGGCAACACATTAGAACATGACATGCCTGTAGAGTATGGTATACATGGACAAAATAGATATTTCGTTCCTCAACATGAATCTATACCAAGTGGTCCATATATGCAGCATCACTATAGACCTCCTCCATATGAACATGTGTATGATCAATATCATCCATATATGCAACATGCTCCTCCTCCAATTGGTGCCTCAAGCATGGGGTATGGTCCAAGAAGTCGATCTCCACCTAAGAACAATTTGAAGCAACAAATCAGGGACTTACAAAAGAAAATGGAGGACATAAATACACCGAAGCCAACATACACAATGAGAGACATATGTCCTTATCCATTTGACAAGAGCATTCCAATGCCTCCATTTCCTACACACTTTGTGACGCCTAAATTTGATAAGTATAGAGGAAAAGGGGATCCTAAGGCACACATAAGATAGTTTTTCATAGCTTGCATTGAGGTAGCAGCAGAAGAGACATATTTGATGAGATTATTCCCACAGAGCCTAGGCGATCAAGCTATGGAATGGTTCTCCCAACTCCCACCTGGTATTAAGTCATGGGGTGACTTAGCAGAGGCATTTATTCAACATTTTTCCTACAACATAGAGACAGACATATCAGTCACTACTTTGTGCAACACCAAGCAAAAAGAGGGAGAGTCTTTTGCATCATTTTTACAAAGATGGAGGAATCTAGCTAGCAGATGCTCTTGTGAAATTCCACAAAAACAAATGGTAGAAATGTTCACCCAGAATGTTAACAAAGAGATTGGTTATGACTTAAGGAAAGCTTGTTTGTCCACCTTCAAGGAAATCATTGAAAAATGCTTAGCAACAGAGAAGGTCCTAATTGAATAAGGAGTTATTAAGATATTCAAGGAAAACAAAGATGACTTTAAAGGAAAAGACAAGCCAAGATTTTGGAATAAAAACAAGAACATAGTCAATGATGGTGTTGTTGACGCCAACACAGTGCGACCCAAATTCATCTTTTTAGGATCAAGTTCTACAAACAATCAAGTAAATACTCAAACAACTTCCAGATCACCAAGGAAGTACACTCCATTGGGAGAACCACTTGAGTCAGTTTTCAAAAAGCTAGTGGCAAACAAGGTAATCACAGTTCCAGATTTTCCTCCATATGAACCGAAGGTTCAACCAAATTGGTGGAACGATGATGAATATTGTGAATTTCATAAGAGCAAGGATCATAAGACAGGAAATTGTCATCGACTGAAGAACATTAAACAAGATCTCATTCATAGAGGTGACATTGAGATTGAAGGACACTCATCCAATCAAGAACATGAGATGTTTAAAGAACCATTCCCAAAGCATGACAAGGGAAAAGCTAAAGCCATAGATGACCAAGCCAACTATACTAGAGCAACCTATAACTATGATTCAACTATCAATCACATCTCGATGGACAACTATGTCTCTACCATTATTATCAAGGACAAAACCCCTAAGAATTCTACCTGGAGACCCAGGATTGTCCTAAAAGGTGTTGGATCTTCTTCCAAACCTACCTCTGAATGTCATGTTACAACCCACCGAGGTAAAATCACTTTGCAAGGTGCTCCAGCCAAAAACACCGCTTCCTCATCAACCAAACCTGAGTATGACCTTGTAGAACAATTAGGGAAGACACCCGCGCTCATCTCCATCCTTGAGCTATTACGCATATCCCCTACTCATAAAGCCATTCTTGACAAAATCTTAAGAGATACTGTTGTTCCTACTGATCTGAACGTGGACTAGTTTCAAGCCATGGTGGGATACCTTTCCATTCCACATTCCCTTACATTCACAGAAGCCGATGACGCCTCCATAAGTCAGCTACATAATGCACCGCTACATGTTGAAGCCTTCATACACAAACATCAAATAAAACGAGTTCTAATAGATGGAGGAGTTGGTCTAAACATTTGTACATGAGCACTATTAAACAATTGGGATATTCTGATAAAGCTATGAATTCTACAAATCAAATCACCATCAAGGCATATGATGACGAAGAGCGTTCATCCAAGGGCACAGTCACCTTACCTCTCAAAGTTGGGCCAGTTAAAAAGGATGTGGTTTGTCAAGTCTTGGATCTAGATCTCACTTATAACATATTACTAGGACGTCCTTAGATTCATGAAATGAGGGCAGTCCCATCCACATATCACCAATGCATTAAGTTTCCTCATAATGGAGTGGAAGTAACAGTTAATTGCGATCCTAATCCATTCATATACTGCAATAATCTTAGATCAAAAACTGAGACCATCATTCCCAGTAATCATGAAGTTGTTCCTTCCTCGGCATACATTGATCCTGAGTCATTAAAACCTTTGACATCAAAACAAGGTGAGTTTAAAGGCAAGTTTTAGGACAAAGGCATGGGGGAATACACTTTAAATCAGACCATGTACTTACGACAAGTCATGAGTTCCCCAAAAGAATATGGAAGACCACGTCCTAACAAGAAAGTATCCATCATGATACTCAAATGGGACCCTACTACCTTTCAGAGATGGGGTGAACTGGAAGAGGAAGATTTATACAAAATGCTTTACAAAGACATTGAAGATGACACACAAGATCACATTAGTCTACCATGTGAGAAATATGGCAAAGGCTTCAAAATTCTACAAAAATTCAGGTATGATGGAAAAAGCCCTCTTGGGTTACGAAAGGAAGGCATCATTGAACCTTTACAACTTGAATTGACTTTCAAAAAGGAATGCTCGAAGGGACTTGGTTTCTCAACTTCCAAGGTCCACACTCAAAGGATAGAAGAAGCCTTACAAATCAAAGCTGCCAAAATTCAACAAGAGGATCGCTATTCCACAGACTCCAATGAATGGGAATGGGGTTCAGACAAGTCTTCTAGTGACCACAAGCTCACCGAGATATTCAGAGAACCAAATGAACCCACAGAAGAAGAGGAATTTTATAAAAGATTCAAAGTTGGTCAAGAAATAACCCATGGGGATTCCACACAGTCCTTGTCTCAAGGTCCTAGGTTGA
Organism: Cryptomeria japonica; assembly: GCF_030272615.1. NCBI lineage: Eukaryota > Viridiplantae > Streptophyta > Pinopsida > Cupressales > Cupressaceae > Cryptomeria > Cryptomeria japonica. The sequence goes on from NC_081410.1 coordinate 439,512,659, forward strand.
AATCACATCGGATGAGAACACCTGTCCTAGAATGCACTACTAGTAATGATAATTTGGATTCACTCGCGATCGAGACTGATGAGGAGAGTGCCATCAATGACCTCGATAATTACCTTGACATACCCGAATATAACTGCATCTTCACTCTTAGCCCCACTAACTTTTAAGACATTAACGGCCTTCCCCTTGTTCACCACCAACTCATTGACTGGGATCATGAAGGACATGCACAGTTTGACACATTCCAAAATGAAGCTTTTATTGACTATCTGGGCATACGAGATGATCTTCCCCCTGGGGACTACAAAGCAGGATACACCATAGAACTCAATAGCGTGGCATATTTTGGTGAGGGTGTCGAACCTTCCAATCACAAAAATGTGAAAATAAGAACAAATCAAGGGTCTTATGGCGAAAACCACATTGTGGCGCTGTCTGACCCCAAAAAAGTAAAAAGAAAGGATGTATCTGAGGGCGAAAACCTCTCTGAGGCACCCGAAGATGGAAGGCTTGACATTCTCCTAGCATCATATGAGGAAAAGTCATCCATGTTGGTAGAGGAGACTATCAAAACAAACATTGGTACAGAAGAGGTTCCACACAACATATTCCTAGCTCAGTCATTGACAGAGTCCAAAAGGTCAAAATTCATAAGTTTCTTCAAAGAATGACAAATCAACTTTGCTTTGTCATACGCTGATATGCCTGGATTAGATCTGGATTTGGTAATGCATCATTTGACAGTCAAATCGGGGGCAAAACCAGTGAAACAAAAATTAAGAAAAATGCATCCACAAGTGGCATTACTAGTCAAAGCAGAACTTGAGAAATTATTGGATGTCGGATTCATACGCCCAATTGATTATCCTGAATGGATCTCTAACTTGGTGCCTATTAGTAAACTAGATCACAACATCAGAATATGTACAGATTTTAGAGACATCAACAAGGCTTGTCCAAAGGATGACTTCCCATTACCAAATATTGACTTGATTGTTGATCTCACAGCAGGTCATGAAATGTTATCCTTAATGGATGGATTCTTTGGTTATAATCAAATAAGGATCACACCCAAGGATCAACACAAAACATCATTCACTTGTCCTTGGGGAACTTTCTGCTGGAATGTCATGCCCTTCGGGCTAAAAAATGTAGGTGCTACATATCAAAGAGCCATAACTACTATCTTTCATGATCTCATGCATGTAACCGTGGAGGATTATGTCGATGACCTCTTGGGAAAATCAATAGATAGAAATACACATTTGGACATACTTTCAGTCGTCTTTGATCATTTGGAAAAATACAAAGTAAGATTAAACCCCAAGAAATGTGTCTTTGGAGTAACCTCCGGGAAGCTCCTAGGATTCATTATATCCAAAAGAGGAATCGAAGCTAATCCAGCAAAAGTAAAGGCCATCTTGGAGATGCAACCACCAAGAAATATCAGTCAACTTCGGTCTTTACAAGGCAGACTCCAATCCATACAAAGATTCATAACACAACTTGCAGATAAGTGTAATCCTTTTCAGCACCTGCTACATAAAAACATCAAATTCAAATGGGATGATAACTATCAACAGGCTTTCCAGACGCTCAAAGATTATCTTCTAAATCCACCAGTTCTGATGCCACCAGTTCCAGATCAACCTTTGTTACTATACATCTCGGCTACTTCAACAGCACTGGAGGCACTCTTAGCACAACAAATTGCTGAGGGCAAAGAAAAAGCAGTATACTATATTAGTCGCACATTGGTAGGATATGAGCTAAACTACACACCAATTGAGCGTGCATGTCTCACCGTGGTCTTTGCTTCGCAAAAATTATGACATTATATGCTCACTCATAAGACTAAGTTAGTTGCAAGAATCGATCCATTAAAATACCTTCTTAATAAAGCAACACTTACTGGGCGACTGGCCAAATGGGTAATGATCCTGAATGAATTCAACATTGAGTATGTGGATAGAAAAGAAATAAAAGGACAAGCCATCACAGATCAATTAGCAGATGCTCCCATGATAGATGATGTTCCTCTAAGTTCAGAATTTCCAAATGAATCTATTTTGACAATATCACATGCAACGCCATGGCAACTGTACTTCGACGGCTCATACACAACATGGGGTAGGAGTTGGTATCCTCTTTATAACTCCTCAAGGGGATTCTATACCAAAATCATACCGCTTATCATTTCCTTGCACTAACAATATAGCGGAATATGAGGCATTAACAATAGGATTATGAATTGCAGTTCGATGGAAGATCCAGGAACTTCATGTTTTTGAGGACTCTCAACTTGTCATCCATCAAGCAACTGATGATTACCAAACAAAAGATGAAAAATTAATGCCTTATAAACAAATGGTGGATGACCTGAAACAACACTTCACAAAGATAGACTTTGAGCAGATACCAAGAGAGCAGAATCGCGCTACAGATGCCATGGCTACAATTGCTTCACTGATTGATCTACCTCCAAACGAGACCCGCTATGAGTTCTTGGTGGATAACCTTTTGGTTCCTTCATATGATATCATGCCTACTGAGATGATATGTGTTGTTGGTCCCGAGTCCCAGTTATATGGTTCCATCTTCACATACCTTCGTGACAATACCCTACCTCCTAATCTATCAAATAACCAACATCGCACTTTCATTCACCAATCCTCTCGATATGTCATTTTAGCTGATATCCTATACTAGCGAGGTCTAGATGGCACTCTTCTTAGATGTTTAGAAAGAGACAAAGCTCAAATTGCGTTACGGGAAGTGCATGAAGGGATATGTGGTCCACATGCTAGTGGTCCTACCTTGGCCAAGAAACTCATCAGGACTAGATATTACTGGCCCAATATGGAAAAAGACTCATATCAGTTTGTCAAGAAATGTAAGCAATGTCAAATTCATGGAGACCTCATACATGCACCAGCATAAGAACTTCAACCCATTGCGTCTCCTTGGCCCTTTTGTCAGTGGGGACTCGATCTCATAGGAAAGATTCACCCTCCTTCATCCAATGGTCATAAATTCATTATCACTGCCACAGAGTATTTTACAAAATGGATTGAAGCCATGCCTCTCACACAAGTCACAGGAAAACAAATTGCTACATTCATCCTCAACTATATCATTTGTCGATACGGTATTCCTGTTTCCATTATCACTGATAACGGGAGTCCCTTCAAAAATCAGGATGTTCATGAACTCTGTGACCGCTTCCATATTTCACATCGTTTCTCCACGCCATATTATCCCCAAGGTAATGGTCAAGCTGAGGCGCCTAATAAAACAATCCTTAAAATCCTAAAGAAGACAGTCGACGATGTTGGCCGTAATTGGCATATCCAACTTAATCCTACACTTTGGGACTACCGCACAAGTGTCCGCACACCTACAAGAGCTACACCCTATTCACTTGTCTACGGCACTGAAGCCATCTTGCCTATCGAGGTCGAGCTACCCTCTTTACGGGTCTCTTTGCAAAACATCATCAGTGATGAAGACTATAGGGTTTCTCGCTTATAGGAATTGGAACTACTGGATGAAGGAAGACAAATTGCTTTTAATCATCTCAAGGTTTACCAACAACGAATGAATCGCAGCTACAATCACAAAGTCAAACCTTGCACATTTGAGGTAGGTGATTTGGTTCTCAGAGAAAACCCCAAAAAATCAGCAAGACAGAGAGAAGAAGGACAAGTTCAAACCAAATTGGCTTGGTCCTTACATCATTATAGCAACATATGGATCTGGTGCATATCAGCTTTCAACTATAGAAGGTGAACCTTTGAAGGATCCTATCAACAGCATGCACCTTCGCAGGTTCTACACATAGCTCTTCAAAGTATCCTAATTCAAAAATACAAAAAAATCATAAAACATAAAAAATCGTTACTTGGTGAAAACCTGGCAAACAGGTGCCTTGTGACACAAAAAACATTGAAAAATCGAAAAAAGTAAAGAGAAATAATTTCATCCAACGATGAAAACCACTTCGGTGGCACCCTGGGCAAGTACCATGGTGAAAACTAGGTCACCAGCGCCATGCGTAGAGACATTGCTCCTCCCTCCTTTAGGATTCACTTTCATCCTTCACTTTGCACACACTCACAACCTATTCGTTCATAATAAACTTACCCATAACCCCACCACTCGATGCCTGTCTCCTTCGGCTCCCTCCCATAGCTATCACTATACGCGATGGTCTATGGAAGCTCCTCGCATGCTGATCCGTTGGCACTACACCATAATAGAGATCTCGCCAGTAGGCAATCTCCTCCCCTACCTATAGGACATAGGCATATCCGGCCCCTGTGTCCTCTACTGCCTGTCTCCCAGCCCTCAGTGCTGTCTCAACCTTTGTGTAGCGCTAAATGGCCTGGTCTTACTCCCGCTCAGTATCTCAGAGCCACCTCCTGAGCCTATCCCTCTCCCTCTCCAACTCCTGGATCTCATCTTCCTGTCCTTGACAGATCTCCCTCAGCTCATCCTCCTCTGCATCAGCCCCCTCTTGCTCTACCTGTGGCTCCCCATGTATGGGTGCCTCCCCCTGTGCCTGTGCCTGTACTTGTACCTATACTGGTGCCTGTACTGGTGCCTGTCCCTGTATCTGTCCTTGTCCCTATACCTGTACCTGTCTGGGACCCTGTGCTACTGGCACCTGTAGCGGCAATCCACCGCGACCCCTCACCACCTGAGCCTGCCTCTCCTCTCCACCCTCCCTCCGCGGTGCAACCCTCCTCTCTCCAACTGCTCCCCTCCTGCTTCGTCGGCCTCTACCCCCATCACCTCCACCATCTCCATCTAATGGCTCTCTCGGATCCGTCAGGCAGGGGAATGGATGCTCTGCCCAGTATGCTGTGTACTCAGCATCCATGCCGACATCCTCAATCTCTAGCCACATGTCCCAGAGTAGGGGCATCATCTCTACCAACTGCGTAACAGCCTAATCATATGATAACAGGGGCCCAAACTGCACTTGATCTCTCACAGTCTGTGCATACATGCCTGAGCCCCGTGGCATCCGCTGAATCCTGCCAACCCTGTCCACTAGCTACCTCTCCAGGACATAGGGCATCCACCTAATTAGGTACTTGCTCTGGAAGGTGTAGGGAAGCTCGACCACATCATCCTCCCACTGCTCGCATCCTAGATATGGCCTCCATATGACCATGTCAATGTCATCTATCACCCACCGCCAATGTTCTAACCTGCCAATCCGTGGCTGCGATGTGATCATGTCATACAAGTGAACATAACTACGTCTGTGACCTCTACTCCTGAAGTGTATCAGCCTCATCACTGGTAGATGCTCATAAGCCCACACCTGCAACAATGTCACCCCGCAGCCCAATCCCACTGACCCGTGGTACACAAACTGATGCAATTCATAGTAGAGGTGTGCTAGCACACATGGTCCCCAAGCATATCTGGTGTGCTATGTCACCAGTGTCTCCAATGCTCCTCCCCAGCCTACAGCCAACCCCCGTGTCACCCTATCTGGACATAGGAACCCACTGATCGCTCCTCCTACCACTACTGGCAGCACTAGCCCTATAGCTGTCATCGTATCCCAAGCCACATGTCCAGCCTTCATCTCTAGTCCTGGGTCCTGGAACACTCATCTCAAGGCCTCCCTGTCTCCATCTCGATCATATGGGATCAGCTCCCCATCGATCTGTATCTGCAGAATCCTATATACATCCTTAAGGGTGACTGTCATCTCACCCATCGACAGATGAAAAGTACATGTCTCAGAGTGCCATCTCTCCGCCAGCGCAGTCAACAGTCCCATGTTCACCCAAAACTCAGGAACATACAGAACATGTCTCAATCCCATATCCTCGATAGTAGCTCACTCCTCGGCTGTCAGCTCAGGTTGCAATCTCTGAGTCAATGGGAATCTCTCCCGTGACTCCAGCATCGGCAAATACTCCTGCAGTCAAGCAAATCAATCATGTCAGTCATCGTGGCATTCCCTGTTTATCACAAAATGCTACTTTTTATCTAAATGCATATGGCATTCTATCCTAGTGACACTCATTGTTCATCACAAAGTGTTGCTTCTATCCTAGTGGTACTCCCTGTTCATCACAAAGTACTACGTGTGTGACACTCACTGTTCATCACAAAGTGTTGCTCACATTTGCACTCACTGTTCATCACAAAGTGTTGGTTATATTTTAGTACTCCCTGTTCATCACAAAGTGCCTTGATCTATTCAAGTCTTCCCTAGAGGACCTGCTTGAGTGTATCCTCTCAACAGCTTATCCAATCGACAACGTATGTTCATCACAGAACTGTCGATTTGACCTAGAAGACAAAAATTCACATTTTTTTGACACAAACACGCTTACCTGACATAAACGCGCTTAAGGACTGCATAGACGCGCCTGGGCGACATAGACGTGCCTTCTTGGCACAGACGTGCCTAAACATCACAAACATGGCCGCATTTGACACAGACATGGTTTCAAACGCAGACGCGCCTGGCACAAACACAGACGCGCCTCGCAAGCATAGACGCATCTAGCACCAACGTAGATGCGCCTGGATGTTTTTTGACATTTTTTGGACCCTATTCTAAGTGCATTTATTGCCCTATCTACCATGTATTAATGACAACAATAAATGCATCAAAGTACGAGGAGGTTTGGTGGTACTTACCGGCTCTCCTGCCTCTGCTAGTCTCTGGAATCGGCAAACGCGATCGAATCTATGAATGAAAGCCATCGCTGCTGACTGCTGCTGCTCTATTTTCGCTCTGCACTCTGCTATC